>NC_060158.1:15732548-15750007 GCF_021292245.1 Micropterus dolomieu | reverse complement strand
GGTTACTTGTGGTTCCTAGAGTCTCCAAAAGTAGACTAGGAGCCAGAGCGTTCAGCTATCAAGCTCCTCTCCTGTGGAACCAGGTTCCAGTTTGGGTTCAGGAGGCAGACACCATCTCCACATTTAAGAGTAGGCTTAAGACTTTCCTCTTTGATAAAGCTTATAGTTAGGGCTGGCTCAGGTAGTCCTGAACCATCCCTTAGTTATGCTGCTATAGGCCTAGACTGCCGGGGGATTTCCCATGATGCACTGAGCTCCTCTCTCCTCTACTTTCTCTCCCTCTGTATGCAACCTCATCCCATTATTGCATGTTACTAACACAACTTCTCCCCTTTCTGGTAGTCTTGTGCTTTCTCGTCTCTCTCCTCTCTCCTATCACTTCCTGCAGGTTTTCTGGCTCTGGAGCTGTGGAGTCTGGATCTGTGGTTGCGGGTCACCTGCTGCCCCCGTGTTCATGCTCGACACCCTCTGCTGCAACGACTATTGTTGCTAGTCTTATTGTTATTATTGTTATTATAATCATTAACATTACGATGGTTACCATTAACACTATTATAAATATCTGTACCATTTTTCATTTAGTTTATAGTAACATTACCTTCGCTGTCTGTACCTCTGTGTGTATATTGTGTAGGCTGCCTCCCTCCCCTCTCTCTCTCCTTACATCCCTCTCTCTCTCTCTCTCTCTCTCTCTCTCTTTCTCTTCACTCTCTTTCTCTCTCTCTTTCTCTCTCTCTCTCTCTCTCACCCCAACCGGTCGAGGCAGATGGCCGCCCACCCTGAGCCATGGTTCTGCACGAGGTTTCTGCCTCTTAAAAGGAAGTTTTTCCTTGCCTCTGTCGCCTAGTGCTTGCTCTTGGTGGGAATTGTTGGGCTTCTGTAAATATCATCACAGAGTATGGTCTAGACCTGCTCTTTTATGAAAAGCGCTGTGAGATAACTGTTGTTGTGATTTGGCGCTATATAAATAAAATTGAATTGAATTGAATTGAAAGTTCCCACCAAGAGCAAGCACTAGGCGACATGCAGCATGATAAATTACGTAACGTAACCTAACGTAGTAGCTAATGTAAGCAACTATGTAGAATGCTAACAAACGTAACGTAACGCAAATAAAAAACAAAAAATAATGTAATTTTTGTTTCACTCGGGAACCGAACGCCGGTTTCCTGGGTCTGGGACCAACTGACTATCCACCCGACCACCCCGTTACCACCTTAGTGTCAGATTTTCCTGGCTATTTATATCGCACACTCGCTGATTTAACCTATGACAGTAGGCGTAAAATTGTACGCCGTTTCTACACAATAGAAGTCAATACAGTCTAAACGGCGTGAAATAACGCGAAATGCTAAAAATGTGTTGGAATACCACGCGAAATGACTTAAGAAATTGGCATGTTATTCATACGCCTTTTGATGATACCAGGCTGTAGTGCACCAGCTTGACCTCTAACTGGGACTAAAAATCTTAAGCTCATATCCCCACTTTTAGCCTTGCTCCACTGGCTTTCGTTCCACTTTAGTGTGGTTTTAAGATTTTATTGCTTGTTTTTAAGATTTTAAATGGTTTGGCACCTTCTTATTTATCAGAACATTTACATGTTCACACTCCCGTCAAAGCAGTGAGGTTGTCCGGTCAGATGCTCCTCGATGTTCCCAGATCCAGGTTAAAAAATCAAGGTGACCTTTTCAGTGGCTGAACTTGCTAACTGCAGCGTATCGTACACATGCAAAGTTGCCGTTTAGCCTACAATAGCCACGGTTTTTCCAAAGCGGGTACATTTGACGCTTGAGATGAGATCGGGTTGATTTATTACATGGGAATTGTGTTTCAAATGTGATTTTTTGAGTGATTGTGTGTTTTCACAATTCACACACGTGTGAAGCATCTGAAAATCACATCTACAAGTTTCCACATGTGTTAAACCTGTAAAATGGCAACATCACATGTACTTTTACTTCCCCACATTACCTTTTTTAGTGGTTGTTCAAAAACATTTAAGACCCTTTAGTAGTCAAGGGTCTTAAAATATCTAATTAGTGAAACATTTTACAATTTTCTGGCAGTGAAGATTGATCCTGTGAGTGTTTGTGATTGTCAGTGAGTCACTCGTCAACTATAGAGGGTTTCTCAGCCATGAAATGAGTGACATGCAGCTTGGGCGGAAATAACAGTCTACCTTTGCTTTGGCAAGTGGACACTGAGGTTAAACAGGGAAATGATAACAAGCACACTGTGTAACCCTAGTTGAAAAAACACACTCACACCCCACACAAAAACAAGCCTGAAGGACATTTCATTTGGCAGTAGAAAACATATAGATAACTAAAGCAAATATATGTCCTGTTATTGAAGTATTTATACTGTAAATATGTTTTAGACTAATAATTATTTGGGTGCATTTATTGGCAATGAAGCGTTGGAGGGTAATAAAAGAGCATACCTCTATGTCTGCTCCCGTATTGACTACAAGCCTTATCTTGTCCAAACTGAATACTGAGCCTTAAACAGAAATGTTAAAGATAAAGACAGCGCAAAGGAAGAAGGGGAATACTCCTCCGTCAACTTTCAGCCCTGCTGTTGCTATGACAACCTCTGAGTGGTTATTATCATTGTGGCCTCCCTTTCAGTAATGCTTTGCCACATGAGAGCAAAGTGACACAGTGTGGTCATCACAGCAAAACTGTGGAAAAGTCAGTGGAAGTCAGACAACTACTAACCGATTTGCTCTCCAAGACTTCTTCTTCAACAGGCTCCATACGGATCTCCTGCAGAACAAGAAGCAAATAACCGTGTGACGCCCTAATAGTGACACATTCTGCTAATTCAAGAGAACAAACCTCTGAATTTGCACCCTGTTTTCCACAATCCCTATCAAAATTTTTGAAACATGCTACTTTTCTCTCCCCTCAGGTTTATCTTTTAATCCCTTGTGAGGATCACGACCCCCAGGTTGAACCACTGATTTACCATTTATGTGTGTGAAATCTATTATGGATCCAAAAAAGTAATTAGATTAACAAGAACAAAACATTTTGCATATCAAAAATGAACTAATAAAATTATAGAAATAATAAGAAATAATTATAATTGGATAGGAAACATAAACAAAAAATAATATAAATACTAAATTAAACTAAAATAAAGCAAAATAAAAAAAGAAACACTCAAATGCAAATTATTATAAATATTATATTTAACATAATATCATCTTTTGTCTTTGCCAGTTTTTACCAATTACACCTTGTTGTCTGGTTCACATTAGATATAAAATCTCTTTCATCACCCATCAACTAAGCATTTTATATTTTTCCCTTCTTTACTTTATGTTTTACTTTGTACATATATGTTGAATTTTCAGTGTGTGGGTTTATTCTGTGCTCTTGCTTCACTGCTGCAAAACCACCTGCCCTTTGGGGACAAAGGAAGTGGCTGATTGGTTAATTGATCACATAAGATAAAGGATCAAACTGAAATAAATCAAGTTAATTAACAGTCAAAGCTTTTCTGGGTTCACAAGAAAAAAACATATTTCCTGCTATGTTTAACACTTGCATATAGCAGCTGTGGGAGTTTGTGTGCAGCTGATATTTCCTGTATACTGTACATATGTGTATGTGTTTGTCTGTAGGAGGGTGTTGTTGAGTTGAATTCATTTGTTTGTTGTATGTTGAGTCCACCTGCAATGATTTCTGGTTAATCTGAGAGAGCAATGTAAAGACCAGATGGCCAAGATGGTGCGAGGAGACAGGCGAAGATAAAAATAACAGTAGCTGAAAAGAAAAGAAAAAGGAGAGGAGAGCGCAGAAAGGTTGAAAGAAAGGAAATCACCTTTTGCTCTAGGCGGTCGATAAGCTTCTGCAGTCTGTTGACCTGGATCATCCACTGGCTGTCTTCATCATAAACACCTAGTGGAGAGGCAGAGAGGATGGATTTCAGAGGGAAGGAGTAAACAACAAAGGTGAAGGGATGAAAGCTGCAGCATACATTGGCTGTATTTTAAACACATTTTCCTGCATTGATTGTTTCAAGTGAACACTGAATAATAGTGGCGGTGTGCCAGAAGGCATTTCGAGGTTTCCTTTCATGTATTGCGAAGCGCAACCACGCCAATCAATATGAACGCTTTGAGGCCTGTAATCAAAGTTTATTGACGCTCTGCAGTCGTGTCACAAATCTCCCAGAACTGCAGCTGGTGTCATAGTGGAGGTGGAATGGAAAACTTACTGTGTGCAAACAATAAAAAAACCCAAAAATTTAATTCTAAGATTTTTAGTACACACTAAAAAAGTCACAAATCACCTGAACCAGCTGCTCAAAGAAAATTATGGGTGGTGGTAAACGTTTGCTGATTTTCCTGTCTTGTCTGTTTGATATGCATCGGTGCACGTCTTGTATCATTTCCCGGTACAAACAGGCAAAAAGATTGATTTATTTCTTGTGTACTAACTGCAAAAACAGTATACTATGAAATTGAATACATACTGTAAGTAATATGGATTTGGGACACAACAAGACAACCACCCAAGGTGACCGCATACTGCAGTTAGCTATAGGCTGATTTTGATATATCACAGCAGGAAAACCGCAGGCATAAATAATAATATTATTGACGGCTGAATTCCATTTAGCTGCTTCACTTTCAGGGTCCCGGTGTTGTTCATGCTGGCTCAGTGTCACGGCTTACTGGGACACTTGAGTAGAACAGAGCTATCGTTAATGTGATTAGCAACACCTTTGCTTTTCCTGCTGCAATAAGTCAAAGTGTCTGGTGTGTGAGATCTACATCAGTAAATTTATAGGATTTATTTGAAAAATGTCTTTCTTTAGTTCATTTAGTAACACATCCTGTAACACAATCTGTTTAAACAGCTTTTGTTGAAGCAATATTATGGATCCAACCAGAGTTATGGTCAGAACGCTGTGATTACCTGGCTAATGAGTATAAGCATATTACAAATAATCATGTTTAGGCAAAAGCCTTGGGACTGTTTAATGTAGGTACTAAGTTGATTTATGTTTGAACTGAAGGTAAAATTATGTCTGGACCCATAACTATATTGGGATGAATTGGGACAAATGAATCCAAGAGCTGGAAATCTTCCTTATGGCTACCAGATGCTGCCTCATGACACTCATGATTCCTCATTGGATAGTTCACCATCAGTATCAGGTGTTCATAGGGTTATATTCAATACCTCTCTAAACAAATAGCAATCGTGTCAGTAATAATACAATTGAATCCAAAGCCCAACAAAAATAGTTTTCATCCTTTTAACTTCCATTTGCATCAGGAGTAAAGGAGTCTCTGTGGTCATTTCTGTATTCATTTTGGTTTAATGCTTTTTCTGCTGCCGAATACTGAAGAAGAATTCTGTCTACTCTTTACGCAGTGTGCAGCTCCAGTGCCCTACATGAGAGAAAGTGTATGCTTGCAAGCAAGGCATCAAAATTCCAACAAGCATCAACAAACGGCAGACTGGTGCACTTCTACATCACAAACTAGCCCTCAGAAAGTGTAGACCTCCATTAAGCCCAGTCCTCTATGACATGAAAATGATGAATGAATATCAATATACCTAGATATATTGTATTTTCAAAACTGTCAGAATTTCAAAATGTGGTTGTGGCTAGCTGAAGCCTCTTCGTCTTTGTGTATCCGCCCTGTGATTTGGATCCGCTCCAAAATGTAATGACGTCTTCCTTTGCCCATGCTACAGCTTTCCACCAAGTTTCATGACAATCCGGCCAGTAGTTTTTCCGTAACCCTGCTGACAAACAAACAAACGGCACCGAAAACAAGTCCTCCTTGGTGGAGATAACCTGGGAGTGCTTGGCTAATTATCTAACAATATAGCTTCTGGTGAAGATGTGTGTTTGTGATTAGTGATTCTCGTCCTTACAGTGAAAGTGTAATTTCACTCACAGCACATGGTGAATGGAGATTGAGGTTTTACAGTCAGCTAAACATGCACATCCCCCTGACCAGACCTCCACCTGAGCACCAGCGACGTGCCAGAGCATTGAGTGGCTTTGGATCGACGCACCGGAATGCACAACTCTCCTCTTCAAGCTCTCTATCTATCTCTCACTCCAGTTTCTCTCTCCCCTCCCCTTCTGAGCTCGGCCCTCTGGCCAGTGGAGACACACTGACTCTGGCTGAGCAGCTTTTTTTTTGCTGATGGCAGCTTTAAGACAACATAACGACAGTGGACCTGAGCACAATGAAATTTCCTAAACTTAGAAAAATGTTGACAACATACAGACTGAGTGAACACAGCCTGGCCATAGAAAAGGATCGCCACAGACAAGGATCGCCACAGACAGAGCTGGCTACCAGTGTGACAGAGGACAGGTAGAGTCAGAGCTGCACTTTCTAACCTCATGCCCTAAATATAAAACAGACAAAGACGAAGACAAAAAAACTTCGCAAACATTTCCCAAATATACCCCAAATTCGAATTCATATCAGACACACAGAAACTCCCCTATTTACTGGGAGAAATGCCCAAATGTGAAATAATTGCTGCAAAATATGTCTCCCCATGCCATGAAGTGAGGACAACCAGTGGAAACTCAGACATATTACAATAATTGTACAAATTTTCTGATTATTATTATTTTTATTGTTTGATATTTTAGTATTTGTACTGTTTTAAAATTTCACATTTGATACTGATTTCTTTTTAAAAAATATTATTATTATTTTTTAATAAATGCAATAAAAGACCACTCATGTATTGGGGGGTCCGGAAATCCGTCAGTATCTGCCATCTGCCCTGTAGAGCGAAAACCGTGATTCTTCCGTGAAGAGATACGATCGAATGTGAGCATTTGCCCACTCAAGTCGGTTACGATGACAAACTGCAGTCAGGTCGAGACCCTGATGAGGACGACAAGCATGCAGATGAGCTTCCCTGAGACGTTTCTTGACAGTTTGTGCAAAAATCCTTTGGTTATGCAAACCGATTGTTGCAGCAGCTGTCCAGGTGGCTGGTCTCAGACGATCTTGGAGGTGAAGATACTGGATGTGGAGGTCCTGGGCTGGTGTGGTTACATGTGGTCTGCGGTTGTGAGGCTGGTTGAATGTACTGCCAAATTCTCTGAAACGCCTTTGGAGACGGCTTATGGTAGAGAAATGAAACATTCAATTCACGGGCAACAGCTCTGGTGGAAATTCCTGCAGTCAGCATGCCAATTGCACGCTCCCTCAAAAACGCGACATCTGTGGCATTGTGCTGTGTGATGGAACTGCACATTTTTGAGTGGTCTTTTATTATGGCCAGCCTAAGGCACACCTGTGCAATACCCATGCTGTCTGATCAGCATCTTGATATGCCACACCTGTGAGGTGAATGGATTATCTCGGCAAAGAGAAGTGCTCACTAACACAGATTTTGACAGATTTGTAAACAATATTTGAGAGAAATAGGCCTTTTGTGTATATAGAGAAAGTCTTAGATCTTTGTTCAGCTCATGATGAATGGGGGCAAAAACAGAAGTGTTGCGTTTATGATTTTGTTCAGTGTATAAACCCACCTGAGTTGACGAGACTGAGGAGAGGGTTGTTGGGAGAGAGGCTGTTGTTCCTCTGAAGCCTCCGATTGGAGCGACGACCCGACCGCTGGATGGACAAAACCTCTGGCTTCAGCGGGCCCTGTCTGGAGTCAAAACAGGGAGGTAATTGTTCAGACATCACAACATTTTAGGATATTTTTTGCATTTGTTGCGACTTTCTCCTGCAGCACACAACACATTAAAATTGTATTTACCTTTTGTTCTGTGGTTTTTGTGGAATCAAATAACATATTGGTCCCACAAAATTATTCTTTGACTCTCAAAAACAATTCATTCAATTAACTACTTAAGCTAATACCTAATAATAATATAAAAATAGGAAATGCAATGTACTTATTTGTGCCAAAAAAGAAGAACTTGTATTTTTTGCATGTAAGTGATTCAGATGTGTAATTAAAATGTTATAGGATGTGTCAATTTTTCATGGTGTTCCTGACAAACAGTTTTTGTTTGTTTTGCAAATTAAGAGCACCAGGTGACTGAAGCACAGTCTCATGATCAAAAACAAATTCAGTCAGCCTGAAGTTGTCCAGGCTTACATTATATTTGTATGTTGTGTTGGTCTGACAGTGATGCTACTGCCAGTGACATGGGACAAGCAGCCGTAAGCAGGGTTACATCACCTAAGATTTATCTTAGTGTTCTCAAGTTGTTCAGGTCCACATTTTGAGAAGACTTCAGGGTGTCGATGTGTGTGGTGATGTGCAGGTGAATGCACATTCACATATTTAAACGTGTGTTTGTGTGAGTTTTGTGCTTCATGATCATTAATTTTTTTACAGCAAAGGCTCTCTGCCAACCTCTCAAATTATTTCAGACTATGCATGTAATTTTTGTACGAATTAAGGTTTACTGCTTACACCTTACTAAAATTTAAAAGTTCATGTTGACACGTTATAGGCAAATGCAGTTCATTGCATGACATTCACAACATTCATTCACAACATTAAATGTTTTCTTCATGCTTATTTTTTTTCATCTAGCAGGCCTATTTAATGGCTTGTTAAGAGTTACCAAGAGATACTACTCTCAAATCAAAAGATAAAGAAAAAAAAAAAAAAAATATGAAGCTTCACCAGGAGACGGTTAGCTTAGCTTAGCACTGGACTGGAAACAGAGAGAACAGCTAGCATGGCTCTGCCAAACTAATCCTTTAATCCACTAATCTTTATTCAGCACTTGTTTTTTTTAGCTTTAACTATACACTACATTTCACACAGAGTGAGATAAATACGATCTAAATGAGGCTTTTTCTATACTGAAATCCCAATCAGCTTACTTTGAATGATCTTCTTTGTTAAGAGGACTATGGTTGTTTCCTTTGCACATGTGGGAGAAATGTAGGATAATTAATCCACTAACTGCAGTCAAATGTTTGTGTATGCTAGATGTATGGAGACGGAGGAACAGGTGGCGGGTCCTTCTTGTCCTGCCAGTGAGTCATTCTGGCGGCTACGTAGCAGCTTGAATCGCTAAAGTCGAAGAAAGTAATACAGCTCTGAGTCATACCATATGAATATGAGCTCCCGCTTGTCCTCTTCACACATATAAATCTGACCACAAAAAGCTATTTAAAGCCACCAGAGAAACAGCCAGATCCTCTAGACGTTTGGAAAAACAGTGATTCCAGTCAGATGCACAGGGGAATTTTTCAAGTGCTGCAATTCAGAGAGGACAGTCACACTTTGAAATAGCATGAGGGAAAAAGAGAGAAAAACAACTTAGAGGGGGTGAGGAGAGAGGAAAGAAAAGTAAGTAGGCGTTTGTGGAAGTCTCAGAAGTCAACTATCCAAGCTGCTCATTTTCTGCCTCTGAGAGTAAGTTTAAACATGGTCATGATGAGAAAAGGGACTTTCAAATCATGCAGGGATCCTTTTAAACTGAACTCATGCAAAGAAATATCAAACCAAACCAACTATTATCGCCAAGGAAGCTGTGAAATGCTGCAATAGAGCTGCATTTGATAAATGTTAAAATACTTTGATTTTGTCAGCTATGGATATAATGTAGACAAATACTAGACAAAGGCAGAACAAGAGATACCAAAGGCCAGGGTATAGTTGAAACTAACAAGCTGTCCGATCACGTCTGAGGCAAAAGTGTTAATAACTGTTCTGAAAAGCTTGCCGTCATAGAAAGGAGTGAGACACGTCAACAACCGACAACCTCTCTTTAAAGGCATTTATTACGTTGCTAATGAAAAGTGATAAAATGTGGTAAGAATTATTTATACTGTGGGTAATTATTTAACTTGCAGACACTTTTTCTAATATCTGGAAACATTAGGAAAGGATTGGTTGAGTTTGATTGTGGTGTGGTGTGGTGCCTAAAAACATGCAGCTAAGTTTAACTGGCGACTCTAAATGAATGTGAGCCAGCGTAAAAGGTCATCTGTCTCAGCCCAGTGATTTACTGGTGACTTGTCCAGGGTATAAAGTGAATAGAGCATAAAATAAAAATTCTAGTCTCGATTGGAAATTTTACTAGAGCCTAAAATGTATTTCTTTTCTAACATATGTTACGGCTGCCACCGCCCCCACCTGTATTTGCCTGTGCTTTTGAGTAGGCTATCTGGTATGCTGAGCAGGCTATGCAAGCCCACGCAGAGGATTGGCTGCACAAGGAGAAAAAGTCCCCCTATTTCCTGGGTTTCCGGTGACCATGCCATCGATTGGTGCGGCATGCTACTACGGGCCAATCAAAGGGCGACAGTGACGACCACCACCTGCTTAAAAGCCTGCTGGGTCTGCCGTTCGAGGCAGCAATCTGACCCGAGTTGCTTGCCTTGGGAACACATGTCTCAGAGCCTGTAGTAGTGTTTTGTTACCCGTGCCAGACTTTGTGTCTTGACTGTGTTTCACAGTGTGAAGGTAAGGGGTGGGCCAGGTTTAAGCTTAGAGATAACTGACACCTTTCTTGCACACACCATAGGTGTTTTATGTTAGTTTTCACCAGGTTCAGGGGTGCTGTGCGCTTTGTGTTTTGTGTTTTTTCAAATGCTGTAGGTTAGTGAGCTTTTGGTTTATTCTTGTTTTTGTTAGTACCTCTGTAGAGCAGTAATCCTCCTTTTGAGGATCTCCTTTTGTTATAATTGTTTGTTGATTTCCACAGCACCCATTGGCCCATTCTCTGTTTGTGCTCCATTTGCGTTACTTCAAATAAATATCCTTTCAAACCAACAACATCTGGTTTATGTTCATGTCCCAATATCCCTAGACACCTCGGGACGTAACACATATGATAAAGGATCATACACAAAATGTGTTTGATCTTGAATGGAGGGTTGGCAGAAGCAAATCTCTTGTTAAAGTTGCTGCACAAGTGTGAACTCAGACAGGTGACGGGACACAAAAAGACTGTGCGTCATCACATGTCCTTTTAAATACACAAACACAGACATTACCTGCAGGGTAGAACCATATACATGTTCACTTGCACACACACACACACTGTATATGAAATTGTGTGCTCTTGTACACTGGGGAATCATCATCTCTAATGATCCCAGCACACCAGGGGCATGCCTGAATTCTGAATGGAGATGCACACTAATGGAGTATTGCATGCACACACACACTGAATGTCAGCGGGTGAATGTTTATTATCAGTCAGAACATTTACAAACATGCTAATAATTAGATCATAACCACGTTAGGGTTGATGTGTCGGTCATAAAGACATAAATCGTAGCCTATCAGCTGGCAGCTTAAAGGCAAAGCTGAAGAAAGAATAATGTGGTCAGCAGACTTAAATTGCTCAACTGTCACATGCATTCACCATAGTCTGTTTTCTTTCAGTGTTTTGATTGACCGGCAAGGATTCGAGTAGTAAAAAATATATTTCATACATTTTGAAGATGGCAGTTTTCAGTTAACGACAGTAGGTAGCATAGCTTGTGTTTAACATTCATTGATTTTTCTGGCCACTTGGGAGCAGCACAACAAGCTGTAAACAAGACATTTGACATATCACCTTACAAAGTCGATATGGCCAACATGTTAGCAAACAGTACCCTGTTTACACACAGAGCAACATTAGCTTTGATTTGGAGTCGTTTTGGTGTCCACCTGATGACTGAAAGTCTGATAGTCATTTTCCTTGTAGATCAATTCCTTAAGGAAATTTCAGGCTTTTTAGCTGCTAAATTCTCTACTATGTTCACCAGCTAGTCTTTAACTGCTGTTTGGTGATGGGCAGGTAGCAGATCAGTTTATGAGAGCCTTTTTGCTGTGACTGGAAAGGAGGAGGATGAAAATGGTGAGAGTGAACCAAAACAGTAAAGTCGTGATCTGTAACACAAAAACAATGAGTTAAAAGATGCTTAAACGCACTGAGGGGAACGGCAGAGTTGTTGATAATTCTCTGTGGATTCCTTGATGTCACCTTTTATATTACACAGTCAGTTCACCCTATTCATAATATAAAATATACTGTATGTGTATATATACACTTACACACATACACACACATATATGTATATATATATGTATATGTGTATATATACACATACACACATACACACACATATATGTATATGTGTGTGTGTGTGTATATATATATATATATGTGTGTTGTTTTTTTGTTTAGTTTTTTTACATAAATGTCATTCAGAACAAAATTAACAAAGATAAAATAATATGTTATGTTTTGTTGTGTTATGTTGTGAGCCCTCCACTTCACACTTCACACATATTTCCCCATAGTCAGGGGACTGGCATAGTGATCAAATAAATAAAGGACTATAGGTAACTGTTGGATTACAGGGAAGAGCTCTTAAGAGAGTTCCTAATAATACACGGTAAGAACATGTGTTGTTTATTGTAAATTAGTGTGTTTGGTTTAGACAAAATTGTTAGACTAGCTGTGAGAACTGTAATTATGGGTGCCATTGTACAGTACAGTTTGTCCAGATTTTAATGACTAATTGTGTGTGTGTGTGTGTGAGAGAGAGAGAGAGAGAGAGAGAGAGGGACCAGAGAGATTTGTTCTTACTTCTCCTGGCGAGTCTGCTCGGCTGTGGTTTCCATGGCACACTCGAGCGAGCTTTGAAGTGAATGAAGCTGATTGGTTGTCTCTTTAAGAAGGAAACGGGTCACAAACTGCTCCAGGTGGGTGGACTCCTGATAGTCCTGTCAATCAAGTGTTGGAGGGGGAGGTAGAGGAGGAGGAGGAGGAGGAGGAGGAACGATAAAGAGAAAAAAGAGAAAAGATGATAGAACAAGGAGAGCTGTGACAAGTCATGCCAGTCTAGAGTCACTCAATGTCCAGACTTCTCATGCTAATTAAAAGTTGCCTACAAGATAATTGATTTAGAAAAAATATACAAGACAGCTACAGGAGCAAAGAAGAGGAAGAAGAAGAACATCCTGTGGTTTTCACACTCTACATCTCTTATCTTACATGCTTAGATGCAGTGTGGGGAGCTTTAAATGTGTACATTATATTAAACAGGAAAAAACGAGGAGGAAATGTGACTTTCTGCTGTGCTCAAGACAAATAAATATTTGAGTTAATATTTCCAGCCAAAACAGGTCTGACTTAAATTTTTTTGGTGTAGATTGATTTCTTGACAGCATTCTAATATGTGTTAAAAATATTAGACTTTGTCAAGGATTTAACTGGACTTTGTTGTACCGTGTGTCCAAACACCATTATCAAGATGTAAACAGGCATGTTGATCTCTGACAATAACGTCAGGCTATTTAGCACTGCACTTTCACAAAGTTGCAGGAATTGCAGGTTATAAAAGTACAGTGCAAAAGAGGTTGAGACATCCTGACTTTTAGTCCCTAGTATGAGTCAAGATTCAGAAAGTCTGGCTCCTACATTACCCATTATGCAACTCAACAGTGTCATTCATTAAACCTTCCCTACCTGCTAAATTCTCTCATCTTTAAAACTCCATTCCCCTGTTTATAATAAAAAAATATTTGAAATCTCAAGCCTAACTCAAGATAACCCTGATAATATTATCAGTCATGATAAGTAAACTGGCCTTTATGTGTAAAATCAATGTAGTGCTGCTATAAATATCATGAAAATAGAAGTAAAAAGGTAGAACACTGAGCAAATATTTGATAAAATCTTTGCAGGATGCGGACAAGATCAAAGGTATTTATAGACACTAATAAAATCACATCATAAAACACAGCATAGTATGACATTTTAAAGATGCAAATTTGAGTGCAATATTTGAAGGGCAAATATAAATAAAAGAAATTTCAGTGGATTTCATTTGAGCTTGGGGTCTTGGAGAATGACTTATGGTGTTGTGTGTTTCATGTGAAACTGCAGCACTGGTCTGAGTGTTTCTGATTGGTATCTGCATACGTTTTGGTAAACAACCTGTTTACATGGTATATGTTGAAAATAATATTTTTAAAATAAGATCAATAATGTGAAACAATCATTTCCACATCTAAGAAATCATTTCCTCCTCCACACATTTCAGTCATTTTGTGAATCAAGGCTACATTTATTTTCAGCAGGCTTTTGTGTTCCTTCCGAAAGCTGATGGAAAATAAATCAAACTGAATGACATTTTGGAGAGGCGTCATTTGCTGCGCCTGGACCATAGCAGGAGGGCTGAGTGTTGTTTTGGAACTAATCAAATGAGAGTGAATGGTGCTCAGCAGAACAGAGTTTATTGTAGGCACTCCGCACCTGCTCCCACAGTTTTGAGCACCGTGACGGTTTGTACACTCGAGAAAACAATGAGAGGTTTCAAGGAAAACATTAATGCAAGTTAGATTAGAAAATGACAAATGTATGAATGGGAATGTGTGTGTGTGTGTGTGTGAGACTGAAAAAGAAAGGAAATATATTTCAGTATTTTTGTCTATTCAGAATTATTTTTTCACAAGTGCAATGAAGGTAGTTTGATTTTAAAATCAAGATTTGTTTATCAGACACAGACACAGACACAGACACACACACACACACACACACACACACACACACACACACACACACACACACACACACATATCCTAATTACATTATGTCGAGCAGGAGTCTTCCTGTGAGAGCTGAACTCTCAAATGCTTCTCCAGAATACAGAGCAGATCATTAGACTGAGCTCAAGCTTCTCCCATCGGTTCTCCTATCCAACAACACGTCTGACCAAAGATTGAATGGCTTGTCCTAAAACGAGAGTAAACCTAAACTCTGGTTTCCACAAGAACAAACTACACAATATCTCCAGGTTGCTTTATAAAATTTCCCTAATTGTTAACCGTCCATAGGTATTGTTTGATCCCCTGACATTCAGATGATCAGCAAACTCACACACACTTGCACATGAATGCACTTTCACTCAGTGAAAGTGAGTCACGACAACACTGGTAAAGGTCAGTCTCCTGTCTACTGTCTGAGTATAGATTACCTCCTGTGTTCTGTACCTTTGTATGCCTGTGTGTGTGTGTGTGTGTGTGTGTGTGTGAATGTGTGTCCACCTCACCAACCCTGTAGTCATTTTAAACAGCTTAACGTCCGCCTGATTTTTTCCTTTTCGCCTTTCCCTTGATCTTTCATATTCAGTCGTACAAAAGGTTGCACTATTTAAGCCTTATAATCAGGACTATATAACCCCCACCCTGCCACACAATCAATCTTTTGCCAAATGGCTTTACCTCAGTATTTTTTAAAATAAATCCTTATTGCAAATCAGCATCAAATAATGTCAAAAATAAGCTGATTGAAATGTGAACTGCTTTCAAACTGACCACTTTCAGGTTCCAGAACTTGAGAACTGGGACTGGGTTGCTCGAGCTATTCAGAAATTCATCACTAACTTTGTCTGTAAATGTCTTGGAAATTAGTTTCAAACTAGTGATTTGCTATATATTAGGTTGCACCATTAAAATTTGATCCTGCAATAGCTTGGGCTGCTCCAAGTCCAGTTGCCCTTGATTTTAATTTTCCATGGACTTGTTAGTACTTGCCTATTTATACATCCTGCACATTAGTATTCATTTGGAGTAATGTTTCTGTCCACCTAGTGAATGAAAGTCGAGTATTATACACTCTTTTAGCTCTGTTTTTGGTCTCTACCAACTCCTCAGGGAAATATCTATATAATATACTGTATAACAAATTGTAATTTTAGGTAGCCTATATTGTATATTTTTTGTGAAAAACAATTTTTAAATTTCCCAGTTTAATTTATTATCAAACAGAAATTTGATCAAGTGTCAGGTCAGATGTGTCAACTATTTCCCATTAGCTCTTTTACTCTCTTTTTTTAAAATGGGTAACACTTTAGCTTTGTTAGTTGGTTGGGTTAGCTAGCTAGCTAGATGTGTAAATCTGCACTTGGTAAACACTGACATTATTACAAGCCTAAGTTTCAATTTACCAACAGCTCCTGGGACAGATTGCATACGTACATTATACCATGTAACCACAGTGCTTGATGTTATTCTGTCAGTGAATCTATACCCACAGGCACGATACACCCTGGACAGGTTGCCAGTCTATTGCGGAGCACATAGATATGAACAACCACTCACACTCACATTCATACCCAAGGGCAATTTAGAGTCACCCGTTGCTTTATTTAATTTAATTTTCATGAATAAAAATCTTCAGATAAAAATGTAGTACCTCTACTACTACAATGCTATAAAATAAATGTGTGAACAGCAACTTTATCTGCAGGTGAGAAACACCTGTGATCTGTTAAGAAAGGTTTGGAGTCTAAACTGAAGGAGGTAGTGTATGGGGGAAGCCTGTAAATAGCTTTGGCAGGAATATCTGTGCAAAATAAAACTCTGAGTGTCTCAGCAAAGATATGGATACGTGCCTGGCACTGATTTAGATGCAGAATTTTGTTCCAGCTCCCCCACACATGTGCATGGATTAATTGATGCGCACACACTCACACACACACACACACACACACACACACACACACACACACACACACACACACAACTTAGCTTATGCATATGCAAGTTCACAAAAATACACACTAATCTTCCAATGCAAAAACCACCCACTCAAATACATATACAGTTCAACAGAGATGCCCGAGCTTTGGTCTGTGACGAATGCAGCATCTGTTCCAGTTTCCTAACAGACAGAGGAATGCAGCGCATCATATGTTTCTTCTCTTGTGCTATGACTCAAATCATTTATGGCGTCACATGTGCTTTGTAGAAAGGAATACTATGAATTATGCTTCAAGAGTAAACACAAAAAAAGGTCTTGGGGCAGTGTGAAATCCTCTCTGTTCACAGTCCAGCGTTGTAATTTGATTTCAAAGCTATTGCCATGGTCAATACCTCCTCAATTCTGTCTAATTTCTGCAGAGTAACTTGTTTTCATTTGAGCTCAAATATCCATTTTGTAATGATTGTCTGTGAGGGAACAATAGTGAAGAGTGTGTGTTGATGGAAAAAGCACGATTTCTGAGACTGACTGAAGTGCCGTTTGGAGTGGTTTTTCTTGTGCACTTAAGGAAACCTGATTTAAGGCTTTTAGAAGTCAACAGCTAGGTGAATGAGAAAACTTTAAAATTTAAAAACACAATTTAAAAACACATTCAAACTGCCTCTGGTCTTTCTCTCCTGCTGTCTCACTTCCCGCTCTCAACAATTCTCTTGGAGAACATAAAAATGGTTTGAGGTGCAATTTGATTTTCGCACCTCATCACAGCTTGGCACATGTTGAGGTCTATGAGAGATTGCAAAGGAATTGCGAAAGTATCTATGTGTTTCATTTCCTTTGCAGAAATAAAGGCTGAATTTCAGACACATGGAATTCACTGCTGTGCTCCTGCAGGTCGACACTTAAAATACCTTTCCTTGCAGTGAAAAGGTTATTTCAAGGATATAAATCAGTTTTCTACTAATTCATTTATTTACACACTGTGTTCA
>NC_060158.1:15724642-15732448 GCF_021292245.1 Micropterus dolomieu | reverse complement strand
ACACACACACACACACACACACACACACACACACACACACACACACACACACAACTTAGCTTATGCATATGCAAGTTCACAAAAATACACACTAATCTTCCAATGCAAAAACCACCCACTCAAATACATATACAGTTCAACAGAGATGCCCGAGCTTTGGTCTGTGACGAATGCAGCATCTGTTCCAGTTTCCTAACAGACAGAGGAATGCAGCGCATCATATGTTTCTTCTCTTGTGCTATGACTCAAATCATTTATGGCGTCACATGTGCTTTGTAGAAAGGAATACTATGAATTATGCTTCAAGAGTAAACACAAAAAAAGGTCTTGGGGCAGTGTGAAATCCTCTCTGTTCACAGTCCAGCGTTGTAATTTGATTTCAAAGCTATTGCCATGGTCAATACCTCCTCAATTCTGTCTAATTTCTGCAGAGTAACTTGTTTTCATTTGAGCTCAAATATCCATTTTGTAATGATTGTCTGTGAGGGAACAATAGTGAAGAGTGTGTGTTGATGGAAAAAGCACGATTTCTGAGACTGACTGAAGTGCCGTTTGGAGTGGTTTTTCTTGTGCACTTAAGGAAACCTGATTTAAGGCTTTTAGAAGTCAACAGCTAGGTGAATGAGAAAACTTTAAAATTTAAAAACACAATTTAAAAACACATTCAAACTGCCTCTGGTCTTTCTCTCCTGCTGTCTCACTTCCCGCTCTCAACAATTCTCTTGGAGAACATAAAAATGGTTTGAGGTGCAATTTGATTTTCGCACCTCATCACAGCTTGGCACATGTTGAGGTCTATGAGAGATTGCAAAGGAATTGCGAAAGTATCTATGTGTTTCATTTCCTTTGCAGAAATAAAGGCTGAATTTCAGACACATGGAATTCACTGCTGTGCTCCTGCAGGTCGACACTTAAAATACCTTTCCTTGCAGTGAAAAGGTTATTTCAAGGATATAAATCAGTTTTCTACTAATTCATTTATTTACACACTGTGTTCACCTATCTGTTGAAATGATTGATGATGTGTTATTTGATGCATTTTTCATAAAATCTCCCCTCATTGCTGTTTCTTTTACTTTTTGTTAAGTGTCCAAACATTTACTAAACCAAAACATTTATCTGCTGTTGCCATTTATCTTTGTCACCACATTTTTTAGGAGTTGAAATTCGATGTCATCACGTATAAAAACTGCCACTGCCAAATGAACGGTTTGCCTCCCACACTGTGTTCCTGAAGGAGCCACAATGAGACTTTACAACAGATCTGAGCTTCACAGCGTGTGTCATATGTGCCAGATGAGAAACTACAGAGAAAGAACCTCTCCCTGCAGTAACTCATAAGCCACCTCTCTTCCTTATCCTAACATCCTTTCCCCTTTTTTCTTTTGTCATCTCTGATCATTTACCTTCATCTCTGTCTGTTTGTCTTTCTGTCCCTCGCCACTCTTATCCCTCTTCCTTTCCCCTCTGATAATGTAAAAGGTACTGATCTTAAGTCACAGCACATAAAGTTTTTTTTCAGAACATGATCAAAAGCAGTATTTGTTTGGCAACAGAGTCGCAACCCATTTAATTCCTTGTCTGTGTTGGCTACAAGTCAACACAGACATGACAAGCATAACATGTTTTGTTCCGGAGGTAAATTAGTGGCATAAATCAACCCTGCCTTGTCCTTTTGGGCTGTGTAATGGAAATCTAACTGATGGGAGATCTGAGGAAGCCAGCTGGGCAGCAGAGCAGCATGCTGGGAAAAATTTGCAGCATGAAGCTTAGGCCACACTGTGAGTAAATCAAACATCTCTTATTATTATCATTATGTGCACTGCACGACATGTCAGTGTGATGCTCACTGTGTGGCTGTGGGGTGTAATATCAATACACTGTTCGGATATGAACAGATTATGTTCTCTGAACAGACATATACAGCATCCAAATTATAGTTAAAACATTTTATAGCAATTTCTTTTTTTGCACAAAATTTACAAAATGCATAGAAAATATCACACCCCTTGTCACTCAGGTGGTTATTGTAAATCTGTAAAGTGTGAATTGGAACCGCTAGTAGCCAAAGCAGCATGACTCTTCATGATAGAGACAAATATCAACATAGAGGTGTTTCAAAGTTAGATATTCAGACATTCAACGAGGTTCTCCCTCAATAACTTTTCTAGCTAGCACATGATGACAATGCAGGCTTCTTGATGGTTTGTCACGAAATTTAATTTGACATTCACAGTCCCCAGATTTCTAATGACTTTGATCCCCTGATCCCCTTTTCTTCTAGAGCTATCACCTAAGGTTTTCACATGTCAATTGGACTATCTCAAAATCTATTGGATCCATTGGCACACGATTTTTTTACAGACAGTACATTTCAATTGGTCCAATACTTTGGTTGATGACCAAAAAACTGAAAAACTGACAATCTCATCATCCTCAGCTGTAGTTTGTATTTACTGCTAATGAGCAAATGTTAGCATGCTAACATGGTGAACTAAGACGTTAGCATTTAGCTCAAAGCGCCACTGTGCTGCCTCAAAAAGCCTCTACCATGGCTGTAGAATCCGGGTTAGTCTTGTTCTCTAATGTACCAATATTGAAGCCAGGCACCTTGTTTGATTTGACTAAAAGAAAACTGACTGCAGTTAGGGACTTTCTCAGAAGTGCATGTAAAAGAGAACTTATTGTCAATGCCTTCAAACTTGAAAAAAAAAGAGATCATATTTCTCCCGTATTAGCTTCTCTGCTCTGGCTCCCTGTAAAATCTTATCTTAAAGAGCTAGTAGTACCTTATTACCAGTAGAACACTGCTCTCCCAAAATACAGGGTTACTTGTGGTTCTAAAGTCTCTAAAAGTAAAATGCAGTACCTTCAGCAATCAAGCTCCTCTCCTGTGGAATCAGGTCCCAATTTGGGTTGGGGAGGCAGAAACCATCTCCACATTCAAGAGAGGCTCAAGACTTCCCACTTTGATAAAGCTTATAGTTAGGGCTGCCTCAGGTCCTGAACCATCCCTTAGTTATTTTTTCTATGCTATAGGCCTAGACTGCTGGGAGACTTCTCATAATGCACTGAGCTCCTCTCTCCTCCTCTTCTTCTGTATGCATTCTTATGCCATTAATGCATGTTACTAACTTGACTTCTTCCCTCTTCGATAGTTTTATGCCTTCTTGTCTCTCTTCTCTCTCCTTCTGTCGCTTTATGCAGGTGTTTCTGCTGTAGAGTCTTGGTGGTGGCAAGCCACCTACAGCCACCATGTTTCTGCTCGACTCCCACTGCTACAATTATTATTATAATATAATATAATATCCATTCATCCATCGTCAACCGCTTATCCTGCGTACAGGGTCGCGGGGGGCTGGAGCCCAGCTGACATCGGGCTAAAGGCACCCTGGACAGGTCACCAATCCATCGCAGGGCCACACATAGACAAACTCAAACCTAAGGACAATTTAGGGTCATCAGTTAATGTTCCCAGTCCGCATGGAAGGTGGACATGCAGAGAACATGCAAACTCCACTCAGAAACGCCGGCGAGCAGGGTTTGAACCCACAACCTTCTTGTTGTGAGGCCACTTGTTGTGAGGCCACAGTGCTATCCACCGAACTATATATATATATGTATACTGTACTAATATAATATAATATAATATAATATAATATAATATAATATAATATAATATAATATAATATATATATATATATATATATATATAATAGTATTTATATATATTTATTTATTTATTATGTTTGTTTTTGTTATTTACAGTATTGCCTCTAGCTGGGATTGGCTCCCTGCTTTCTCTTGTGAATTGTTGCTATATAACAAGTCATTTTTAAAGAAAAATCATACAATATGGCCCATGTTCTGTGCACAGCTAAACTTATGTATATGCATATACCGTATGTATGAAAAGCAGTAGAAAACATGAATTAGTGTAGGCCATTTCTTAAACATCTTCCAGTGTATGCCTGAATATTAACAGATAAAGCAGCTTTGTGATACACCCCTTGTTTGTCAACATTTCTATCATCTTACCTTCTTTGTTTTATCCATTGCCTTCAGTATGGCCATGTTCAGGTCTTCTAAGGCAGCGAGAACATTCTCATATTCACTGAGGTGCTTGGAGAAATACTCTTCACAGCAGAAAGGCAAAAAAAAAGAAACATTTTGTGATTTAAACAACTAGGACATGGCTGTAGGTATTTTGTTGAAGCAACATTGGTGTGACACCTCAGTCACATAGCCTGTAGGTGTTTGATCACAGAGCACGTGACCACATCTAACATGGTATTTCCTTGTGCTGGAAAAACGTCACATAGCATTTGAGTCTATGGTACTCCTGACTGTGGGGTAAAGCAAGATAATACTACTACTAATAGTAAACAGTACAGCTTATTACTGATATTAGTTTATTTAGGATCAACTTACCACAGAGTTCATCAGTGTCCACATTGCTGTAAAACAAAAAAATAAGGGAGACATTTAAATAAAAAGCATTCAAAACTAAAGTTTCCAAGGTTAAAGGAAACTCTGCATCTCTGCAAAACCTATTCCAGAGACAGAACTAGGATTTGGTGAATCTGTGTGTGATGACAAATGGAAGTGAGTTAAATATGTCATGAATAATTGAATAATTATTCATGAACCAGAGGTGTGTGTTAGAGACCAAGGGGAAGGGAAGGCAGTGAATCTCTCACAGGCAACCCTTGAGGAATTTTAGCTGTTTGTGATAAATGTCCATGCATGAGTGGGTTTTGGGGAGGTCTCAGTGTGTATCTGTGTGTCTGAAAGAGAGAGACAGAAACAGAGAAATAAAGAAAAGAAGAGCAAAAGAAATTGGTGAAAAGAATATTTTATAGTGGACAATTAGCCATTGTATCCTCTGTCCAACAAGAGACCCAAGAGACATCTTATGCCTTGTTACAGTGAAAGAGGCTGGGGAATTACACTGGTTTCTACTCTATCCAACACAAGCTTTAGCTGTTCACAAGGTAAAGTGCCTTAGAAATGAATTGGTTCCAACAGGAGAAAACACTTAGAGTCACAGAGGACAGGCAGGAACAGAGGAGGTACACCAAAGGTTAGACACTGAGTAACACTCACTTGAATTGGCTTGAAACTTGGTTTATTTTACATTTTAAGGTGCATTATCTATTTATGGACTACACACATGGGTAGCACTGTGAAGACTATGAGAAACATGTTGAATTGTAGTAGAACCCAGTTCAACAGAAATATAATTAATTCCATTAATTTTGCACATGCTGGTGTCCTTGCGTGTAACTGCCACTACAAAATCTCCATCCATAAGTTAAACTGTCTGTATTTAAAGACAACACGCAACATCATGTAGTCTGTAAATGCATGTGAATATCATGCAGCATTTTAATATCTGAAGTATCGAATAACCTTTCAGTGTTCGACATCAACCTGAGCAGGTTAGCCAGCCTGTCAGGAAGACCTTACAGCTCAGTGACTCAGTCTTTAATCAATACAAGATTCAATTAGAGACCTCCAAATTACTTCCCAACAACATTGCCATCTGTTTCCCTTTGTGTTAATTTCACACAGGGAGGCACATGTTCATTTGGTTTAACATGGCTCCATTAAAGTACTCCGTGATTTAGCACAGTGATGATAGCGATGACGACATGTGAATGTTTGTTTAAATTGGATGCAAATGGTGTGAATAATATACATTTGTTTGTGCATCTAATTTTGTTTTTCACATATACAATTACACATCTTTATGATACTGTCATAATGAGAACAAAAAATTACATAATGGAGAAAAATGATGTTGTTTGTCATTTTCGGCATGACTGTTTGAATGTCTTATCTTTCTCCCTGTGACTGCTGAGCCATTCAATCAGTGACGTTGCTACCATGATTCCTGATCAAATCAGCAATGATTAACATATTAATGAAAACATAAAAGAATCTAAAGTTGAACCCTGAGGCACACCAAAGTAACGTCTAACACCAGCATGTTTTCATCCCAGGGTACCCTTCAGCATCTGTATGAAGTTAAGATGTGGTCAACGTTGATAAATGGTCGCAGTTTGGTTAGGGTAAGGCACCAAATCAAATTGGTTTAGGTTAAGGAAAAGATTGTGTTTTGGGTTGAAGTACATCACGTCACAATAATGTAATGTAATGTTATGTAAGTTAAACTTTAAATAAGTCAACCTTGACTTTTGTTTCTGTATACTACACAACCTCACGCAGATGAGGGTTATAGAGTGTATATTTATGCAGTTTATGATAAATTCACATTATTGAAAAGGAGCTAGAGGGCCTTTTCATTAAGAATTTATAGTTTTGTATGTGAAATATGTTAAGTTTAGGTATAAGGCCAGAAAGGTATACTTATAGTTTGCATAGTTTGCATTCTGTAGTTATGTATATTCAGTAATAGTTTGGATCCACCTCTCTCTATCCTTACAAATTAACGTTAAATTAAAATGTAATCAATTAAATGTATAGCAGCTTTCAAACACAAAATGTAGCACAGGGTTTAGCACAAATCAACAAACAAAAGCAGACAGTTCAAACAGTTAATTTTAAATATTTCGAGATCCCCTTGACGTGTGTTTATAATGATGCAGCTCAACACCATTCACTCGTTTACCTACAATAACACTTGTATTTAAGATTCTGGATATGATGCATCACCATTTTGCAACATCACGGATAGGTGTAAGGATTGTCTAGAGTAAGAATATTTCACTAGTATTAACACAGAAGTGATACTGACATTTCAGTAAAAAAAAAAAATACTTTGTTTCTGCTCAGGTGAGAATGGGAACAAATTACATTCGTTCATTTAGCTGACGCTTTTATCCAAAGCAACTTACAATTGCTATACATGTCAGAGGTCGCACGCCTCTGGAGCAACTAGGGGTTAAGTGTCTTGCTCAGGGACACAATGGTGGATGGGTCACAGTGGGGGATTGAACCCGGGTCTCTCACACCAAAGGCATGTGTCTTATCTATTGCGCCGTGTAGGTAAATTTTCATTTAGTACAGTAACAGCTGGCCAACAGACAGTATGTTTGTAGAAATCCTCTTCTCTGCTGTATTTGAATGAGTTCATTAAGTAGTTTCAAATGATTCTATTTCTATTTTATTTATTTTTGCAGGCATGTATTTTATTAATGTTTCAATTTGTTAGCCAACAGTAATATAAACATTTTTTTTCAAGATGTGTAGATTTTACTTGGCTTTTATACAATTTATTCATATATACAGTGGGTACGGAAAGTATTCAGACCCCTTTAAATTTTTCACTCTTTGTTTCATTGCAGCCATTTTCCAAAAATCAAAAAAGTTCATTTTATTTCTCAGTAATGTACACTCAGCACCCCATCTTGACAGAAAAAAACAGAAATGTAGAAATTTTTGCAAATTTATTAAAAAAGAAAAACTGAAATATCACATGGTCATAAGTATTCAGACCCTTTGCTCAGTATTTAGTAGAAGCACCCTTTTGATCTAATACAGCCATGAGTCGTTTTGGGAAAGATGCAACAAGTTTTTCACATCTGGATTTGGGTATCCTCTGCCATTCCTCCTTGCAGATCCTCTCCAGTTCTGTCAGGTTGGATGGTAAACGTTGGTGGACAGCCATTTTCAGGTCTCTCCAGAGATGCTCAATTGGGTTTAAGTCAGGGCTCTGGCTGGGCCATTCAAGAACAGCCACGGAGTTGTTGTGAAGCCGCTCCTTCGTTATTTTAGCGGTGTGCTTAGGGTCATTGTCTTGTTGGAAGGTAAACCTTCGGCCCAGTCTGAGGTCCAGAGCAC
>NC_060158.1:15651383-15724542 GCF_021292245.1 Micropterus dolomieu | reverse complement strand
CTCAGCCACAGTGACCTTTGGGTTCTTCTTTACCTCTCTCACCAAGGCTCTTCTCCCCCGATAGCTCAGTTTGGCCGGACGGCCAGCTCTAGGAAGGGTTCTGGTCGTCCCAAACGTCTTCCATTTGAGGATTATGGAGGCCACTATGCTCTTAGGAACCTTAAGTGCAGCAGAAAATTTTTTTGTAACCTTGGCCAGATCTGTGCCTTGCCACAATTCTGTCTCTGAGCTCTTCAGGCAGTTCCTTTGACCTTATGATTCTCATTTGCTCTGACATGCACTGTGAGCTGTAAGGTCTTATATAGACAGGTGTGTGGCTTTCCTAATCAAGTCCAATCAGTATAATCAAACACAGCTGGACTCAAATGAAGGTGTAGAACCATCTCAAGGATGATCAGAAGAAATAGACAGCACCTGAGTTAAATATGAGTGTCACGGCAAAGGGTCTGAATACTTATGACCATGTGATATTTCAGTTTTTCTTTTTTAATAAATTTGCAAAAATTTCTACATTTCTGTTTTTTTCTGTCAAGATGGGGTGCTGAGTGTACATTACTGAGAAATAAAAAGAACTTTTTTGATTTTTGGAAAATGGCTGCAATGAAACAAAGAGTGAAAAATTTAAAGGGGTCTGAATACTTTCCGTACCCACTGTATATATAATATTTTATATAAAATGTTTTTGTCTTTATTGAATGCAAACAGTTTTCAGTTCACTTTCAATTCCACCAGTAAAGTTTAATAAATTAAATCACAATCTGCAGACTATAATAATAGGTGCATTTAAGATGGCTGCAACCTGCTGTGAGCTGGGATCAATGACTGATTTTCACCTGGTCTTGTGGCATTTTTCTTTGCAAATGTTAAGTCCAGCATGCATTGCATTAAGTCAGCGCTGCACAGCACCTCATGAAGTGAAACGCATCTATTCACTTCTGCCAAAGCCCCCTGCTGCCCACCTCCTGCAACCATGGAACCTCGTTCCAGTCAAGGATCCAGGCACCACGATGTCAGGATCTTAGACCTTTAACCTTTAATTTAACTTCTTTCCTCTCAACCTGTTCCAGCCAACAGGCAGTCACCAACTTCAGCCCCAACAGCTAATCCTCCCATTACTAATCTCTAATACTTCCTTGCTTCAAGCTGGTTCAAATGTCAACTTTTATATTTATCTTAAACAACTTCTCTCCCTACTAGACCACCTCAACTTCGACCTACACGTTATTCCCCAATCGCAAACCATTATCTCACACTTGCTATCAATGACGTTTTCCTTCCTATCTCCCTGGACGGTCCAAGCCATGCCAAATTCCGTCCGGCTCAACTGTCTCGGGAACCAGTACAAGATCACCTTCTTTGATGAACAACCGACTCGCCCACATATCATCCATCGTTACACCAATGCCGCTCATTCTGCTGGATTAGGAGGTATCTATAATGGAAGATTCCGTGGTGCCTATCATACCATCAAACTTTACCTTAGAGGCATTTGCTTCATCTACAAACGGTAATCGGCAGCCCTCGCCTCTCACCATCCACATATAACTTTACTTCTCAGAGGACTTCTTAGTCAAGAGCCAACCAAAACCACTCACTGCCTTCCTCTTACCGCAAACTTGCCTTCAGTCTTCAACCGCACCATCCACACCATCCATTCTGGATCCCTCATGTTGTGTGAAGCTCTGAAGTAACCTTTCTCTGGCCTTTACTACAACCCATGCCGTCACGCCTGCATTTCAGACAAATCTCATTTCTCAGACGACACCATGATATTCTACTGAAAGCAAACTAAAACCAATCAATCTGGTCAGCTTACATACAGGTTTACAAACAGCTTACAAACATAACCCTGACATAAACAGTTTACAGCTGTTGGTGGTGGCTCTCTGTCCTTGGTGCTTATTATTATTGACTGAATGAGAATCCAAAACAAATGCAAGTCTATGAAAAACATCAGTCCTGCTTATGGATGAATCAGCATAGTTAATGTAGAATAAAAATGCTGACTGTAATAAGTAATTTTATTTAATTTTAATAATAACTGGCCAGGGACAACAGATGAAAATTACCCTGTTGAGCTAACTCTGGCTTTTTTACAGTTACTTTGCTGTTATATAATGAGCACTGTACCTGTCAAACTAACAAATAAATTAAATCAAAAAAATTCAGGACTTAAAGTCGCAAAGACGCAAATATTTTGTTTTTTGGAAAGAGAAAATGTCAGGCAATGCAATTAGGTGACATTAGAGCATCTATTTCTCTTTTTGAAGGAAATGCAAAATGTGGACTAATGATCAAAATACAGATCAATAATCGTGCCATGATCTGAGGAGGTTGCATGTCAGCAGCAGGTAGCAAGTTATTTAGGGAGAGGACAGTCATTATAAATCTCTTTCAGCTGCTGTGGCTCAAAGCGTTTCATCCTTTTAATTTAAGGTAAAATTGCTCAATGGAGTCTGGTGGCTTTGACCACAGCGATATAGTGACTGTTTCTGGTTAAACAAAAAGGATCTAACATTTTTTTTAAAAGTCTGTTTCTGTAGGGATCCTTTCCACAGTGTTGTCATACACAAGACAGACAACAGACAACAATCTGAGCCTGTTAGTGGCAAAAACAAACACTTTATTGGATGTACTCTGACTGGGCGCAATTTCCCACAACGTTTACCTGGTAGCCCTGTTTCACTGCTCCTACGACTGCAGCGGGCTAGCTCAATATGGGACCAGTTTCAAAAAATGTTGTCTTTATTAGTCTCATAGACACAAAAACTTAAAAATAAGGTCACACTTAAAAAAACTATTTTCACTTAAAGGCTAAAGTATTTAATTTCTTGAGTTTTTTCCCTAAACTTGCATGACTACGCTGAGTCTATGAAACACGCCTATGATACTTCTTTTGGTGAAAATTGTTGGGTTTCAAAGAAACAGGCCTGTTTATCACTTGACAGACCATTTCTTGAGACGATATCTATAAATTTATTAAACTAATTCAATCCCCAAATCACAATTTTGAGACACCGAATATCATGCAGATATTATGCAGAGAGGGTTGTTCAAACAGGCATTCAGTTACTGAAAAACGTCAGAGAAACAATGAGCAGCTCCAATGTCAGGCTTTAATAGCACCTTAGTAGCATCTATTACAGCAATTATCAAAGAGAGTCTTACAGCCTGCCTACAGAACAAAGATGAGCAACCAATGCTGTTCAATAGGCACACTTACTTAACTTAAAACTGAAGGAGTGCAGCTGGTCCCAGTTGAGCACTAAATTCAAAAAGACCTTGCATCCAATGCAAAGCACTGAGGTGTGCATTGAGCCTTTAGATCAGGAGAATATAATTGTGAGTGGAGACATGGTAATTAAAATGGTTATTAATTAAATGTTTGGTTGCTAAGTCATAATGAAAAAAAAACCAATGTAATGTGGGAATGGACAATAGGCCATATAACAATGCTGTTGTTTACTGAAAGTACAATTTGCAATTCCAACAATATTAATTAATTAATTTATTTTCTGTTGTAGCCGTAAATATATACTGACTGTCCTTACTTAGATTCAGTTAAATGGAAGTAGTGGAAGACAATCTTCCGATTCCCCTTTGAGTCAACTTAATATTACTTAATAGGATTTCCAAGATTTACACATTGGCAGCAACAAAGTATGCATGCATGTGTGTAATTATTATCTTATCTATATGCCTATATCTTGTCATTTCATGCAGTGGTGTGCATTAAGTATGTCTGGGGTGGTTGATGGATGGTGGGGGTTTCAGGAAGGTAATACACATCATCAGGTGGTTTCCGTGCGGTTGCCTGTTGCTCTGCGCGGTTGCTGGATTGTTGCAAAGTGGTTTCTATGATAATTAGAATGGTAATTCTGAGTCGTTGCTAGTGTATTGGACCATGTAAGGGTAGCAAGTCTAGTGATGTGTTAAGAAAATGTGTAATATTTTAATATATACTGGGTATATGTGTAAGATTGTCTTTAATCTTTACGAAATAAGAAAGTGACACAGGCTGACTGCCGAACAGAGAGATTGGTTTGACGTGAGTCTCCTGTGTCCTGCAGAGAGAGAACACAAAAGCTGGCTGCCTGGAGTGCGTCTCTCTAACATCTTGGTCTGCTTGTCATCACTTAAATCAGAGTGTGGCCCAATGCCCATAAATATTTTATATGACAAGAGCCCCTTGTTTCATATAATATTCTAGACACTGTACAATACAATCATAAACAAATACAACATGACTGATTATTTATAAAACTTCAGGGCTGGCTGAGTGTGTCCAGCTTGGTTTAAACCCATATCAAGATAATTTCCTTAGTGCACAGAACACTGAACTGGAATCAGCAATTCACTGAATAAAGTATTTTGAACTGAAATGATTATTGTGCCAACATTATGCCAAATCTGCCTTGGTTGGTAACAAACAGTGGCCACAGTGTGACCCTGAAATTTCTATCCATCAACCAGTGGTTCGCTTTTTCTTTAAGAGACACTCAAGCATATGTTTGCATTTGGTAAGATGTTTATGGTATTATTTTAGGCTATATTCATATATCAGTTGTGTTTTAGAACAGTGTATTACACAAAGGTTATGTTTGTATTTGCTATCATTCTTTAAGCACTAGACCACAGTCACACAAATATATTTTTGTGAACAGGTGATAGTACTACATGCTGGGTTTAGTTTAGGAACAACATTGTGCTTGGAAGATGCAGAAAAGTCTGTAAAATGTAATTGACTTACTCTGTGTTATGAGTGTCAATTGTGTGGAAGAGCTCCTTCAATTCCTCAGCTGTCAAGACTCCATCAGAGAAGTAGGCTTTGAATTCATCAAAGGACAGCTTTCCGTCGTCTGCAGGGAGAGCACAAATGCAACTTGTCAACACAGTGTCAGGACGGCTCAGTCAGGCCCGCAACATCCTGTGGGGTGAGACAGCCATTTCCTAAGACATTCCATATGCAAAAAAGCACCGATACCATAAAATCCATCCATCGTCAACCGCTTATCCTGCGTACCACAAAATAATGTTTATAAAATACTTACAAGTTAAAATCTTACAGGTCTTGCATTGAAAATGTTATGTAAGTACATAAAATGGTACTTAGTATTAAAGTAAATGTACTTAGTATTAAAGTATTAAAGTATTAAAAGTAAAAGTACTCAAAGAAGAAAAATGGCCCCTGTGAATGTCATGCTATTATATAATATATGAATAGATTATTGTTGCTCATGTATTAATGTAAAAGCAAGATTTTACTGTTGTAGTTGGGTGAGGGGAACATTTTCTCCATTAAAGAGACACCTTCACAATGCTTGTTTTGTCCAACCACCAGTCCAAACCTCAAAATTATTAAAATAAATTAAAAGTATTAAAAGGAAAAGCAGTACGTTCTCAGATTTGAAAAGCTGGAACCATGAAATGTGTTTGCATTAAATAAAATAAAGGATTATGAAAATAGTTGCTTATTAATCTTCTGTCAATTGACAGATGTTTTCAATAATATATTGTTTCAACTGTACTTGTATACATTGTTGGGTGGTTTACTTTATAATTAAGCATCATTTTTTATAAAATCTTTCTATGTTTTGTGTGCAAAAATCTCAATTTGTATAGTAGCTAGTAACTAGAGCTGTCAGATAAATGTAGTGGAGTAAAAAGTACAATATATGCCTCTGAATTGTAGTACAAGTAGAAAGTGGCGTCACTGGTCTGCGTGTTAGACATCGAAATTTAATGAAATGTATTATGTAAGTGAAAAGATTTGTGAAAACGTGTTGCCCTCATTAAGTGGTTATAATAACTTTTAATGAAGATTTTCAGTCCACCTCCTGAGCTGATGAAACTGAGGGTGGCTTGAGGGCTGATGGCATCAAGTGTATATATCAGATTCCCTTAAAAGTAGAAAAAGCAATAATAAAACTTAACCAGATAACTTCAGAGTGAAACATTCTTCCTTGTTTTCATTATTATAGTAAACAACACTGTGAGTGTACAGGGTCATCACCATTTGCTCAGTTAGACCAACATAATGGTAATCTCAAACAATAAGTCATTGCTATGCTTTGAGGCTGTGCAATTACATTTAGAATAAAAAAGGCCCAAGCTGTGTGAAATATTCATGAGGTGAAAATAAACAGAATTTTCAAAACGAAGAGCCCCAAACTGAATATCACTCAGCAAAATGAAGATAATCAACCACAGACAACATATTTTTCCACACAGCTTTGGCTCCAGTGGTTTCTTTTATCTTTAAACTTTCTTTGCTGACCTGCTGTTCTGGAGGTGATGTTCAGTATGACTGACATGTCACTGTAGATGCTGTGAGCAGGAACCCCATTTGGAGGATGGACAAAGACAAAAACACATGCACATAAATCAAGCACACAGTGACTCACTGTCGATGCGCTCAGAAATAAATTGACATATAAGTGCACAACACCAAAAACAAGCATGCGGGATGACTTGGACTTGCTGCATGACAAGATCCTTAATCCATTCACAGTGTTGGATGGACATTTAATGAATAATGTCATGGCATTCAGATAATGAAAACCGATTTGCTATTTTGGCATGTAAAAGAAAATCATTTTTGATGTCACAGTCAAAATGTCAGCGGAAGCCTGATTTCAGTGTGTTCCTTAATAAAAAAAAACACTCAATATGATGTGATTTGACTGTGTGATACCAGCAATGAACATGGCCTGTGGGAATGTTTTTCACAATGTGTGAACGTGTGTGTCAGCCGGTTGTTATTTTATGACACGTGTTAGCTTGACACAAAAAGATGCTGTCAGTGGACAGTCATACAAGCAAATGGTGGTCTCATATCCAATGTGTAGGATATGCATTTTGACAGAGGTTCCAAAATCAAAGCAGCACATTGGTCAGAGAACATTATACTTTATTAAAATTATTTAATTTATGAAAAGCTTCATTAGAGCATACTAAACTTGCTTGGGCAGAGTGTCCGGCAAAATTAAGTGATCCACAGAGTTAAATCTTATGTGAAGCACACTACTGTTAAGAGCTTCAGATAAGATTTCTTACTGGTATTATAGTGTGTCTATTTGCATTCCAGGGCCATTAATGAAAAACCAATACAAATTTAAATAAGGTATACATAAAGATAATCCCTCTAAGAAGAATAGTTTGGCATTTTAGTAAGATGAGAAGATCTTATCATCTAACTTCAGGCAACAAAGCGAGTGAGTGAGTGTATTTCCCAAAATGTCACACTTTTCCTTTAAGTGATCCACAGAGGCATCTTGTCTCCTTTTTCAGCAAAGAAAAAAACATGTCTCTACACTTTTATTTGCATTTGAGGACTACTAATCTATATTAGTTTATATATATATTGTATATATTATGTATGTGTTACATGTGTTAGTACAGAAACTTATATGAGTGATCTTTGTGATTTATTAACATATTTTAAAATGTTATTACAGTAATTCAAATGACTTTGATTTAATTTACACAAATGCAAGAAAAGTCTATTAAACTGACTTGACTGAATAAATCAGACTAAATCAGAGAAAAATTCACATGCAAGGCCTGTGTGCCATGAAAGCTAGAGATCTTCCTTTTGGATTTTCTGCCTTTGTTAGAGAGTATTTAGGTTGAAGGGAGCAGGGCATATAACCTAGATTCAGACTGTTGCTGTCCCTAGTTAACAACTCAAATAAACTATATATTTTAGTATAGTTACTCTGCATATTTTGATAATAATGCACAACATAGGGAAAGTGAAACAATAGCAGAATTTGCCCCGAACCTCCCGCTGTACACCTCTTTAAGCATGGGCTGACAGGATAAAAATTGTCTAACTGGTGCCAGTTTTTGACGTTTCTTTCGTTAATGATCTGAAAGTGAACCTCAGTGGGCACGGTCAGTTTCCTGTTTCCATGGAAACTGAAAGAGTATCAGCAGAGAGTCATGATCAGAATTTTATTGAGAAAGTACATCTGTTTTCACACACGACAGAGAAAGGTGAAAGTATTGCCAAAGACAGAGGAGTGTGTGTGTGTGTGTGTGTGTGTGTGTGTTTTTGGGTGCAATATTTACCGTTTTTATCAGCTCTCCGTAAAATCTGTGACAAGAAAAGGGAAAAAAGAGGTACGTCAAAAAAGGTTACACATCATCAAAGTTAAAGTAAGTGTATGTGTTTGGGGATCATCGATCACACTCTCAAAAGCAGAGTGTCATTAAATTATTGATAGTGCTGTCCCAGAGTCCAGAGGAGATGAAAGGCAGAGAGGCAATGAACACATCAGCTTTATAAGGGTCGAACCACCTCGAAATAGCATAGCCCACTTCTTGTCTTGTTGGGTTTGAACTTGTGAAGAAGAATTTGAACAGGCTTTGAGTGTATTTACACATAATCACTATAGGCTAAATCCGACAGCATAACGCTTTGTGTGCAAGAACTATATTTTAAAATGCCATCCTTCCATCTTTAGCTTTCTTTCTTGGGGGACTTCAGCTTAAAATACTAATAAAAAATATCCTCCCACCTTCTTTTAGCTCTTAGCAGTCGTGTGTTCAGACTCATTTTCTGGCTAATCAGTCTTTGTTGCCTCTTTTTCAATTCCAAACCCATACACACTTGTGTCTCTGTCTCAGTTCTTACTCATCTCTTGTCCGTTTAATCAATCAATTCAATTCAATACAACTTCATTCATCACATCAAGGCAACTGTATGAAGCAGCAGACTCCCCACTCATGTCAACAAAACTACCAATCACTTCTCCATGCCTTCATCCATTATTTCCAAATTTCCTTTATCTAGAGTTGCAAAAATTATCTGATTAAATGATTGACAGAAGATTAATCAGCAATTATTTTGATAATTGATTAATAAACTCAGTTTTAGCAAAAAAAGATGGTTTCTGCTTCTCCTATGTGAGAATTTGCTGCAAACAAGACAGTTGCTGAAATCATTCTGGGCTTTAAGAAAATGTAATACGAAGGCTTCATGGTTTTATAAACCAAACAATTAGTCGATTAATAGAAAAAAATAGAGTCTCATCATCTCATCTCATTTCATCCTAATAACTTTTTTTATTTTTTTATTTTTTTTACTTCTACTGAGACTAATTAATTTAAGTAAGAATAGAAGTCTTATGGTCCTTTTGGATATTCCCCCACTGTTATCTGGTGATAAAGTAGTGGAAATATGGCACCACAACAGCATCAAAATAAGAAAGAAAAACACACATTGAAACAACTGTTTGGAGGCAGCATGTGTGTTTTAATGATAAACATCTGGCTGAAGCGAAAGCTATAGGAGACGTCAAGAAACAACAGACAAGCAGTGGTTTCATTCCCTGATGCTGTGCCTATAGAGCGCCTTTTCAACATCACAGAGATGTCTGATGCAGTAGATGCGGCTTTCCACCTTTAATAACTCTTAGTTCTCTTGTGTGCAATCGTTCCCTTTTTTTCTCAAAAGCTGAAGACAGCCAACAGGTTTATGGTTAAGATGCCACAAGCGAATGAAGAGTGGAGGAATGAGGCAAATATAATTAGGTTCTGGGTACCAAGGCAGAATAAAACAGGGGAGGGAAAGTGCTTGAGAGAGATACACTTAGCTGTACTGAACTGCATGTAAGATGTGATTTTGACATTTAAATCCTCAACATCTGAGGGGGACCTAATCTTAGGAATCCTTACCTTATTCTCATACCATTTCAATAAAAAAAAAAAAAGATCTTTTAAGATTCAAAAAGTTCTAAATATCAATATTATTTTTGTCAATTTGAGCTAGATTTGGCTTAGTAAGGTCAATATGAATAAGTCCCTGACATTTATCAAATCAAGTAGCCTCATAACATTTCATTAACGTGGCATTTTTGGATTTGTATTGGATGAATGGCCAGCCTTTGAAATCCTGACACCATGAAGCAAAATTAAAGGTCAGCCTTGTCAAATGCATTAATTCAGTAAATCAAGCAACTCTCTGTACCCTGCATTAGGGAGATCTGCATTTACTCAGGTGATCCCAACAGAAGAATATTAAAATCACTGAAACTATATGAAAAGGAAAATGTATGTTTATCATGATAGTTTTCTCCTACTACAGACAATAGATTGTTAAATAGGACAATTTGAAATAAAATTTTAACATAGAATACTATGCGTCAGCTTTTGCACTTAATCAAAAAGCTAAATGATACCTCAATGTGAACATTAATATTGAAGACGAAACATATTCTGCACTAAAACAAAGTAAGGATTTAAAATTAGTTTTACTTACATCAATGAAAATCGACATTCCCTTTTTTAGCTCCATTTGAGTGCTGGGCTCCTCAGACACAGACTGAACCTCCTCTGAACAATCCATCATTCAAAATGTAGCTTCACTTGTAAACTGCAGAGGAATGTGTCTGCTTGAACCTCTTATCTGATCAAAGCCACCGGTCAAAAAGAGCGACTCCGTACCACTGTCAAGTCAGCCGGAATAAAACACGCCACTTCCGGATTAAAGATTCCCAATTCAACCATTCATTAGGCTTACTGCTTCGTGGAATAGGGTGCCATAATAATGAAAGCACGTAGCCTTCATATATTTTCTGTCCTCGTTTCGCTCCTCATGTGTTTCGCTCAATTGTTCTGCGGATGCATTTGGGGCATGTACGCCACGTGCTTTTATTTTGAAAGCAAATAAACCCCACTTCCTGTCGTGTCCTGGCTTCACCCTGTCAGTCTTCACACCGCAGTACTCTCCTCAGCTGTTGCTATGATGAGTCCAAACCTGCAACGCATCTCCCTTGGAGCAAGCAAAGTGTCAGCTCAGATTCTGTTTTGCACTTTAATATCGCGAGGTACAGGCATACATTTCCACTCACAGATACTCAGAAAAAGAAAACACCACTGTGACCAGTTATAGAACATACAACCAAATCAGCAGCAGAAATATCTATGTATTGCACAAATGCTATAGCCTAACGTTTGCAGGTGCAAAGGCCAGATTAAAGGTAATTTCGGTTTGAATGTCTTCTTTGTGGCCTTTTGGCATTTCCCCCATAGGTAGTGACTAAAAGTGTCAATGGCATGGCCTGGCTAGTTCATCATAGTTGTTGGATTTTAGGTGGCATGGCACTTCTATTCATCATTAAATATGTTTGCATGGATTTATTTCATCATGATGGCAGCATTGTGAATTGGATGTTGCACACCTTCATCAAAGTGGAAGAATAACATGTATGTAATATGTTACTCTAATGTTTGCAAATAAAGCAATGGAGAATGCTTTAGTGAGAAACCCTGTAGACACACATACAGTAGCTTGCCCTCAAATATGTGGCAAAACGCAAACAAAAAACCTGGATTGTTGTCAAGTGTCAAGTGTGCAGAGTTAATCCAACTCATAAATTCTACATAGCAAAAACCCCTGCAATGTGCTTGGATCAGCTGTAAAACAGTGTAACAGTTCCATCTAGTGGAGTGTCACAACAACACAGCAGTAAACACCATCATACAAACAAACTAACCATGAGCCTTTAGTTTAATCTGTGTCTGTGTGTATTTGTGTCTATACTATGTGTGAATTCAATTTGACCGCCTTTGAGAAAATAGAGGCGACACAAAGTTTTTGGGGACTACCACCTAAAGGCTTTTGTTGCCCACAGCTGGGAGAGCCAGGCGGTGAGCGGGGCTAGATGCATGAATGCACGTATTGTCTGCTTCACTCCCCTCATTATGAATTTATGGTAAGCATGCCAAGCAGGGACATTTCCCTCAGGCTACTATATTATACTGTATGCTCCAGAATGTAGGAGACTGTCAATACTATGATGCATGCTGCATTATGTAGGCTGCATGTTTTAATTAAAAATGTATGAATTCAAGTGATATGACTTCCATAAATGATTGATTTCCATTCAACTTTTTTCCAGTATTAGAACATAACTAACGTACTCAAGAATTGTTCTTAAGTAGCCTAAAAATTACCTACAAAACTATAATGCTGCTTAAATGTTCATTTGTCAGTAATAATAATCCAATAATATTAATTGTATAATAATATAGCTCTCTGAAAGAGGCTATTCTGCATAATGTGTACTTTTAGTAGCCTACTTTAAGTACATTTCGTTGATAATACATTATCTCACTTAAGTAAACATTTTAATGAAAGACTTTTACTGGAGCATTTGGATATTATGATAATTGTTGAGAATATTTCTTATATTTCTGTCTTAATTGATGTAACAGGGAAAGGTAAGACAGGTCTAGCTTAGAGTAATGTAGCTGACCCCATAAGTGTTTGACATTATAGCTTTAGGTATTTCTCACACGTACTTGTCCTCGTCAAGAAGACAACAATAGACTGATTAGCTAGAGACAGTAGCTCAGACGTCAGGCTAGCAGATATCAGTGTTCTCGGGGATTCTTACAAGGTTGAGCCATACAAGAATGTTTACAAGAACTAACTGGCTCCACAGATTAGAGTACAACTCTTGGATTGTGAGAGATTCCGATATGACGAAGCATTGGAATCTAAACATCATATAGATAGTTGTTCTAGGTGAAGGTGACCTAATAAAGAAACCTACAGGCACTAGGGGAAGAGAGAAACATAAAAGGGACCACAAGATGTAATCCTTCAGATTTGGTGTTGGCATTGCTTGTGTTTACACGTTGGATGCTGACACTGTTTCTCCTTGGCCAAGTCTCATTAAACTTTGCTGTGTAAAACTTCGTCAGTCTCCGAAAACCTTCTTCTCCACACCTGACAGCTGGCTCACAATAATTCTCAACAATAATATTTACTTGTGTAAAGGATGTGAGTACCACCACTGATACTTTTCAACATAATTTTTTTTAAATCATATTTTTTTCCTAACAGAGGCGAAAAGTAGCTATGTACAGTTATATTCCTGGTGAGAGGATGAGCAAATAATTGAGTTACAACGAACCGTTGTCTTAGAAGAATTTATTTAACAAAAGAGAATAAACAGAGAAGTACTACAACAAAATCAGCTGAACCGGAGGTTCTGTCTCATAAGACAGTCACTAACGTCTGGCCCAGAGCAAAGGGCTGGATGATCATTTACACAGTCTGAGTATCTATGTTTTGGGGAACAAAAGATCCTTGACTGGTCCCAGTCAAGGAAGGAGAAGAACAACTAGTGAGGAAAACAATCAACAACCCCACATCCCTGACCTAAACCCCACACATGTGGACAGACTGGAATAACAAAAACAATAATAAAAAGGGAACAGTTTAAAGATTTAAAACAATATATAAGACATAATAAAAGCAGAAAAATAGCACTCTTGTAAGTACTTGCATAAAGGATTATAAGTAAAGAATAAAACAATTTTCTGCCCTTACATACAGTATTTACTGAAATACTAAAGTACAATTTTGAGGTGCTTTTGTGCTACACTCAACTACTTTTCAACATGTTATACTATATGACACCTCTCACAGATAGAAATGATTTGAAATACATTCAGCTCATAATATATCATGCATATTATTGGTTAAACAGTATAAAATGCCATTAAAATGAGCTTCACCTCTACAAGCTACCCAAAGTGGGTTCAGATCAAGAGCAGCTGGACTTGAAACTTGGATAACTATGACCTGGATGAATCTCCACAGACTCTACAAGATACGTTGTGTCATAAGTGTCTGTTAATGCAATCCAGTAATGAAGTAGGATATGAGTACTTCTTCCACCACTGCTAATTGCAGTATAGTTTTTCAAAACACATTTCCTTCCAAACAGTGAAAATAAATATATACATTTTCTCAAGTACTGTACTTAAATACAATATTGAGTTAGACTACTTGTAAACACACTTAATAGTGTAGTTGTTTTTACTACATTTATCTGCTTTGTTATAGAGTAAATGAACCAACAGAAGCTGCACTTCTGCAAGCTACATCAAGATTCATATTTATGGGTTTGTGTCAGAAATGTCGTTCTATATTGTGGTACTGATTGTTAATAGATAAGTAAAAGATCTAAGTACATTCCTCCACTGCTTCCTTTTTGAGAAAGTGCTTCTCATTCTTAAGCTCTGTAAAGTCAAATATGTGGTTAGATTTGAAAGCCCTGTTAATTTAAGTAATTCAATCTAAATAATTGAAGAAAAATACTACAACTTCTACTGCTACTACTACTACTACTACTAATAATAATAATAATAATTTATGGTAAGCATGCTAAGCAGGGACATTCCCCTTAGGCTGCTATATTATACTGTATGTTCTGATAAATACCTAATCCAGAATAGGAGACTATCAATGCAAACCACTGGATGTTGCATACTGCATTATGTAAACTGTATGTTTTAATTAAAAATGGTGATTAGATTTGAAATCCCTGTTAATTTAAGTAATATAATGTACAAAATTTAATTATAATAATAATAAACAGGAAGTTAATTCATTTGCACATCATGTCAGTAGTAGTTTATTCAGCATATGTGGCAGCACAGTGGCTGACAGCAATAACCACAGATGATCGATCGAACATAATTTGTCTCCAAAGCAGAGTAAATCTCGCGATGACAATCGGAGCGCTCTGATTGGATGAGTACGTCAAACGGTCGCTCACGTGGGCCGAGGTTACTTGGCATTCTGGGACACAAACAGTGGTTGGTATGAACGGTATGAATATCTCTCACGGCGACAACAGCAGCAGCGTCCACTGTGGAAAGAAGGCGACGAGAGAAACAACACCCAGCTAGCAGAGAAAGGGCAGACAGGTTTTTCATATCAGACTTCTGCATCTTGTTTGTCGCTCTGTTGTCCGGGAGAAGCGGACGTGGAGGCCAGTTAGTCTCTGAAATGCAACGGTGGACTTTATCCACGCAGAGAGTTATTTAGCTAACGACAGGAGTAAGTTGGCCTCACTGTGTTCTATACTAGTGGGTTAACGTTAGCTAGATGGCAATGCTGGTCGAGTCATAAAAGTTGATGTCTTTGCACCACTTCGCTTCTAGTCATCTCACTCCAAAGAAGAAGGATTGTTTTGTCGCTGTCCTCACAGCTCGTCTCTTTCCTGCCCTGACAGCTGCCTCCATCCATTGACTCTAAATTGTCCTGAGCTAAGAGGGGACAACTCTGAATATGGCGAGTGTTTCTGACAGAGACTACAAAACTGGCATTTTAAAGTCACTGGCCTGGCACGTTGACCAGCTTGTGTACCCAAGATAAACATTGTTTAACTGGACAATTCGTGTAATGGCCAAGGAGAGTGGTGGAAAAAATCTTTTTATCTCACTACACAGTTGTTCTCAGAGTTGCATAACAATGTGTTACCACTGCTGAAACCGTCTTCTTAACAGTTTATAAGTACTTCTCTGTTGAAGCTCAACAAACTGATATTGCTAGACATGGATTTGCGCTGAATGTGAAGATTGTCTGGAAATCTCAAACATCACAGCTGTCTCCAGGTCGGACGGTTCATCTGAGCCCTGCTGCTGGTCCCTAAAGCTTATATGAGGGCCAACATGTCAGTGTCGGGGTCCACGACTGTACATCTTTTCACCAAGCTTGTCAAGCACGCTGTGGGCAAGGCACAGATCCAGCTGAACCGCTGGCTGCAGAGGACTGCCACAGATGATTGTGACAAAGTTGACATCCTGATATGCAGCGCCTTTGACGAGACTGGGGTTGGCATAGCGAGGTCAGACGGAGACCCTGAGGTTATCGGTGCCACAGGGGGAATGACCTTCAGCACCAGTGGAGAGTTCAGACACCCGTGCTGTATTACCACCTTTTGCTTCAAAAGCGCCCTGCTGGCGTGCATCCTGACTGCTGTGTGCTTCTCCTCGGTTGCCCTCGTGCGCCAATACCTCAAGGACCTTCTGCTCTGGGTGGAGAGCCTGGACAGCCTCGTTGGAGCCTTGCTGTTTATAGTTGGTTTGATTATCGTGTCGTTCCCGTGCGGATGGGGATATATTGTTCTTAATGTGGCAGCTGGCTACCTCTATGGCTTTGTGCTGGGCATGGGACTAGTTATGGTGGGAGTTTTAATAGGGACCTTTGTGGCACACCTGGTGTGCAAACGACTATTGACTGACTGGGTGCTGAACAAGATAGGGAACAGTGAACAGCTTAGTGCTGTCATACGAGTTGTGGAAGGAGGAAGTGGACTCAAAGTTGTGGCCTTAGCGAGACTCACCCCCATACCTTTTGGGCTCCAAAATGCAGTTTTCTCGGTGAGTATGAAAACACTATTACCAGCTTTTCCTTTTCACCTCAGAAGGACAGCCATGTAATGTCCTTTGTAAGCTCAGATGGGTTTAAGCAGAAAGGTCAAACAGCAATAGACCAGACAGGAGAGGGGCTCATTAACCTACTGGGGAACGGTTCAACAAATCACAAACAGTCATGTGAATCAAACCTGTGACCTTTTTGATTTTAGAAGGATTTCCTCATTGCTAGGCCAACTTACCACATAGGGGAAATCATAACTAGCCGGAAACCACTCTCGAGGAACAGACAGGGAGTATTGCAGGTAGATGTTCATCATTTTAGTTGTGATGAATTTTAGATGTTGAACATTATAGTTGACCTGTTACTTCACTGTTTAAGACAGACCACAGTCAGAGCAGACATGGAAAGTCCAGTCCCCACAGAATGGAAACTCGTTCCTCTCATGGAAAGAGGGCGTGCTCCTATGAAATGGATTCTACTGTCGCCTAAGGACATCAATTATTTTATCAATTTGAACTATTGGTATCACATTTGATATCACTAGTTTGGGTTTTCATATTTGGAGCCATGTTTGTTGGGAACTCAAAAATCATCTGGTTATGTTAACATTATGTAGATTACATGATGTACATTGTTGTTGTTTTTCTGTAAAAAAATCTGAAGTCATCGCTGAAGGTAACAAACACCATGTAATCTACATTTTAAAGCTAAGCAGTATCAGGATATTGCTTTAAGCTGCATTTCTACGCTTAACCCGATGCCCTTGACCTTCATACATGCTGTAAATAATTTAGACTTGCTGATTACCCTTCTCAGTCAACTCATTGATACCTCCCAAATAGTAAACGCCTTGAGCGTTACTGTATTGTAGAAAATCAGCTGGGAGGTCACGCATCATGTACAATGTCATGCCAGTTGAATGAAAAATGAAGAATATGAACCTGAAGGTGAACTTGATGTTACTTGGCCATTCAGGCTTACATCTCCAGAGTAGTACAAGCCAGACTGCTGCAGACTGTCTCCAATTGCGCCAGATTATACAGTTTCTCTCACATAGAGCTGGAATTACCTCACCAGTACCACATTTTCAAACTAATTACCTTCCAAAAATATTCATACGGTTGTTTACACTAAATGTTGAAATAATAAGGCTTTAAAGGTGGAGACAAGTTAGATTAAATAGCTGTAACTTCAGTGTGCTGGAATAGCACTAACTGTAAAGTAGGGCTGCAACTATTGATCGTTTTTATTATCGATTAATCTGTCGATCATTTTCTCAATTAATCGATTAGTTGTCTGATCCACAAAATGGTGAAAAATGTTGATCTGTTTACCAAAGCCAAAGATGACGTCCCCAAAAAATCTCATTTTGTCCAAAACCCAAAGATTTTCAGTTTAGTGTCACAGAAGAGTAAATAAACTAGAATATATTCACATTTAAGAAGCTGGAATCAGCGAATTTTGACTTTTTTTTTCTTAAAAAATTACTCAAAACGATTATCGAAATATTTGCAGATTAATTTAATAGTTGTCAGTTAATCGACTAATCGTTGCAGCTCCACTGCAAAGCAATAACAAGTATTTGCAGAATAGAAAACTGTGTCTCAAGTTTTTTCCTTTGTGTATTCTGTATAAATAAACAAGTGATTATAGTTTGTTAATGTGCCTATATACATCTATACACAGACATTTTGACCTGACGCTGATCTGACTGGCAAAGCCATGAACTGCGTTTATGGGAAAATATCTCTCCAGAAGAGAATCAAAATAGTGTTGAAGGCAGAAACCAACAGTCATTCAGAAGTGAATGCAGAGAGGGGAGCTTGAAAGGCATTAATAGCTTAAAGCTTGAAGGAGTTGATGCACAGGCCTGAGGCAGTAAAAGGAAAAAGGAGATGATGTAAGTGAGTTTCACAAGCACAGTAATTGCATGCTGCAAAACTAGTAACTTTTCCAGGGTGACTGATTTACTTAGACGTTTCTTGGCTGTATGGAGATTGGGTATTTGTCTTTGGCTTTTGACAGTTCTGTATACACACATTCATAACCAACCTACAATAAACACTCACTATGTGAAACTCATTTACATCTTCTTGATTGTGTCCGAGCTGTATTGACCCAACTCTACATTTACAGGCCATAGTTGATAGACGTTTTCCATTTTAATTTCATTATATTAAAAGCTGTTTCTAATACTTTGTCAAACCCCCATTAACACGCATAGGGGGGTGCACAATATTAAAAACCTTCCCCTACAGCCTCCAAAATCACATTAGAGTTGAGTCAACACCTCTCATTTGACAGAGTCAAAATAAATGATAAATAAAGTGTTTCTGGTTTCAGTTAATTACAGGGAAACTGGATTGGATTACATTGCAGGGGTGTAGATCAGAGTGTTGATGCCTTACTCTCTTTGTAGTAAGTTAGCATGTTGGGCTGTTTTTTGCAAAATAGTTTGTCGTGCTATTGTAAAGAGAGCAGTGTGCTAAACCTAATTTATAATTAACTTGTTATAATATACATGTATTTTATGTGGTTCAGCTTAATTCTATTTTAATTCAGCATCAACTATAATTATTGTCAGTGTAGTAAATTTTTGTATTAAGTGACAGAAGGGCCTTGCAAGTAAATTTCACATTGGATTTGGATTATAATATTTGCATATATAGATCAGATAATGTTCAAAATTATGATTAAATAGTAAAGTACAAACTAACAGCACAAAGTCCCTGCTACATGTTAGAAATGGCATTATTTTCATTATATAGTAATCTGTCGATTGTTTTCTCGATTAATCTGTTAATGAGTTTGTCTTTAAAATGGCCCTTTATAATTTCCAACAGCGTACTGAGATGTATTCTGATTGCTTGTTTTATTTTATTTGACCAACAGTCCAAAATCCAAAGATACTCAGTTTACTATCACTGTGACAAACAAAAGCATCAAATCACCACATTTCAGAAGATGGAATCACAGATGTTGAGCTTTCAAACAATTAGTTTCTCATTATTGATGACTAAGACACTTTCAGATAACTCAAAATAGTTATTTGGCAAGTGTGAGGTGAGATCATCCCAGGAATCAGCTTACGTACAAGAAGTTCTGCTGGCAGTAAACATTTTTGCTGCATGTGTAGATTGACTGATGGGTTGGTTATTTGAGAAGCATCTCAAATTCAAATGCTTTGGCGGTGACATTAGAGTTGAACAGTGAGGCAGCCACTTTAGCATGAACAAACAAAAATGCATGTTTAGAGTCGGGCGCTAACCTGTTGAGGTGCTCTTGAAAATCTGAGATAATTATGTGTAAGTTCACGTGAATGAAGGTTGAAGGCGAGTGTCTTCCTCCACTGTTAAGACATTGGCGTCATAACTCAATGTATGTGTTTTAAATTGAGCGTGTAAGAAACTTGTATTGTTTTTTTTGTGACGGGCACTCTGGAAATACTTCAGTGAACAGTGAAAGCTCCAAGCGAAGAGTAAGACAGTTTAAGATGGTACAAATTAATAATTCCTTTGTATTAGTCCCACACTATGGTCAGCTGTTCACCTGTAAAAAGGCTTCCTTTACCCAACAGGACTTACAAACCTAGCAGATGGTCTTTTTTGCCTGACTGACTTAAATGGCTTCTGTTTGTTCATGTATGTTGATTCACCCTTTTGGGTCCATGGTTGGGAAACAGTCTAAAGGTTGCTGTGCCTCTCATGTCAGGACCGTGGCTTAAACTTTGACAGTAGTTTCTACATGAACTTAATGTTCAGGTCTGCAGATGTGAAAATGAGGTGTCAAAGTCAAAGGGACGGCCTTTTTTACACCCACTGTGTTTCCCAGTTTCTGCCACTGCCACTTTTTAAGCTTGCTCAGGGGCATTATCTATGAGCAAACAAACACAAAGGATGTCAGCTTTCAAGCAGCTCACTCACAACTGCTACAAAAGTGGGTCAGATTTGGTTGAATGATAGTTTGCATTTGTCATATTTCCATTGCTTAATTTCAGCTTATGACAGCTGTTTGTCTTTGAAAATGCAGCTTTTCTGTGTTTGTCATGACTTTTGAGATTGTTCCCTTTTGATGCATTTTGGGTTTGCATATTTAAAGATATCAAAATTATCATCCAGTTTCTTTTTAACTAATGCAACTGCATTTTGGACAAAGGTTTGGCCTCTTTTCAGCTGATTTGTGTGGCTTATGTTGCTTTGAAATCTCACTTATCAAAGGCCTGATTTCCACAACTGTTTAATTGAGAAATCATTTTGTCTAATGCCTGTATCTCAATTGAGCATTCATACCCAATGACAGTGTGAAAAGGGTCGTTCATAGTGCTGAACCTACAGAGAATTATCACCTGAATCTGCAGCGCCCCTCGGCTTTACAGAGCTTTTATAGCCCATTTCAGCTCATTGTGTGGCTGTCTGGTTCCACAACTTGTGGTTCACTCTCACCACTCTTACAGTGTCATTTTTGGCTGCAGAAAGAATCTCTTTATAGTAATAAAGCTCGTACAACCCAGTGTTCACTACCTGCTCTGCACAAACAGCAGACAGTAGCTGGTGATGAAGCTATTAGCAGCTAAAGAGCCAGATATTTCCCTCAGAAGTTGGTAGAGACCAAAAACAGAGCCTTTGTAAAAGAAGCGTGAATATTGGACATTTGCCAGGTGAACATGACTCCAAATGATATTGTAGCTCCTTAACTCCTGGATCTGTAAATAAGCAATGGTTTGTTGACAACCTTAAGGTTCAGTGTGTTAGTTTTAGTAGCATCAAGTGGTGAGGGTTGCGAATTGCAAACAGCAGCTCACGGTGCATTCACATGCTCCTCAGATGGTCCCATTTCCCGAGTTATGAAGTTGTTCTTCTGGGAATCAACATGGATGCTACTACAAAGATGTGTTGGATTAGCATTATCAGACCATATAAACACAGACATCTAGTTCACTCTACATGTACAGCAAACTAGCTAATCGTTATAACCATGTTAAAAATGACGTTTGCAAAATGTATATGTAATACTTGATTTTGCACGAATCAAAGTTCTGCATACTATTTTACGTCTCATGTACACTTTTATATTCTCTTTTTGGAATAAATATTTAAAGAGGTAAAAAAGATTCTGAATGAATACACCATCACTCACCACCCAGCTCTCCCTGTCCAAGCGAGCAAGAGAAGCTACGGTGACTTCTAATAAACTAGATGACTACTACTACTGACATTTTGTTGCTATTGTTCTTCGTACGTATTCAACGTAGTGACGAAACACGCTCTGGAGAGCATTTTGTCCATTTGGGCTACTGTAGAAGAGGACCCGCGGTGTATATAGACTGAAAAGGCTCATTCTAAGGTATTAAAAACATAATGGCTCATTATGTAAAGTCTTTATACACCACGAAAAACACAGTTATGTGTATTATATTGCAATTCTGTCAAACGATTCTCCTAAATATTACGCACTGAACCTTTTTAAAAGGTGATTTGTCAATGTTGTGTTAACAACTTGTTTCTGCCGCCCCCAAGGGGCCAAATAAACGGTTTACACAAATTTATTGACTAAACCATCATTCAGGGTCGGTAGAACTGGAGAAAATCAGGCTGCTGACTCCTCGCACACAAACCTTAGTGTGAAACCTTTTCTTCCAGCTGGTGAAGTGAGTGCCATTGTACAGCCTTCACTGGGGAGTTTAGCCGGCCCTGCAAGCAGGAAGCAGGCTAATAAGCTGAATCCCCCGGTTCACCTGCCTCCACTGCTACAATCCTACTTCCCCTCCCGGAGGGGTTTCGAACCCAGCTGAGCCTCTCACTGTACACCTTGTAATTCTTCTTATCTGGTGGCTCATTATTAAGCAGCCTAGTTGATCGTGTACCTTTTTTATGATCTTATTCTTAACAATAAAAGGTGAAACTAAGCGCCGTGGGTGACTTCCAGGCCCATACTGGTGGAACACGTACACGGTGGAAATAAGTACTGTTTGCTCTGGCCTTGGTAAGCACTTTCTGTGGATGAGGCTACATTTCACCATGCCCCCCGTTTCTTTCTGCTGAAGTGGATGGTGCTACATTATAGCGGGTAACCTAAAACGACACAAAGACTGCAGCAGTTAGCAAAACAAGGGGACAGCTCAGGAAGAGTGTTTGTGAATCCTTTGCGGACGAAGTGGACATATTCAGGTCTCCACGTGTATTTTATTACAGCTTTTAACGCTGCTCGCTGGCCTTGCTCCATCCCTCTGCTGTCATAATGAGCTGATGAAGCAATTGGGGAATTCAGTGATTTATAGGGCACTAACTACAGGCAGACATGTTTGCACAGCCTTTAATTACGCTCTGTGCTTCACCCTTCGTTACAAAAGGAAAACCCTGCATGTGTCCAGATAAAAAGGGCACTCGGCATCACAGAACCAATCCTGAAATTTACTATGCAGTCAAGATACCCTACTTCCTGTTTTGTTTACAAGTACAGACTCAGACCTGCATTGCTGCTGCTCTGAATAAATCAGGTCAAGGGTGTTTTTTCACTTGAATTTGCAGATTATTTTGATACACAGGCTTGCTGAGGCGAGTAGGAGGTTCAGTGGGAATTCTCTGCGTGGTTATAAAAATACCAACGACTAGCCCTTCCCTGGTCATATATAAGACAACTGCTAGATGCCTGGGTGGAAAGACTTCAGAAGACATGTGCTTCACAACTCAGGGAGGATGGCTGCGAGAAAGAGAGTGGATTCCTTTTTATTCCTCTGCAGCTCTCACAGGCTTACATGTCACGTCTCAGATCAGCCGAAGGCATTTTGAGTGTGTTGACACATTGTGTGGCCATATCAGCGCTGATCTCTGAAGGAGAAAAACCTGTTATATGATTGTACTGCTCAACTAAACATAATGAGGAAAAATGCCTTGGTAACAACATTAGCTTGATTAACCAGGTTCTGTTAACGTCCTGTGAAGTGTAACCCAGGCTGCTATCAGTGTGTAGCGTGATAACAGGAGAGGATTTAGTGTCTATCAATGCGAGGAGACATTTGGGCTTTATCTAGCATAAATGTTTTCCAGCCCTGATAACTGATCATTTTGGCACAGGCAGCATCTTGCAGCAACACTCCATGGGCCCCGACACACCACTATCAGTCTTAACGGGTAGAGAGTGCCAAGGTCACATCCTCACACACCCAGCATAGATACACATCAGCTTATGTCATCACTTGATCAAGGGTGACAGTGACGTAGCCACTTTAGTTTAAATTCAGGTGGATGAGATGAAATGGATAGTATTATTATTCAGATCCTTTACTTAAGTAAAAGTACCAGTACAACAACTCAAAATACTCTTTTACTATGTAAAAGTAAAAGTTCTGCATTTAAAGTCCTACTTAAGTAAAAATATCATCAGCAAAATGTACAAAAGTAAAAGTGCCCTTGACTGGAAAATTGTTATATATTAAATAATATATTGTTAATACTCATGCATTAATGCATAAGCAGCATTGTACTGTAACTGCTCAAGGTGGAGCTAGTCTGAACTACTTTATATATAGTTAGCTAGTTCAGTCAACCTATTATTGAACTTCCACCATAATCTTTAATATGAATGCATAATAGAGGGTTGATGTTGGCTGCTTGACTGTAATATATTTTTCTTATTTCAGTAAATATCTACAGTATAGTATAGGTTTTCCAGTGAGCTTAAATCTTTAAATTTCTTTTTAATTTTACAAGACGTTTCTCTTTTTTTAAGATCACAGACGTGTCCTTGCCAAACTACCTGGTGGCCTCCTCTGTGGGCCTGCTGCCCACTCAGCTCCTCAACTCCTACCTGGGCACCACGCTTCGCACCATGGAGGACGTCATCGCCGAGCAGAGCGTCAGCGGCTACTTTGTGTTCAGCCTGCAGGTGAGCTGATGGTGATTTAATCTTGTTATACAACCATGTGTTGTAAAATGATAAATCTACCTGGGCACTCCCTGTGAAGGTGCTTATTGCTAAATGTGCTGAAATGATGGATTTCACATTTTTCTTTGCAGTCTTAAAATGTCCAAGTCAGTGTTAATTAAGGTGTCTTGTTTTGAATATTTTTGTGATTCCTTTAAAAATGCTTTTTGCACTATATTATGTAGCAAATCTTTGGCACGTTGGTCGACCAGGTACATTATTTAGTTCACCAGGATATTGAAATGGCAACAGGAGGGCCTCTAGCACCCAGACACAAGAGACTGTCTGGTTCAGAGAAATGCAGCTTGGATATTTCACAGTGGCAGTGATGATGATGATAATGCATCAAGCACACGCAGACTGCTGGTGACACACCTGTTCCCCTTTCCTGTGAACAACTTGTTGATAATAATAACGTGACATACAGCTCTGGACTACTCAAACTCATGTGACATGTTTTGTCGGTGGATGAGTGCTTTTTTACCCTCCCTTATATTCAAAATATATTTTGTCTGCCAAGCCAGTCAAACCTTATACTAGTGCAAAAGCATTGACATCTATGCAAAAGCTTTGACATCTACCTCTCTCGCTGTGTTTAGTTACATAAACATCTACAGCATGAATGCTGAGCCTCGTGTCGATATGTAGAATATGCCCAGAGTTTGATTCAGCTCACTCAACTAGCATTTGAAGCTGTCACCACATCTCAAACACCTGTTCAGCTTCATTAAGGCCTCACAGGTGCTCAGGGATCCGGGGTTGTTTCTGAGGGCAGCATCAGACAGGGTCACGGGGGTCAGAGGTCAAGGGACAGTTTAAAATTAAGTATGTATCAGTGTTTCATGCAGAACTCAAAGCTGTTGCTCCAAATTGACAACAACTGGCCTTAACCACACAGAAGCCTTTTTTTGGTGAGAAATAATACATTTGTGGTGACCTTTAACTGCAGGTAAGGATGGACCAATCCAATTTGCCGGATGGCAATCAGGGGCCAGTGCTGACCAGACACCACACCTACGTTAAATAAATTTCTTTGTCAGTGTCATTATAAAATGTAGTCTTTCCACTATTAGTTAAGTTAATTTAGTCATTATGACTCAGTTTTTAATACCGTAGCAATCCTGACCTTGCCTCTGAGGAATAGTTTATAGACATTTTGCAAAATCTGCTTTCGGGAACAGTAAGTTCCTGGAGTCTTCACTGGTTGTCTGCTTTTTGAACAGATTAAATAAACAAGATATAATGTTTTAATTATGAAGCTTTAGAGGTGCTGAGAGATTTTGTTACCTTTGAGCAAAGCCAGGCTGGTGATTTTCCCGTTTCCAGTGTTTGTGCTAAGCTAAGCTAACCATCTACTAGATGTAGCTTCATGCATATCATACAGATTTTATATTTGGTAATAAGAGACCATTTGTATCAGATTGGGTGTCATATTGGCACGTATTGACCCTGATTTGAAGTATCTGAAGTGGTATCAGGATAGAAGAAAAATCTGATAGCTAGTAGCAAACTAGCTTCTAAGATTTTAGATTAATTTTAAAGCTTTGTCTATCTGAAGGTCTCACAATAGACTTAAGTGTTGACTGTGCAGAACACTATGGTAATCTTTCAGACAAGAGTTTGTAGTTGTTGTAGTACACCGACACACTTCCGAATATAGTGGAGTTCAGTTCACCACAACCACAACTAAACGTAAAGCCTCAAAAATGACCACAAAAGTGAATAAACAAGAAAAGACCGCTACGCGCAGCTGTGTTTAAGGCCACACTATAACTTCCTCCTCCTGTCCTCTGCAGATTGTCATCAGCATCGGCCTGATGTTCTACGTTGTGCACCGCGCTCAGGTAGAGCTCAACGCAGCCATCGCAGCCTGCCAGATGGAGCTCAAGTCCTCACACATGAACGGCTCCTCCACCAATCACAGCGGCTTCTCCTACTGCAGCAAGAGGGCGACGGTTGGCGGTGGAAACTGCGTTAATGTGGTGTGAAATGCAAATCGTCACTCGAGGCAGAAGCTCTCATGACTTGGTCACCGTATTATAAGACTGCAGAGCTTTGGGGGAACCCGGCCGATTTTAGACGGTGTCTGAAACATGTTGGTGGCGTGATATTTAATTTTCAACATTATATTCTGACCCACCTGTGCAAGGAAACCCTGAAAGCGTGTCTTTAATCTGTACGGTGTTTTAAAAGGTGCTGATGGAAATGGTTTTACGGTACATTATCTTGGGAGGTTTTTTAAATTCTTTTCATTACGGTACTTCTTAACATTTACTCTGTTGCAGGAGATGTTAATGACATGATGTTTTGAAATTTCAGAGTTGGCTTAAGATTAATAAGCGTAAGATTAATATAAAAAATAAGCTAGGCATTAATGGCCTGCTAACACTATGAATGTGCAATCTGGAGCTTTCTAGAAAACCAAGGAACTGTTTTTCCATTTCAATGTCTAAAGAATGCCAACCTATGCACCTTTGTTTCATACAATGTCTGTTTTTATTTTAAAAGATTTCATGATTTGTCTACATCCAGTGCAAATAATAAGGGCATTATTCATATTTTTTAAACATTTGGCTGTTTTGTCCAGTGCATTTCATTTTTTTTTTTCCAAGTGTCTTATTTTTGGACTTTGGAGAGGGGGAAAGCTCTCGCTCAGCATTACCGGCCTCTCCCGACTGTGTGATTTCTGCTGGCTTACGGCCACATTATCTGGATTGGCCTTGTCTGCCTGGAGATCATTTATAGCGCTTCTGCGGTTTTGATAAGAGCAGCTGGAGAGGACGGCAGATTTCACAGCAGGAAACTCAGGAATGTTTCTGCCAGGAAAGTTGAAGTGCAGCGTGATCTCGGTAGCACAGGCACATGTTCTGCTACAGAAAGATTCCCACACGGAACTGAAACTGAGATGTCAAGCTTTCCTGTAAATGTGTTTATATTTCATTTTGGTATTGATTTGACATTTGTTTTACATTTTTGTTTGGCTGTGAGATTATCCATTCAGATTATTATAGTTTTTGCTTAAGATCATAGTTTTGACAATTCTGTGCAATATGAAGAACGGTGACAAAATGGCATTAATGTCATATTTCAGTGCTGAAACCAAACTAATCAGAAATGCTCTCATGTGTACAAAATAACAGCTACGTCTGTTTTTATTTAAGGTTTTACGTACATTATAGACAAGTAAGTTAGATGAGCTAAAGAGGCTGATATTTTTTTATATCATAATTTGGTAAAGCTTATCAGACGCCTAACACTGACCCCACCTGTTCTGAGGATACATGTGACTTATGACTTACTTCATTTTATTACTTAAAGCTGGGGTAGGCAACGTTGTACAAACCAGCAAGAGACAGCTAGACTGTGAAAGTATCCAACCTCCCGCCAAAGCCATTACACCCCAATGGGTGCACAGGCAGAGTGTGTGCAGGTTGGTATGTAGACATTTTATTTGGACTGAATGAAAATTAAATAATTGGCCATGCTTGTTATAGTCCTGCAACAGCCACAGATACTGGATTTATTTTACATTTTTGTGTCAGAGCATTATTGATTGCTGTCGCGATGTAAAGAGAATTTCAATGAATATAACAAAAAATGCTTCTGAAATAAATTGCCTACCTCTGCTTTAATGTTGCTGTCAGTTCTAGACATAATCTATCTAATAATACAACAACAATGTTCTCATGCTGTTTGTTCCTTTGCACTGTCCAGTACAACAGACAAAACATTATTTTCATACAGATAAGTTAAAGTAGGAAGGGGTTTGGTTGGTCAGAAGTTGAAACTGATGTGTCTCAGAAGCCGACAATCAAACACAAAATGGACACTAATTGATGAATGTGACGATACTTTATTATTTTTACATGAATTATTGTGATGCTGCTCCTCAGACAAAGTCTGATTGAGGAATAATAAGGGCTCTTATATGAAAAAATTCATCTTTATGTCCCTCTATTTGTTCACAAAAGCCTGATTTGTAATGTTGGCACACATTTTAATTTTTCATTTTAATTTTTCTACTATTTCTTTCTCGTCGAAGCCAGAATAAATGTTCACACAAACACATTCCATGCTGTCAGACCTCTGAGAAGCTGTAGAGTTATTTTCATGCTAAATGTTGGTTGAAAGGGCCCCTTCCTGTCTGAATTTAGCAATAAAGTCCTACCAGTAAGATCTTTAGCCAAGTGTTGGGAATAGCTGTTTACTTCCACTGTTAAAGATCTGATCGGAAACATTAATTTTCCATTGACAAGTGAACACAAACTGCATTTGCGTTGTTAGTTGATCCATGTTCCACTGTAAGGATGAGTATCAGTGTTTCCAGGTTTGTGTTACAGTGTTAAACCTGCGTGTTCTCCCTCTGCCTGTTGATGGACATTTTTCTGCGCTGCCTGTAGTGGAGAAGAGATACACAAACATCTGCAATCAGAACAGCTTGTTTGGCACCTTCTTTGGAGAGTCCTTAAATCCTACTGATCAGTTATTGGCGTTTAGCGATCAGTCTCTCGCTCCTGTCACATAAAAAAATGCTGGATCCAACCCAGACATTGTTCCAGTTCCTTACTTGAATTGGAAGTTTACACAGAGAGAGAGAGGGAGAGAGAGAGGATCACATTTTTATGGCTGCGGGATTTAAAAAATCTGCTCATTGCTCTTCACTTTCTCACTTCTTAAAAGTGTGGAGATGAGTTTTTCTCACATCCTGATGAGAAAATGTTGTAAATAGACAAGTGTTTTCACCTGACAGCAAGTGTCCCTACCCTCCAAACAAAGTGTGATTCGATGAAGCTGTTCTGCTTAGATGTGGAAGAGATGTGGAACGTCATACCATGTTTAACGCAAAAATCAAACAAATGAAACTTGATCGGCCTTCGTGGACACACTTAATAATATTTTAGTCTCTCAACTGGGATTTTGTAAACTTGAGATTGTGAAAAAATGAGCAGTTTTACAGTAAAGGCTTTGGTTCGTCCTTGGTGGGCTCTACTTTACTTAGATATAGTTATGCAACAACTGATTCCTAAGGGAAGTATATTTCATAGACACCCACACAAGACCTGAATCTGGGACGTAACTGCACACGTGAACTGTTATATTGTACAGTGTGATACCATTAACTTAAAGGGTCAGGTTGAGGGTCTCGTTTGGTGCTATGAAATGCAATACTTCCCATCTGTATCAAGTGCATTACACATATGCTGTATTTTGTAATACAGAATTTTACAGTGTATAAATAATGTATTTATCACTGTATGATGCTTGTCCAATTTTATTTATGAGAGAGAATAAAACCTGTCTGAATTTGTTACAAAATTTTTGTTCAGTTTTTTTTTAAACTTACACTCTTTTTAATACATAATATATTAAAAAAATTCCTTGTAAGGATTAATAATTACTCTATATTTAAAACAGGTTTTCAAGGGATTTCCCCCTTTCTGGTCTATATTTCCCAGCCTCTGCTGAATTATTTTTTATCCCAGGTGAAGAGAAAATTTATCCCCACTTAAAAGTGATCAATGCTGCTTCACTAGTGGTGCAACAGATCACAATAAAACAATTATTTTTATGAATAAAAACTTTTAAAAACATCCCACCCTCTGTATTTTTCACAAATTGCACCCTGGATAGAATAGACATTTTGGCAAGTATCGCCCCCATATCTGCGCTTTAATATAAGGCTACATCTAGCAGTCTGTTAGCTTATTAACTTAGCATGAAGAGTAGAAATGGGGCAACAGCTAGTATGGCTCAATCAAATGGTTACAACAAAAGTCAAACTCTCAAGCTTACTGATAAGCACTTTTTATGGTGTTTCTTTAAAGGAGACATATTATACTTTTCCATATTTTATGACATATCTACAATGTTACAATGTAGGATGTTCATGTTACACATGGCCAAAGCTTCAAATAATGACGTTAAAGTATGTAAAAGAAATCCCTGAGCTCTGTTTGGTTCGGTGGTTCCCTGAACACCCTGTTGTGTACGCAAGTGCTCTGCATTTTACTGCCTTTTTAACATGTTAAAACGGCTTGGGTTGATTGGGTAACACCTGTGACACACCCACAAAACGGGACAAAACATACCTCTAAGCTCATTGCAGAACATTGCACAACCTTGCAAGGAAACATGTCGTTCAATCCCAAAACGTTTCAAACCGGTGCAAAACGTTTTGAGATTGAACTCACCCCTGGTAACATGCTTCAGGTCTTGGCCAATCAGAAGACAGTGGGCTTTGAGAGGGGGGGCCTTAAAGAGACAGAAGCATCCACAGCTTGTTTCACACAGAGACTGAAATGAAGCCCTACATGTAGTGCCAGTATAAGATAGAACATAATTTTTTTTCAAACTTTGAATCATGCAAAGCTGCCATACAGGGGTCACAGAACTACAATATACGACTGGAAATGCAGTATAATAGGTCTCCTTTAATCTGTACAAAAAACTGTGTAAAAAAAAGAATTTGCTGTTTTATGGATGATTATTTGCCAGACAATTTCTTGGCAACCAACCTGTAAAGAGTTGCCCGTACATAAGCCCTGTAAAACGGTAAACTATTAATTTTACACTTCAGTTTCTGTACTGATTAAACAAAGGAGATACAACATGTTAATTTGTGAGCTTTAGAGGTGTTGGAAGACAGATGTTGTTACCATTTGACAGAGCCAGGTTAGCTCTTCCCCTGTTTCTAATCGTTGTCCTAAGCTAAAGCTAAGCTAACTGGCTGCTGGCGGTAGTGTTGTAGTACTCGAAACCGGTCTTGGTCTCGAGACCAGTAAGACCACTTTTTGATTGTCTTGGTCTCGTGTCGGCTTCGACCACATTTGTACTTGGTCTTGTCTCTGTCTCGGACATTGAGGATTTGGGATTTTATTTCAAGACCAGTCAAGACCATAACTTTGGGAATATCAATAAATTGCTTTTGCATTGTCTGATTTATTTGTTAATATTCTAACTTTGACTGGATGTAAGGCAAGGCAAGGCAAGTTTATTTGTATAGCACATTTCAACAACAAGGTAATTCAGAGTGCTTTACATAAAACATAAAAGCAACAGGGAAATATAAAAAAGTTTAAAAGCAACATAGGGAAATTGAAAAAATACACATTAAAATATAATAAAAGTTACAGTGCAGTGTGCAATCAGGGTTAAAAGAGTTAAAATCTTGTATGATGTAAAACTTATTGCTTCAAATGCAACCAATAACCCTGATTAAAAATGTGGGTGTTTTAATGGGAATGTGGATCTTTCAGATCAATTTGAGAAGTACCTATGATCTCTATAGATTTTATTGAGTGTCATGTAATATGGGGAACTGGTCTTGGTCTTGACTCAATCTCGTCCTCCCTTGGTCTTGGTCTCGACTTGGTCCCAGCCCCTAAAAGACTTGGTCTTGTCTTGATTTTGATAAACCCTGTTTTTGGTCTCTTTTTTGGGCAGACTATAACACTAGCTGGTGGATAACAGCGGTAGCAATATTTACATGAGAGTGGTATCAATCTTCTCATGTAACTCTGTGCCTTACAGCGTAAAAGAGTAAATGTCGTAAAATGTCAAAGTTTTGTTTTAATGTAGAAACTTGTATCTAGTCGACTTTTCTTTTTATTTAATAATTTACAGCACATGGTACCTTATGTAATACTGAGTGAACCCTTGTCTTTGTTTGTTTGCTTTTACTGAACTTTCTGTTCACCTGGTTATTTAAGATGGAAAAAGTAGCCTAAAGTAAATGGGTCCAGTGGTGGAAACTCACACAGATGTGTTTAAAAGCTTCCACTGCTGATTCAATTTCTTGAAAATCTTTGTTGAGCTGCCACGCATTTCATAAAATCCTTTCACCCACTTCATAATCTCACCCCAAATGCTAGCATGAGTCCCTAAATATTACCTGGCATCATCCCCGACCTTTGAGAGTGATGGAAGACAAAATGTTCTTGCTCAGAAGGTTTTCCCTTATCTTGCAAACCTCTAAAGAACTGTCAGTCCTCAAATATGCAGCAGAAGCAGCGACAGCACTGTACGGTCAGAAATAATGCGGGCTTCTGGGGCAGTTTGTCACAGCGATTTTGAAGTGAAGTAGTGATGGATGTGGCGGTGGTGATGTAGAGTGGAGCAGTATTAACGCTTGCCCTTGCCTTGTATGTGACAAGCTATCTGCACAGGGGGAGGTGGGTGTTTGTGTGGATGGAGTCTGACAGACATGGTCCAGATAGATTCTGCTTGTGAACCACACTCAAACACGTACAGTGGAAACGTTGCCCACAGTCATCTGCTCACACACCAAATACAACACAAATACAAAAACCAAGTCCCAGTCTATCAATCAAACAGTAACAGGCCGGACTCCTCTTGCATTCTTTCGCTTCATCTGTTACCAGGAGCTGCAGCACAGATTCGTCTGCTGCTCTTCACACAACCCGGCCGATCTCTTCCGGGCTCGGGTCAGATCTGTGTCTGATACATCATCGTCCAACCCTGCCTCAAAGGACAAACCTCAACCCAGAGCCTCCCCGCCAGCACATGGATACGTCGACACAAAACCAAGAACATTCATTTTGACGGGCCTCAAATGAAAGCCCTAGCTCTCACTGAGGGCTGTGCTTTTGGAGGAAAACTCCAAAAATACATCTGCAAGGCTGTTGGTGTTTCACTCTCAGAGTGAAAATATAAAAGGAAAAAACAGGATGAGTGAAATGATCTTGGAAAACGTCCAAGCAGCCTTCCAGAGGGAAACTTATGGTGCTGATGTTTATGGATTTGTGGAGGAGGGAAATGTTGATAGGCCTCTGGCAGAGGGATCCTGCTCAAGGCAGACGGATGGATCACATGACCACTTTCTTGGCCCAGACAGCTGTTGCCTCCATCTGTACCATCTATGACCTGCTGCTGTCATCCTCCTCTATGCAGTAGTGGGAAACTGCTCAGTGCACAAATAGGGCAAGAATAGTGCACCTGTGGGGGACCATGGGGAACAGTTTGACTCCGATTTCTGTAAGCTGAGATCAGTTTATTTCTACTGGATATCCTTGTCTCTGGTCATGCACTCTGGCCCTAAATCTCTTTTTTTATAATGTTTATGAAGTTAATTGCATTGCTATATTATGGGCTATCAACACAAACACTTTATCTGAACTTAAAAACTAGTAATGAGGATTGATTAAAATTATTGGCAACTATTTTGATAATTGTTGTTAATTAATTTTTCGAGTAAGAAATGTCCCTGATTCCAGCTTCTCAAATGTAAACTGAGTATCTTTGTGTTTTGGACTTCTAAAAGACATTTATAGACATCACCTCTGGCTTTAGGAAATTGTAATTGTCATTTTTCATAATTTTTGGAAATGTTTTAGATGCAATGATTATTCAAAAATTAAAATAATCATTTGTTGCAACCTAATGAAACTACCTAGGTCTATCAAATCTGGATTTTTGCAGGTGCACACAAACCCAGTATCTTGCAAAAGGTAAATTTTTCAATTTGTCTTTGTCTGTCAATTGTTGGATAAATTTTGATTACTCAAGCTTGTATTACAAGAATTAGGCTCTGAAGACAAAAAAGAAGACGCTCATTCTTAATGTTTTAGGCCTTAGGTGAACTCATAAGAGTATCCATAAGCCAGACAGACTTGGTTCATGTGTCCTTGCTAATCAGGAACCAGTGAGCGGAGGACAAACGAGGGAGGGAGGCCTGTTCTGATGACGCCTGCTCCCAGGGACAGGGAGTCACATCTGTGTCCTCTCCTAAGGTCAGCTCTTCTTCACTGTGTGTGACCGCGCTGTAAAAATGTTCCCGTCTGCTCGCTGAGCAAACATGAAAACACACTCAGATCTGAAGGGTGCATTACAGGGAGAGGCGAGGGAGACGTCTTGACAGTGTGTTGGCAGAGACTGTAAGGAGGCGGTTACATCTGGTTTGGGGTAGAACTGAGGCCCACAGTGAGACAGTCGTAATGTAGATTATAGATGCTGTTAAATCATTATATACTATATATATATATATATATATATATATAACAGGCCTTTTTTACAACAGACATTTTACATGACATAGCAGGGAAAACCACAGGAGTAAATAAGGGCTGCATTCCATTTAGCTTTAGTGGTTTTTGGATCCTCCCACTGTTAATGGCAGCTCACTGATACACAATTGACGTTATTAATTAAACCTGTGCTTTTCCTGTTATTACTAAGTCAAAATATCTGCTGTGAAAAAGGTCCCACATTCTCATTCCCATGCTCAGGCATTCACTATCAAACATGCACATAGTCACTTAAAAATACGACACACATTTCTCCCACTAACGTACACAATTCTACCCTCTTCTTGTTTGGTTAAGTCAAACATATATTTGAGTTGTGTGCAGTGTTGCCAGACTGGGAGGTTGAGCTACGTTTCATTTCATTGGGTGGGTAAAAATAGCTTTGGGACTCTCCTCCCATTAGTTTGACATGAAGAGACTGATAAGTGATAAACCATTGAAAACCTAAACTAGATTATAACTATTCCCTCTAGAATTATTATTCAGTCAAAGCTCTGTGATAAAAGACTTGTAAAAGTTTACATCTGTTCATATATGTAAATATCCTTATCATCACATTATCCAAAAGAGTATGTAGGAAAAAAAAGAATTGAATTTTATAGATATTTATGTTCGTTTTCAACTATACAGTTTTATCCCTCTGCTAAATGGAAATTCAAAATGAGGCAATTTTTTTGACGATTTTTTGGCGGTTTCTAGGCTCTCCTTAGATTACTTTATATCAGTCAAATCTGGCAACACTGAACTGGTCTGTTCCATCTTACCTGTTTGTCTGTTTAATTTGTGTTATCTATTTTGATATGTCACATAGCACTAATAAATATTCAGTCAGTTTGAGTAGTAATAGTAACTGCTGAAAAGTAAGGATAGCCGTATGACTGTCATGTGCTGCAATGAAGAGGGGGAAAAAAGGTTTCAGTGGGATGAATCATCTGCAAATGCTTTAACAAATTCCCTGAAATGTGTTTGTAGTGGTTACCAGCAAGTTGAATTTGAAGCCACCGACTGATCTTTTTTTTTTTTTGTCCTTTTTTAAAATACTTAATCCTGGACTGCTGTCAGAAAATGTCAGTTTAACGATTGCAATTCAATTCTGTACTGCTCCCTAGTGCTCAGACCCAATACTACATACACACAGTGCTGCCCATATGAGGTTTCTCATGTTACAGAGTAAAATACTCTGAATAGTCTAATCGTTATCATCCATCGCATTCATTTAAAAATGTGACAGAAGCTACAGCTGACTTCATTTTGAAATACAGACTGGAGACTATAAAGTGTTTGTAGTCTCATAGCTTTCCAAGATCAAGAATGATTTTTCAAACTCAACTTTTATTCCAACATGAATGAGGAAGGCCGAGGAAGATTGTGTGATATGATAAATATCCAGAAAAGCTACTAATAAACCTTGTGGTGAGATTGTTCTGTCAACTGTTGTGACGAAAAGGTTGAGAATGAACTTTCAGCCTCAACTGGAAAATGAATTTAAAAGCAAAGTTTAATATTTTCACATTTATTTTGTTTTTTTAATTGCAGGAGAAAAAGCCTGAGCAGAGACTCCAACAAGAGACACATAAGATAAAAACAAATCAAATCATGACATAAAATGTACAGGTAACCAACCTCAGATGAGGTCAGAGCATTTTCTTTCACAGAGAAAGTGTTACTGTGGTCTGAACCCAGTAATATGACAGTGACAAGGTCTGAACACACGACACCAGACAGCTCATCTAAAACAAAAGCTTTAACTCGTGTGTTTCAGGTTATTTTGCACATTTTCTAACCAGCTGAGAAGCTACAGTAGACTCCCCAGTGATCACTAGTGTAACGTCCACAGTCCAGCTTCTCCAGTCCCACCAGGGCCATGTGGTCAGGGGCCAGGCGTGGGACGCCGTCCTTGGTAGCCGGGCGGAAGTAGATTCGGTCGAAGCGGCAGCGACTGATGTAAGGAACAGTCTTGTTGCTGTTGGTTTTGGTGTCCCATGTGTAGCGGCAGTGCTCCTGCTTTCCCAGTCGCTCCCACACGTCGCAGACACTGGGGGGCAGCCCCACCTTGGCCACCTGAGATGGAGTCCGGGGCAATAATTACTAAAGATGTACACTTTGTGATTACATGTATGCGTGAAATGAAAACCAAAAAAACACTGTAAGTGCAAACATGTTGTTTTGTTGCAGACATTATTTGGACTTTTGAGAGATCAAAAATATATTTTAAGTCATGATGCAAAGACAAACGACTGACCTCAGTGTCCCTCAGGTTTGTGTCGCCCCCAAACAGGACGGTGACATCGTCTGGTGCCTCTCTCATCCTCTGCATCGCCACTCGCAGCTGTTTCATCCGTTCCTCTGCGTGGCCTTTACAGCTTTCAAGGTGGGACGTCATGAGGCACAGCTTCTGGCCTTTGAAATTCACCTGATTGCAAAGACAAGAAACCGACTTTGTGTCAGCGAAGGCGAGCCGGATTTAAGCACATGCCGTCGAGCATTTGGACAACTATCTGCGCACGAACCTGAGCTACAAGCAGATTCCTCATCATTTGAGTGGTGGGGTAAGTTACTATCTGGCTCTCCACGAATTTAACTCGTGACTTCTTCAGCATCATCCCAGCGAAGTAACCGTCTTCACCACCTGGTCAGCACAAGAGGAGAGATAATTATATATAGTAATACAATAAAAATAGTAGAACGCATCGCAACAGGAGTGCTGACACACTTCCAGTGAAAATACCTACATCATAGGTCTTTTACACAGCAGACATTTTGACTTAAAGCAGGAAAACCAAAGGTGTTACTAATAGCATTAAATAATGGTTATGTTCAAGTGTCCCAGTAAGCCATGACAGTGTGACTGTGAGCCAGCATGCACAACACCTGGACCCTAAAACTGAAACAGCTAAATGGAATTCAATCATTAATTTCATTATTTACACGTGCTTTTTCCACTATGAAATGTCAAAAAGTATTCTGTGAAAAAGACCTGTTGAACATACTGCACCTTCAATGATTAGGTAGCTGACAGCCCGTTTCTTCAAGTACTGGACGTAAGGTGGAATGAGCTCCTGTAGGAACACCACGTCAGGAGTGTATCTACATGGAGAGAAGATTCACTTTTCAAACACCTTCTGCGTTCCCTCGTCCTAATAACCCGGGGCAGCGGCGGTCTGACATGTGACCTCTGCGTCCTTGAGAGCTATACACTGTATCTCCAGGGTATCAACAGGGTTTAATCAAGAATATTGGATTTCCCACCAAAATTAAAATATCATGTGATGGCATCAAAGATGAATGGTGTATAAACACAGCTTACAACACTAAGTAGGAGCACAGGCCTCTGGCGCGCTCTGCAAGGTTGTCTGTATCAAGTCCATCCACGTTCCAGGAGATGAGTGACAGTTTGTTGTCATCTTCCTCTGAGGGTTTGCGTGTGGAGGCTGGACTGTCTGCGGTCAGATCGATACTGGAAAATTTTCAGACATTGTTAATTAATTTGGAGTTGTTAAATGTTGGGTGGCTATAACAGAAAGAGTGCTGCACAGTAACATTAGCTTGGGCAGTGACAGAGGAGGGAGGACAGTAGACTTACCAGTCTCCTGGACGTTTTTCCTCAACCTTCTGCCTCTTTGTTTTGGGGCTGGCCTGTGTGTCTGGAAAATCTTCAAATACTCTCTCCATATCAGCCTCAAAGAATGAGTTCAACGCTCTCTGAAAGACAAGTTAAATCAGGAACACCTGCCAAAACATTTTCATGCCATGCATAAAAGATTTTTAAACATTAATTAGCACTTTTTTATTACTAGAAGCTGAGCTAATCAGTAAAATAAGTTACAGCTGCGGAATAATGGCCTACAGCCACCAGCTGTAGCATTCTGTATCCAGCTGCAAAAGTAACCTATGCAGGCAGTGTCACAACTGACAGTGTGAGTTTATATTGCTACTGTACCTCCATCTCCCACTCATTTTCGGCCAGGTAGCACTGAGCCACAGCGCTGTCGCTTCCCGTTATCGCAGCAAACTCATCGCAGAGGCGACTTCTTTTTTCTTCCACATTAGAAACTGACGGTTTGTCCGAGTCGGATGTAGACGCCATCTTTTCTAGCTAGCGGTTTTAATCACAGAGTCACACAAGAAGAGTTAAATTTAAACGTAAACATCACTGCATCTTCCTTCTTTCTCTGCAAGTTATCACAGGTGCATGCGTGAAATGCTTCCGGGTGAACTTGCTGACTGCAACAAACAAACAAACTAACGTTGCTTTGTAGGATTAAAGGTTAGCAACTCCAGGCTATGTGCTACAGTTACTAATGAATATCGGCACATGCTTCGTTAGGAGTGCGGTGTTTTTACTTTCTGAACTAAAAATCTGACGGAAAGACAATTTAGCTAGCAGATTAGATCCGGAAGTGGAGGGAGTGGGGTGAAGAGTCCTCCCAAATAAAAAGTACTGATTTTGAATCTTGTACAAATGGTTGAGATCACAGGTTGAAATGGTTGAAATTCAGTGATACCAATGGGAGGTGGACGGGATGGGGTGGGGCAGAATGGAAGGTTGTATATTAAAAACATAAAAGAAAAATATATAGATATGCAGCAACCAGGTCAAAACAAAACAATGAAAAGAACTATCAAACCAAAGGGAGGTTCTGTTTTTTTCTTCTGGCAGTCCCCTGACAGTAAAGTAGACCTGCAAGTAACAATTTGACATACTTAATCATTTTCATTTTATTCTACTGTATACTCCACTCCAACTTCAGACGGAAATATTGTAGGGTACTTCTGTACTTATGATTTATCTGACACTTACAGATACTTTTTATGTCCTGCATCCAGCAATACCTTGAATGTTTTATTTTTAATGTTATTTCAAACTGTAGACCTACATCTCATTTATCTAAAATGTTTTATGCTTTCATATCTCATTAATAACACTTTCACTGACGTTAGGTTGAAGACCTAATTTACGACGGTCTGTAGAATTGGGAGTGCAACAGAGGTGTGGGCCGATCTGGGGGAAATCACTATTATTAATTTGTATAACCCCTGCATTAGTCCAGAAGAAAATTATTTTCAAGGTTAGGGTACCAGTAGTTTGGGTGAGGAAAAATGCACATAACTATGGGAAAGTAGAGAGATAGAAACAGAAGAGTTCTGGAAGACTGTATAGATAAGCCATAGCCATTTAACATGGCTATATTAAATAATGGCCAACCAACATGGTTTAAAACAAGCTGGGCAAATTCATCCTCTAGCCTACAGATATCACAATTAGGTCAGCAGAATTGGCAATAATCAGTGGATGGGAAATACTGGTTCAGGGTCAGAATACAATGGGAAGGAATCATGTGCCCATAATAAGCAGATTTGGCTGATGCTTCATTGAGGAACCTTCTCACTGAGACTTAGTATTAAAAGACCAAATTGGATAGAATTTGAGAAAAATGAAAATACGGAAATATCAACAGAAGGAATTGAGAGAGGGGTGGAATAGCTTTCTAATATGGTCAGTTGCATAAAACTATCCGCACGAAAAGAAATCCCCAAAAAGGAACAATGGTCCCATGGTAGAATGAGGAATGTAACTGAGCCAGAAATAGAGCAAGCAAAAAGTTTGAAAAGCCATTCACTAGAGAGCTATGCTATTGAATACAAGCGACTTAGTGTGACAAAGAACTCAAACCTTGTACCTTGAAAATGCCTAATACATTGGGAATTCCAGTGAAGAGCAAGAAAGATTTAAACAAACTTTGGAAATAAAGTAAAATCTAGTAATGTGGAGGAAATTGTTATTAATATTAATGTGTGCCCTCCAGTCTTTTGGTTAGTTGTACAATCATGCCTAATCCAAGAACCTGAAGATCAAAAATTTTAAAGAATTCACAAAACAGGATGTGAGGTGGGTTTTATATGGTTACCAGCAAACATGGGGTGTAGAGGGAAAAGAGGAAGCACATTACTTGGCAAAGAATGCTGCTCATGAGGATAGAATAGAAATTGCCCTACAAGATGGACTGTCAGAGCTTCACACCATGAACAAGTCAGTAAAAGAAATGTGGTAGCCTACAATACATGGGAAAAAGAAAAGAAGGGGAGGTAATACTTTACAGTAAACGAGTGGAAGAATGTTGCCTACAAACTAAATATTCAGTTGTCAAACACCTGGATGGCAAATGTGAGTGTGGAGACAGTAAGACACATCCAAATCCAGTAAAAGAATGACTCACTTCAAAAGAGAAAGCTGTTCAAAGCTGAGAAAGTGATTAATCTTACTTTGAAGAAGGTTTTCAGGCATCCAGGTTATCCAAGGAAGGCTAAAATCAAGGGATAGGAGCACTAACAAACCAGCGGTATCGATCATCTCGTCAATGACCCCACAGAAGTTAAATAGCTGAGTTTCCCTACCAGTCCCTACCTTCAACTATCTTCAGCCAAGTGCAGTTGGACTCTTACTTTTACTTTATTCAACCTGATAACTGGACTGAAAGAAAGAAACTGATCTATCTGTACAGTATTAGACTATATACAAATAGAAATACCAGTGTTATGCCGAATTTTGCATGCATGCACCTCCAAATACTGCTAACGCTATAATATTCTTTGTGGGGTCCATCAATGGTGATAAATTATTAGTATATATTTTAGAATCAGAATCAGAAGGAGCTTTATTGCCAAGTAGTGTTTTACACATACAAGGAATTTGCTTTGTGTACACGCAGACAGACATACAGCTGACATAAATATATGTAGAAATACATAAATATGTAAAAAAACAAATGCAAGTTATATAAGAATAACAGAAGAATAGAGAAAGATAATACAACTGACAATATAAAAAAATAAAAAATAATAAAAATAACAATGGAACAACAACAATTTACAATTAACAACAAATATGTGCAATGTGCCAGGTTTGTGCATGATATGACATGAAGTGATATTTATTGTATTTATTGTATTGTAATTGTATTATTTGGGGGGGGGGGGAGGTTTTGGTCCTGATGAACCGCAGCCTCTTGCCAGAGGAGGGAGTCTGAAACAGTTGGTGGCCAGTGTGGGAGGAGTCAGCTGCAATCTTTCCTGCTCGCCTCAGAGTCCTGGAGGCGTGCAGGTCCTGAAGTGATGGAAGATTGCAGCCAATCACCTTTTCTGCAGAGTGAATGATGCTCTGCAGCCTGCCTTTGTCCCTGGCAGTGGCAGCAGCGTACCAGATGGTGATGGAGGAGGCGAGGATGTACTCAGTGATGGTGGTGTAGAAGTGCACCATCATTGTCTTTGGCAGGCTGAACTACTTCAGCTGCCGCAGGAAGTACATCCTCTGCTGGGCCTTCTTGGTGAGGGAGGTGATGTTCAGCTCCCACTTGAGGTCCTGGGAGATGATGGTGCCCACAGTGGCGACGGGGGAGTCACTCAGGATGATGGGGGAGGGTGTGGCTGGGCTCTTCCAGAAGTCCATGAGCATCTCCACTGTCTTCAGAGCATTGAGCTCCAGACTGTTCTGGCCGCACCAGGTAACCAGGTGGTTGATCTCCCACCTGTAGGCAGACTCATCCCCACCAGAGATGAGCCCAATGAGGGTGGTGCCGTCCGCAAACTTCAGGAGCTTGACGGTCTGGTGACTGGAAGTGCAGCTGTTGGTGTACAGGGAGAAGAGAAAAGTGGAAAGAACGCAGGCTTGAAGGGAACCAGTGCTGATGGTCCTGGAGTCAGAGACATATGAACATTTAGAGTTGTTAATATTGTATTAAGCTTAGTAAAAGCAGCATTCCTTGAGATTCAGCAAAAAGATGATAACCACTCTTGATCAATGTGCACAACAAAGTGTCTGAAAAGGACCTTAAGAGGTGGATGCATAATTCAGCAGAACAGATCATGATGTAGGCTTCCTATAGAGATTTGCATCCACCTCTTTTCTCAGCATAAAAGAGTGTTACAAGCACAACCCGCGAGGTGCATGCAATTCTCGGCAGGCATGCAGAATTTGTCACAACACCTGTCAAAAGGAACATAAATAACAAACAGTAGAGGCAGCAATGGACCACTATAGCGTCTAGTCTACCTAATCCAAAGAAGAAGAAAGTTTCGCCCGGACGATTTATCGAACGCAACAGTTTCCGGGTACGAAGTAAACAGAAGTTTGACATTGGCTGTATTTGTTAGCGTTAAATATGGTTTCGCTGTCTATAAATTCGTTAAAACAAATAATGAGAGCAATGGTAGATAATCCAGGCTTCGACAGAGTCCTGAAAAAGGTAAAGATAAACATTCTGCGACATTTCCTGACCGTATTAAAGTGTATTTCTGTGCTTTTAAACGCAACAGTGTATGTAACGTTGACTGGACGTGTTTTCCGCAGGTGGACGTTTTGTCTGCCAGCCCCGGTAAGGTGGTGTGTGAGATGCGGGTAGAAGAGGAGCACACTAACCGTGGAGGGACGCTGCACGGCGGGTTGACAGCCACCCTGGTCGATGTCATCTCCACCATGGCGATCATGTACTCTGAGAGGGGAGCACCGGGAGTCAGTGTGGACATGAACATAACGTGAGTCCATTGACTGTGTAATTCGTAAAAAGCTCAGATTTATTCCCCACTGACCCCCCCCACCCAAGAAACCCTTGTCATCATCTATAGAGTTAAATAGACATTTGAGCCTCCTTGTAATTTTAATTTCATGTTTAAAAACGCATAAATCCACTGTAATTAAGGATTTTACAGCTTTCTAATACATGTCAGGCAAAGCTGTAGCTATGATTTCAGAAATACTGAGTAATAAAAATCTCTGAAATGCTTTGAGTGCAGTGTGGTGCAGTCATTAAAATCTCAGTGTCCACGTCAGTGCCTGCAGCCCTGATTTCAGGCCTTGACCTTCACTGTGTTAACCAGGTCAGATTGAAGATTATCTCCATTAACTACAGATGACTGGGGACAAATGTCAATGTCTTACAGATACATGAATGCTGCCAAGATCGGAGAGGACGTACTCATCACTGCTCAGGTTCTGAAGCAAGGACGGACACTGGCGTTTGCCACCGTAGACCTCACCAACAAGGTCACAGGGAAGCTCATAGCACAAGGAAGACACACTAAACACCTCGGCGGCAGCTAAACCGTCTCCCCTCTGTGCCTGTCTGTAAATCACACATGTACCTGACCAGCCAAAACAAGGGACTCCTGAGTGAAGATGTAAACTAACCTCTACCTGTAGATTGTGTAAAAAAATAACATAAAATAGTCGACAGTACTACAAATCCTTCTCACAGCTGGTTACTTACCGACTGGTGCCATTACCACTGTTACATATTTGTCATCAACAGTTAAGAGAAACTAATGGCTGTGTGGTCAGTCAGTCCTGACCAAACTACTGTGTCAATGAAACTGTTTCATACACATGCAATAAAAGAAATAGACAAGAGTTATGCTTTCAGAATTTGCATTGTATTGGGATAAGCTCAGCAGTATTGATTTCAGAATCAACAGAAAAAACCCAGAAGTTACACGCCTTATACCCTTTCAACTGAACACACTGAATCAACACGGAGCAAAATTATATCTACTATGTACTTTGTATTCTTTGAAAAGCAAGCCTGCAGAACCCAATTTTAATCTGATGAGCATGGTAGCAAATGATCTTAATTTTAGTAGGTCAAATTAAACAAATCTGTTAGCTTTCAGCAACTTTAGTTAGGCATGTTAAACATTAAGTATGTCACCATTTCAGTTTCTCACCAACCCACATCCCAAATAAAACAAAACATAAAACATCAGTTTTCAGTAGCTTAAATGAATGGTGCATGAATGGCCTTCAACATCTAACCAACATGTCCCAACTTTGTGTACAATGCCTTTCAAGTCACTCAAGGCCTGCCTAGCATGTTTCTGCCTAGCATGTTTCAGAGGACAGCAAATGACACCAAAACATTTTTTTTTGAGAAAGTCCAGCAAAAGAAAAAAAAAAAAAAAAAAACTAAGGCGGTTTATAAGAAGCAATACCTACAACATGTGATTTGACAAATATTGTTCATCTTGTTTTCTTTTCTTTTACAGGTGTTTTAACGCCTATTCACACCTGTCCTTGGTCAAAAGATTGTGTAAAGTTGTTCTAGAAACCCCATTGACATTACAAACAAGCTTTAACAATCCTTTCTTATGACAACAAGGATATAAAACACGTCCATCTGAGAACCACCGTGAAGACCTGTGTATTGTTTGTTCCTGTTTTGATGCAACATAAAGAGTTCCTTCAATGACCGGTGCTGTTGACAGTGCGGCTCCAAGAGAACAACCAACCACTCAAAATCAATGTTCGTGCAGGTTCAAATAAACAAAAATGGATGAGTGAGCAGGAGGGAATGAACAGGGAGTAAAATAAAGAAAACGGGGGAACCAATCCAAAAATGGTGGAGAGAAGAGGAGTAACATTGGGAGTGGGAGGAGGACAAGGAAAGGAACTGAATCAGCTTCAGGTCAGGGAGGGGAGAACGAGTAGGTAACAAAAAAGGAGAGATCCAAGCACAAGTTCAAATCTTTTAAAAGGAAACGGGTGGAGATGAGTACATCAATTTGCTTCTGAAGGCTTAGGCAGGAGGGAAGGGAAGGGCTTCTCCCTGTGTGGCTGAGTGGAACAGGAAGCCCTAGTCAGGCATGTATGGGCGGAGGTGATCCTCGATGTCTCCCACACCCCAGCAGGTCAGCTGGTCCTGGGGCAAGTACAGACAGAGGCTGCACAACTTGAAAACTGTGGCCTTGGTTTTAGGAGTCTGCAAGAGTGACGGACAGAGGACATTTGTGATGCACCATTAGGAGGCTGTCTGGTGCTTCAGTTGATCAAAACAGTAACAACACAACGGACTCACCTGTAATTGTTGTCTATCCATGAAGAGAAATACAGACTGAGTTGGGTTGTTCATGACCATTCCAGCCTTGTCTTTACGACCCAAAGCATGCAAGCACTGCTTCTCGTAGTCTCCATGATGAAATTCAAACTTGGCCTGTAAATCAGAGGACAGACTTGTGAGACAGGAAGTACATTTTGTTACATCCAGGCTAGGGCGGCATGATACACGCATCAAATTAATTGGATTATTAAAATGTAAAATGTCTACATTGTGAAAATCAATCAATTCTGACTGCACAAATATTCTCTGGTAAAATGTGGATCATTTTCACTGTTTTCTAACATTTTATGAACTACACAATCATTTAATCTAGAAAGTAATCTGCATATTAATCTATAATGACAATAATCAATCGTTGAAGGCCTAATTCATCATTTACAACCTAAGCAATTCCGGAACCGATCGGCTACTGTCTGAAGACCAGACAATATCTGCATTCATATGCATGTATCTCGTTATAGAGATTGCTGTCTGAGAAATCTGATGAGGTGTCAAGTTCTGACCTGAACAGGCCTGAAGGGTTCATCTTCGGCCCCCTTCCATCTGGAGAACAGCAGACAGACAATCTTCTCAATATCGTTGCGTGGCCAAAGGATAAAGTCCATCTCCTGTGTGCAGCCTATCACATCCTACAGCAATATGAGAAGAAGAAACAATGTAAAACACAACTGGTCTTCTTCAAGCTATCCCCTCCTGAAGATGGTGCACTGACTTACCCTTCGCATTGACTGGTACCGGGGGGCGTGTAGTTGCACAACGTCTTTTTGCAGGAGTTCTATCGAACTCTCGAGAGAGTAGCTGGAATCCCGCACACCTCGTAGGATGTTTTCTTCATAATTGTTGGTCATCACTGGCACCACTTCAGCTACCTCAAAAAGTGCAGACTTCTTCTTCTTTAATGTAAAAACACATATTTTAAGTCATTTTACTACGTCATATAATATGGAAAAAGTGTGAATAGGACTTTTAAAAGGTGTAATGAACAAATTATGAAAATAAAATGTTACGGTATAAAAGACGAGTGTGGTTGCAGATTGTGTCAACAATTACTGTGGTATTCCATTTCACTGACGAACCTTTTCCTTGAAAACGAAGGCTATATAAATCTTGAAGTCAAACTGATCCGCCAAAGATTCCCTCTTCTTCCGAAGTTGAGCTCGAAGTCGATTTCTTGTCTGGTTTCTTCGTGAAGTTGGGTCCCCCATGGTTAAATTTTGATGGTAGTGTCTTCCTCTCTTGTGCAGAATATTTTGGCTACACTCTCTACTTTTGTATTTATATGTTGGATAAAGGATGGAGCTAGCTACCCTTTACAGAAACAACGCATCAAACAACCCAAGGCTAGATCTGTGAATTACTCACTAACTACCAACTGAAAAGGTCAACAAATCAGAAACAAAACTAAGTCATTTTAATTTTTGTAAAAGGGCAGTGTTCAGGAGGGGAATGATCAACAAGCGAAGACTACATCTCCTTATTACTGGTTCAGAAATCCATGTTTTAAGACATGACTTTTAAGCCAAATTAGCGTTTTCTTTTCAACCTGCCATCGATAAGGGATTACAACAGCTTTTACACTAAAGAGCAAATCAAATTTCACTTACGTTTCTTCTTTGAATGTGACTGAAATCAACAGAAACAACTGCTACTGTAAAAGCCCATACCGGCAATACATATTTTTGCCAGTGAATTTGAGGAGTACAGAGACTAGCAAGCAGACAAATACTGTATTGTGTGGGTCATTTCAAAGTCCCTCATCCATGGCTGTCGTTTTGTGTTTGCTTCTCTGTAGAGACTGCGTTATGTGCGAGTTACAGACGGATTGGGGATACAGACGAACATGGCAAGTAAATACAGATGCCATGAGATATTGGCACCGGGTAACATCGAAGACTACTGCGAAAGTACCTTGACATTTCCTTGACTGTTACTGCCACTCATTTGGCCCACGGCCTGCGGTGCTGCCACGGCTGATAGTCATGATGTGGGCGTATTTTTAGCACACTAGCTAAGGTGAGCTAGCAAGCTAACGTAGGCATTCACTTCCAACACTAACTAGTAGTGAACCAACAATTAGCTACATCTTATCTTCTGACTGATTGGCTTAATTGAGGCCTATGTGCGGTTGGCTAGTTAGCGTACAGTCATCTTTCCACGCGTTTACATTTTCTCGCCCGGTTCAACGTGACTGCCAGTGCTGTGAGAGGTAAGAGACCTGCAAGGTTGACTGACTTAACTGGTTTTGCTTGTGCTAAGCATTTTTAGCTCGGTGTAATTTACTTCAGTCGTGTCTTGTCAGCAGCTACATCGACAAAAAAAAAAAATCAACCAGGGAATCAATAGCCAACCAACGACAAACGGTGAATGGCGAAAAAGACGTTAGCCAAACAAAATCCCCCCCTTTCCACGTCTGAAGTTTCGAGGTGTTTGCTGCGCTTGTTTCTTTCTCTTCTTTTCTTCAGTCGTCACAACCTCCGACTCGCCCTGCTGCATGCCATGTCAAGATAAATCGACAATCCAGCTGAAATCCTCCGTTCTTTCAGTCGACGTGTGGCGTGTTCTGTCTCCCGGTGGGCCCATATTTAACGGCGTGTCGTCCAACGTTTTTCCGTTTGGTTTCTTTGTGTGTTTTTTGGGCAGCTAATAATGGCACAGACAAGCTCGCCGATCCACAGCCTCCCCAAAATGGCCGCACAGTCAACAACGAACTACAAAGACGTGACGTATATTAACATGTGACCGCATGAGGGGAAAAACAACAGCAGGGGGGGGGATCTTCCTCGTGAGTGGCGCCTTTACCACATGACGTAGTGGGCGTATTTAAGCCCCTGGCGCGAGATCCTCAGAAAAGAGAAAAAGCAGTTTGAAGAACGAGGCGCGGCTCATCAACGGTAAGTCGATTTAACGCGTATATACTTTAATACTGTCTTAATTTGATTATCTCCACATTTGCTGCCCTTTAAGTATTACTGACGGCAGGTACCACTGTGCTAGCCATAGCCGCGTTAGTTTAAATTAGATTATTTTAAGAGTTAGCGGACTCTACTGGCCTTTGTAACGTTAACGTTACCACCCCCCCTCAGTTGTATCGAAATTTAACGTTGAACTCTCGTCCAACAACTTACGAAGTCCCTTTTTATTTTATTTTTTTCAATCACGGTTGTCACGTTTACAGCCAGACGCTAAATTTTAAACTAACGTTAGTTTAGTTTGGGTTTTTTTCAAATATGTGTCACACTTGTTCACTTTAGGATGTAACGTTAGTGACGATGTGTTTAATAATTTCTCCATCAGGTCTCTGGAAATGAGTTTCAGTGGAAAGCTAAAACACAGCCAGCAGATGTCTAATGAGAATATTAAGGTGAGTAATTGTCCCTGGGTTTGAAATATGTTCCTACAGAATAATGTATTATAACATCAAATGAACAGTTGATCAAGTTTTTGGGCTGAAATCAAAGAGGTAGTAATCAGTACGATTATAGGTCTCTTGGCATTGTTGGCATGGATGATGGCATCAGAGGCCATATTGATGTATAATTAACAGCTGGTGAGAGACCGGAAATGTATACCACTAGAGGATAAATCAATCAGTTGTGTGCCCAATCACCATGCTGCATGGTCCCCAATACAATTAAAAGCATACAAAATGCATATTATGTAACATGTATCAGAAGGAATCGCCCCCAACTTTCTGCGTTGGTAAATGGTAAGCTTACTCATGACTTGAGGGGAACCATAAAGATCTGTATTTTAAAAAAACAAACACAGGTTTAAATACTGAATTCTATCTTGCTGCTTTCTGTTCAGAGCGGGTGTACTTGGTAACAGCCATTATTAACGCTGTCATCTCCAATGACAAGTCAAAATTTCTGTGAAAAGCCTATCTGAGCAGGTTGGTGCTAAATTACTACAGCAATGAAGAGACTAATCTGTCAGTACTGAGTGGCAAGAGACCGTTTCAGATCGACTCTTTTGAAAGAGTGAAGGTTGAATCTGCTGTGATTGCTCAGATAAATGTAATGTCCTTTACAACTGTAGTGTTAAATTACACAGTAACAATGGCAGGGCTTACACTTCTGTAAATTAGATTAAGTGTTTTGCTTTATATATGGCTGTATCTCTAAGTACTTAAGATGTACATGGACCCACAGGTCATGCCTCATGAGCCACAATCTCCCCCACTGCCCAAAAGTCAAGATCACCTTATTATAGGTGTGAAACACACAAGTGTGTTGTGAAGCTGTGGCTAAACATTAACAAACTGACCTTGTTGGCTGCTCTGTAATGAGCCTTAACAAGAAACTTTCCCACAGCTGTTAAAAGAATTTGGGCCCTGCCCCTGTTCCCACACCTGTGGGTCTGTTTAACATCACAGCAGTGAAAGCCACTTCACTTATGCCCTCTCCCATGGTGATGGTGTAATTAAAGTAAAGCGTGCAAAGTGATGCTAAGCCCCAATGAATAAACTCATTGAGAAAGAACACAGTTCATGTGACTCGGTGAGTTTCTCAAGATTCATCTGGTGGGAAGAGGTTGGATCCTGCTTTTGTTTACCATTCTTATATTTGTGATCTACTCAGTTATAAGGTGTATAACACTTGTCTTCCAGAGCTTTTTCACATCATCTCAAAGGGCAATGGGACCCCCCAGGCAAACCCTACAGGTCCTCCAACCCTCAGCAGTCAACAAAGACTTGGGAAGGTCAGCTCAGGTATGCAATGGCTCGTTGCTGGAAGTCATTTGATTTGGGTGAATATATTGTCCCTGTTCAGGTAACTGGATCAATTATTTGTATAGACTTGTTCCACTAAAGAGTGATCTATAACAGTCTTCTGTGTTTTTAAACACTTTGAAAAATGAGTTTGATCTTCTAAATGACTCTCTTCTTTTAAAGATGGGGAAGGTCATTCCCAAACGAAAACAGTGGAGCTCAGAACAATCTAGAGGACCAAAGAGGGTGAAGGTAGAAGTCAAATCCACACAAACAGAAGAAACTCAGTGTTTGACAGATGGCATGTCCAATGAAGCATATGAACTTATGGTCAAAGGTAGGGATTCATAATCAATACACACTAACACACATTGTGGAATCTAACCTAAGAATTAGTTTAATTTTTTTTCTTCATGTTGCCATTGTAGAAACGCCCCCTTCCACCTACTGGAAAGAGGTAGCTGAGGAGCGTCGGAAGGCCTTGTACAATGTTCTACAGGAGAATGAGAAGGTGAGTTAATCACTAAGGGACAGCTAATGTTTAGCTCTAAATTGAGCTGTTCCCACGCTCCCACTGACTGAGTCAGCCTTAGTTGGCTCCCATCCAGCTGGCATTGAATCTTCAAGTAACATTGCACCTAAATGCATTGATTGACTTGAAGTTTATTTCCTCATTTTTGTTTAAAGCAATTCTGAGACACAATTCTGCAATAATAAAACCTGTACACTCATAGAAATTATGTGGTAATGATTTTGAAGCAGCTTAAAATTAACTTACTAAAGCCAGGTTCAGTTTGCCTGAGCCTTTTCATGCTTAATGATAAATTTTTTTTTTTATAACAGTTACACAAAGACATTGAAGCCAAAGACGAACAGATAACAACGCTTAAGTGTGAAAATGAAGAGCTGCAGGAGCTGGCACAACATGTACAGTACATGGCTGATATGATTGAGGTAGGCACAGTGGTCTGCTATGTCCTGATTGTGCTAGGACTTTTTTTTTTTTTTTTTTTAATGTCAAACTTTTCCTGTATTGGTAGATGTGGTTAAAAACAGTGCTGTGGACACTTGCATTTTCTTTACTCGGGTGTATAAATATTACATGTTCAGATGGGTGGGACCAGTATAATTAAACTTCAACACAAACTGGACTACACTGAGGGACCTCACTTGGTACTTGTAAGTAAACTGTATCACGTCTGCTTTTATTAGAGGCTGACTGGGAAGAGCCCAGACAATCTGGAGGAGCTGAGGGATATTGCCCTTGATGTAGAGGCCGAGTATGACTACCACAGTGAAGTGGAAGGTCAGAGTGAGGAAGATGATTCTGATTACAGTCAGAGTGACGCAGAGGAAGAAGAGACCTCAGACCATGAACAAGCTGGACCCTCAGGAGAGCAAGATTAACTGACAGCTCTTTGACGTCATGGGACTTCGACCTGCTTATACAGGCCAGCAGATTTTGGGCTAATGTGGCGTTTTGGTTTTTTCGGCAGCAACAAAAGCAATGGCTTTCAAAGAAATTCCATGTTCAAACTTCACTTTTTTTTTTTTTTTTTTTTTTGAAACAACTGAAATGTCATGTTTGCGCCTTGAACGGACAGGCTGGCTTTATTTTTAGCTTTTGCTATACTTGTCCTACTTGGAGTAAAGAGGTATTCAAAACTAAGCCAGCAAAGGCAATTTTGTTCCACAGCAGACACTGACATGTCATAGTAGGAAAAGGACAGTGTAAATAACAAATTAATGGCTGAATTTCACTTAGTTGCTTCAGTTTCAGGGTCCTGGCATTATGCATGCTGGGTGACTGTCTGACGGTGATGGCTTACTGGGAAAGTTGAGTAGAACAGAGCCACTGTTAATGTCTTCAGTAATGTTAGAGCACAAGGAGTTCCGGGGGAAACGTCTCTCCTGCTTTTCCAGCTTCTTACAAGCTGTAACATACAGAGTAATCCGTTGCCATGCTGTAGCTTGACTTGTCTCCTGCAGCATTTAACTTGATGGGGGTTGGCGCGGCGCTTAACATCCCCTTGCATGTAACCAAACCCATAAAGACTATTCTTTGTCAGATTGTTTGTAAAACCAAAATGAACCCCTCAGCCCTCTCACCTTGACTGTCAACCATCTGTAGAAAAATGACCCATGTGATGTAGCACTTGTCCTATGAGAAGTCAAAATGTGTGCTGTGGAAAGACTCGGAGGTGAATTTTATTTATTTGCTCCAGTGATAGTCCTACATTCACTGTCTGGGTTTACAATGTAAAACGTGCAATGTTACATCAGTTGTGTACATAGTGTCTAAATTTTTTTTTAAAAAATGTTTTGTCTTGTAGCAAGAGGATTTCAGGCCTATAAATCTTGTTGCTTAGTGACATGTTGACTGGCTGTACCCACCATGCGGAGTAGTTGACACCCCTCTGAATGCATTGACCCAAAACATTGTGTAAGCAACAATTCTACTTCTGGGATCCATTCATTAAACGTGGCTAAAAGTGCCTCCTAATCTGTTTTTATTAAGTGACACTGGAAGGGGCTGCTTGTCTAGATAAAACTAAGGAGTAGTGCCTGAATCTGCAGCTCATAATGGCTAGCGCTCATAGCAAATTTAGTTCATTTGGCTGTCCAGTCTACAACTTGTTTCACTCAGTGCTTCTGTGGCTAGGATTTGACTGCAGCAGGCTGTTCAACAAACCTTGAAAGACTCCACTGTTTAATACCTGCTCTGAACAGCAAGTGAACAGTTGAATTTAGCAACTAGAGATTTGACTCGGATGGTAGACCATAAACGGTTAGGAGTTAATATTGGACTTGTGGCCAGAACCACAATGCAAAATGGATTGTTGCCCTGTACCTGCAGGATGTGTAAATAAGCAACTGTTCTATTTAACTTAAAAGGTTATGTCAATGTTTGCTACTTATATTCTGCCATTTCCATTTTCCACTACTTTAATGTTTTGACTCCACAATTATCAAATACAAATCAATGCTAAAGATTAAACCAATGTGTCAACCTTTGTGGCTCATGGCCCCTTACAAAAGACAGTTCTGGTTGTGGCCACCGTCAGGTTTCAGATGTCAGAGTTGTAGCAGTTCCACCATAGAGGCGCCTTCAACTTCTCAGTTGGTTTAATTTAAACTGAGGCCCAAAACATCAAGTCTGAAAAAGGAATACACTTGAATAGCAGAGCTTTGGTTTTTCTTTTGCTCTGTTAATAATCTCATTCAAGTTTATCTTGTGACCCACTGAACTGACTTGCCTACAACTAAATCCACCTAGCAAGAATGTAAGACTTATTATAGAGTATTATGGTATTTTTACTTTAGTAAATGATCTGAGTACATCTTCCAGCTCTGTAGACATGTCCAAAAATAAAAGGTGTAAAAATAAAGTTTCATATCTTCAATAACTTGTTTTAAAAAGGTAACTTCCCCTTTACCACAAATCAGTTAAACTTTTTGCTGTGAAAAAAATCTTAGGATTTTGCAGCCTCAATGGATGAGTGCTTTCTAGTGTTTGATCATTGGCTCAAAGTTACAAATTGAATAAAATATACCATCGTGACTCAAGATTTCAAATGCATTCCCTCTGACACCGTGAAGTACTACAAGGTCTACTGCTATTAGAAATGTATCGGCGCCCCAATTCTCTGCTTCAAGAGCCTTCCTCTCAGTCCTTGTTTTGGTGATAGATGGAAGCTTTCTAGGGTGACTTGGCTCACCTTCCTGTCAAAGTTCTGCAGAGTTCTGAGCTTGGTAACTACCTTCTGTCTTGCCAACTTTTGATATCTTTGGCTTCCTTCTCCCAGGTCTGGATCCTGTTTGGGGATCCTGCTCTTTGCAGAGCACAGTGACCCATGGTATTCTTACCTATGATTGAGGAACCTGTAAGGTATTAATTCATGGTACTGATCAAAACAAGCAATTCCCATCTTGTTAATACAGTACATAGCCTATACTGTGATAGATTTTCCTCAAACTCCCACCCCTTGCCTCTATCTTCAATGTCCATTGAAATAGATGGGAATTTTTTTATTGCACGTGTAATATTAAACTATTATCTGGCCAATAGAAACTCATCCATAAAATCATCAAGACATTTAAGACTTTCAGTTTTGACAAATCAATTTTATAGTTTTTAATAATGCAAAAATAAACTTTATTGCAACTTTTGATGAGCAGAGGAAATACTGCTAACCACAATAAAGAGTAGTATGCAACTAAATGGATCAGCACGAAAGCTATTGACCACAGAGATGGATAAAGACCAATTCCAGCAAAGTGTACCAAGTTATTCTTAAACCCAATCTCTAAATAATTAAAGATGTGTACATTGACAACTTGTACTCTGTGGTAATTAGGAATTAAGAAGCCGACGAATCAACACTGGTCAACTGCAAGTTTGTAAAAGGAAAGTAGCTCACTCAAAATAAAGTGAGTGGATGAATTTCATACTTTACCAAAATACTGTATGTATGCTATTCACATCGTGGAAGAAATAAAAGTAACTGACTTAAAATATTGACCTTGTTTTACAAAAAGGTCAAAGAGGAAAAAAAACACCATCTTCAGCTCACACATTTACAGTATAATACAAAAGAAAAATACATTTCATAAAAATATTACCACTTGTTTTTTCAATATGGCTTTTGGACTGTGCAGTCAGAACCAAATAAGATTCATATATTATGGGTTTGTTTCATTTTTGAGTTGTGCTTCTAAAGATAAGTATGAGTATTCTGGCCAAAATGCAAATGTGTTGAATACATTCTCCTTAATGAATTATGAGCTGTGATTAAAAGGCCATTGTAAAATTAATTCCTCCTTTGGTTACTGTAAATCTTTAAGTAATAAAGTAACATTTCTAATATATAATATCCTCATAGGGTAAAGAAATCTATAATACTATTAGACCATACGGAAATCTTAATCTTGTCCAAAATAATAATTTATCTAATATAATTCATTCAAAATAAACTCCAATTAAAATTAAGCATGAGATCATTTGCATGGTAATAACATGGAGGCCTTTTTAAACGATATTTCAAATACTTGACCTGATCCAGAACATAAATATACAATCCATTCACATAAAATTGCCATCTGCACGTTTACAGTATCAAGAAAGAATATTAGAATCACAAGGTAAGTAAATAATAAATTAGGTGTGTGAACAAATGTGAGTTTTGTCACAGTGCACTAGCACAAGACTCAGTAGTACAGTTACAATGAGAAAAGGTGGAATTAGGCGCTTAGCTCGGGTCAGTGTTCCCACGTTACAGTTGAGATGCAGGGAAATAAAACAGACCCAAGACATGCCAAACAGAACACTTCATAAGAAAAGCTTAATTTCTAATCCTACCATTAGCTCACATACGGTGTTTGAATGTGCAGTTAGCCAAAATGGAGGCTACACCTTTACTCAGCCCAAAGGATCCTCCTCTCTGTAGTTAGAGAAAGTGCACGATCACAATCCTGAACCAAATTTATTGCCCTCGACTGGCTCCTTACCTAGTAGGAAAAATACATTTACAAAAGAGTGTATTTGTGGAACCCGTCTGCTCGACCGTATCAAGGCTCAAATGGTCAAAGCTGACGTTATCATATGTCTTCTCGTGTTAGCTAGGTGCAAAAGAGTCACGTATGTACAGAAAAATTGCACTTGTTCAACTGCAAGTATGAGAAAACTCTGATATGAACTGCTGAGCGAGTGAACCTTGGGCACTGTGCTGACCTATTTCACCTCTAACCTTCAGTATTTTTCCTATTCCTCCACTGATACACAGCTGAGGTCAACATCTGTTCAAGACTGTAAACTGCTGTTACACGTGGGCTTTAAAAACCACAACATCACTTCCTCTCAGAGGCCATTCTCAACTTATTAATGGTCCTCCCTTCCACAAAACACACCTCTTTCACCCATACAGGAATCCCTGAAACTCAAAATGGAACGTACTAGAAAAAAAGAACTTAAAATATATTTTAAATACAAGCACATATATTACACCGGCCGTGTAAAATATGCCATATTTACATGCCTTACAACAGTGCAAATCTTCCGAAAGCGCCAGAAAACATTTCTTATGCAAAACCACCAACTAAAACATGTGATAAATAGTGATTATGCAAAGATCACAGTTAGCATATTGCATGACACAACCGACTTTGTAACAATCAAGATTAATTAAAATTAATCAGCGAGTAAGTGATACAAATGTTGTGTGCAGTGGTGGATAGCTTGGTTAAAGAGGTTATGTGAAGATGCACTGCTCAATTCTAGTTTCCACAGTCTTTGGAGCAGCTTTCATCAGCTTTGTGTTCATTCAAATACTCCAGTTGAAATTAAAATGTGAATGGTGTGCCTGGCTCAGAAAGCAGGGACAGGAAGGGGTGGGGGTGTCTGTCAGTGGAGACGATGGAGGAACAAGAGGTGTATGTGTGTGTGCGCGCGTAGGAGGGGTACAGGTTGTGTGTCTTTGTGGTTAAGAAATCTTTGTTTGGTGTTAGTTCCTTTTAGGAGGCAGTATCAGTGAGAATGGTGATCTATTGTGGCGGGGTGGAGGTCCTTAAAGTTTGTGCCAAAAAAGCAGATCTATAACGTGATGAGTCATTAACAGCCCTGTGAGGTGTGCAGTGTGGGGTTAAGCTGAGGGGCAGTGCTGCCCCCGGAGGTTGGGCTGAGATGTCATTTGTGATGTTTTTCCAGTGGCACGGTGGCTCAGAAGGCAGTGGTGACGGCGTTTCCTCGTCTTGTGCCCAGACGGATGATTTCCCCCGGCACCGTGTCCAGCTGCTCGTACGCCAGCCGCCCCTCCTCACCTGCCACAAACACAAGGGTTATATATAAACACTGCACCCCCAAGCAGGTTTCAGTGATGACATATAACCTGCTACTTCTCAGATTGCAATGGCATCCCAGCAGCTTTAGGTCATATTAACGTGAGTGAGAAATGGTACAAATCACTGAAAAAATTAACACCTGGATTAAAGATTCATAAACATAGTACTGAGAAAATGCAATACTTTACTACTACTGGACCTGCACTGAACATATGGCCAACACGATAAAGGACAATGTAGATGTACACATAAAATATTGTGTACATGCTGTCTGTCATGATCCCTTGAGTATGACATAATGACCATTTTCCTGATCAGTCCAATAGGGTTTTAAAAGGTCTTATCCAGTTTTCCAGCTCAGCAAAGGAAAACAAATATGTCTTGGTCATACACTGGACACACACTTCATTTATATACATGTTATTAATATGTTTATACATCATGGCGTGAGGTACATTGTGGCAGTTTTGCATAAAATGCAATCCAGAAATAATAGCGATTTGCAAAGGGTAGCGAAAGACCAAGCTGAGCAGCATCTGATTTCCACAAATTTGTTACTTACCAAATGTGAGCAGGGTTTCTATGGCAACATGGCGAAGCTCTTCATCAGCTGAATCACACAGTGCTACCACCGCCCTGATACTCTCTACTGCCTACAGACACACAGAAAAGCTCTGTGAGGAGGGTACTTATCAAAGTACACAGAGGACACACAAATGTAACGTGCTAATTTCCTCTTAATAATGGTGCTGTTACATTACATAACTCCTTAGCCATCATATCACACAAGATAAATTAGAAACAGATTATTTTTGTACCGTGCCAGTTTAAGTTTATTAAATTACTTATGCTTCAGCTACTACAGTAGTTCCCAGTACTTCCTGTTGTTGAATGGTAGCAAATGCAATTTCACCCAGTGACAGCAAATTGGTTATGTCATATTCATCATAATATACCTACAGTATAAGCCACATCAAGGTAGTTTATTCATCATTATACAACACAAGGTTGTGTAAAATAAATTTTATTGTCTCTTCATGCTACACACACAGAACCTAACAGATAATAAATGTACACTAAAAATATAAATATGGTAACATTTAAAATTATATATACACACACACACACACACACACACACACACACACACACACACACACACACACACACACACACACACACACACACACACACAATGTAACGCTGAATGTAAACTGCATCAAAAACATGATAACATGGTTTTCATCTTCACGTAAAAAAGTCAGACATTTGGAGTAGTTCAGCACCAAGCATCATCATCAGGAAAGAATAATCATTCCTCCCATCCACAGTGTCCTTTTAAAGATCGGCTATAGTCAATGTGTAGCAGTCTCATTCATGTTTGTCCTGGAAAATGGGTGTACATTTATTTTGCAACCCTCCATCGTGGCCCCGCACACAAATGTACAGGGAATTTTGTGCCACAAAAAGACATTTATTAGGGCCCGAGCACGAACCGTGCGAGGTCTCTATTAAAACTGTATTTTTTTTTTTTTTTTTTTCTGCAAAGTAAGCTCAATTTTGGGGGCCTAAACATACCCGAAAACTCACCAAACTTTGCACACAGTGGTGAAAAATTTCGTATTTTATGGGTTTCGCGTATGGGTGTGGCAAAATGACTCGCTAGCGCAACCTAGAAATTTGGAAAAACTTAGCCCCTCGTCCACGTTCAACCTACATGCACGAAATTTTCTGGGGACATGTATCATGTCCAGACGCACAAAAAAGCCTCAAGAACCCATATCCTAAACTCAACAGGAAGTCGGCCATTTTGGATGATTTACACACTCCATACTTTAACAAACTCCTCCTAGGCGTTTAGTCCGATCGACTTCAAATTTCTGCTGTGCCTTCTAAAGGCATTGACAATGAAAAGTTGTGCTATCTGTGAGTTTTCGTCAATGGGCGTGTCCGTGGCGTCGATGATTCGCCATGAAACAGGAAGTTATTATAACTTCAGTGTACATGCTCACATCTGCACCAAACCTTACATGTAGGATGAGAGTCCCACCCTGAACACATGTACATGCCGACATTCACTCACAGTCATAGCGAAGTGACCTTTAACGAAGCAGCCCCCAACGCACATTTGACCTACATATATGAAATTTCTGTGGCACATGTATCATGTCCAGATGTACCCATAAGCCTCCTGGAGCGATGCCCTAAACCCAACAGGAAGTCGGCCATTTTTAATTTTACGACAATTTTTGGATGATTTACACACTCTGTACTTTAACGAACTCCTCCTAGGGATATATTCGGATCGACATCAAATTTCTGCTGTGCCTTCTAAAGGCATTGAAGATGAAAAGTTGTGCTATCTGAGTTTTCGTCAATGGGCGTGTCCGTGGCGTGGCGTCAAAGATCAACTCTTCGCCATGACACAGGAAGTTGTTGTAACTTCAGTGTACATGCTCACATCTGAACAAAACTTTACATGTAGGATGAGAGTCCCGCCCTGAACACATGTGCATGCCGACATTCACCCACAGTCATAGCGCCACCTGCTGGCAACAGGAAGTGACCTTTAACGAAGCAGCCCCCGCCGCATGTTTGACCTACATGTATGAAATTTCTGTGGCACATGTATCATGTCCAGACGTACCAAAAAGCCTCTTGGAGTGATGCTCTAAACCCAACAGGAAGTCGGCCATTTTGAATTTAACAGATATTTTTGGATGATTTACACACTCCGTACTTTAACGAACTCCTCCTAGGGATTTAATCCGATCGACTTCAAATTTCTGCTGTGCCTTCTAAAGGCATTGACGATGAAAAGTTGTGCTATCTGTGAGTTTTCGTTGATGGGCGTGTCCGTGGAGTGGCGTCAAAGATTAAATCTTCGCCATGACACAGAAAGTTGTTGTAACTTCAGTGTACATGCTCACATCTGCGCAAAACTTTATGTACTTGATAACTTTCCCACCCCGAACATCTACTCGCCAATATTAATTTATATTCATAGCGCCAAGTGCTATGTAGCGCCACATAGGGGACACAGGAAGTGAGGTATAACACCTTCATGCAGCGTCTGAAGCTCGTAGCAAATTCACAGCCGCACCGGCAAAGCTCCAGAATATGCAACGCGGCCGCCTCACACCCCAACGCGATACATGGGAGGAGTGATTACAACAAATTTTGACTAGAAAAAAACCCCGGACCTATCTTTGACAAAGTATCGCTTAGAAGGAAATTTAGCCTCACTGAACGCAGATTAAAGAATTAGAGATTAAACTAGTTCCAAATCTTCACAGTCTCACAACTGTAGATGATGGCCACTGACCTGCAGACAGCTGAGAGCTGAACATGCCGCCCTCTGGCTCTGACCTCCAGCCTCTGACAACGCCTGGGTGTAGCACTCCACTGCCTGTAGATACACACACACACACACACACACACGGCTTGTAGCATCTGTCAAAACTATTTAAAAAGCTGTTTACACACACAAATACACACATCTCTTACACATACTCCGTCTTTAGCACTACTCACTCTGGCCCTGAAGTGGCTGTGCGATGCTCCAGAAGAGAGGTAGTCGGCTGTTGCCTTGTTGACCTGAGGGTCCTCTGCTGTGAGCAGGGAGGCGAGGGCCCTCAGGGTGCTGTTTCTAGGCCACAGGGTTGACACAGGCACCTCCTCCATCTCTGCTAGACAGCGAGAATAATCCCCAGTGTGGAGAGCCTCTGCAAACACCTCTGAGTATGACACAAACACAGACACATGTCAGAGATTTAAAATAGCCTGCAAAGAGTCAAACGGATGTGTTCTTTCTTTATTTACTGTAAACAGGTCATTACAGTCCTCATCTAGTAAAGTTTTGGCCGGTTTTAAAAAATTTTTTAATCATGGTATTATTAGGTGAAAATCCGTACACCACGAAGCTTATATATTTTGTATAATTGTATCTGTAGTGACTGATTCACATATATCTTTCTGTTGAGATTTGGCTGAGTGATTTACATGATTCAGTGGCAGAAAATGTTGTGCTCACTGCAGGTTAAGGCCATTATCAAAGCTACTTGAGTATTAATATGCGTGTCCCCCAATTTGTGCTTACCCTCCCTGGCCAGATGCAGCAGGTGTGTCTCCATGTCCTGTACTTCATGTTGTAAGATGTAGCTGTGGAACTGAAACACAGTCAGAACGTCCTGGGAGAGTGCAGCGGCAGGAGGACTGTGTGCCGCCACCAGCTCGCTCCTGTCCACCATCTCACCCACTACGACACCAATCACTGGAGGGAAGGAAATCTGAATTTAGAGAAAATTGTTTCTAGCCAACTGGAACTACATTTTCATATATATATATCTTATCTAATATATAAATCTAGATTCCCAGGCTGTTCTGTTTGTAATGTTTTTTTAATCATATTATATTCTTAGCACTTACAATGATCTAATTTTCCCTCCGGGACAAATTTAAAAACGGATTTAACAACCAAATAAGTGACTCATTTGAAACCTAAGAGTAACTAAAAACACAGATACAAGACAAGTGTTGCATACAAAACAGATGTGAAAGTGAAGTGTGAAAATAGGGATGAACGGACCTGTGTCAGCGCCGTGTGGGTGTTTCTCCTGCAGCACCGCTGCGTAGCACTGGTTCATTTGTTTGAACACTCTGTCGAGTGTGGTGTGGAAAAGTCCTGCAGAGCCGCTGCACTCTGACCAGAGAGTCATCAGATGTGGGCGCTTTGCAAGGTCCGGGAGAACTGAGAGAAATGGGCAAAACAGAAGGTCAGAGGCTACGAACCATCAAACCAGAAAGTTCCTTTGGTTGCATTGTGAGAATTTGTCATACAGCACTTCAATAATAACAAATACACTGCTCTAAATTACTCTTACTCTTGAGATGCAACGCTGCATTGTAAACACTCACTAACAAACTAATAAAGCAAGCTGGTTTTCACTTGTTGGTACCTACCATCAGCAGCAGATGTAATTGCTCCCATTCTATCCGCACTGATCTCTGCTAGCTCCTCTAACAGCTGAGTCTGTCCGGACAGTTTGAGGAGAAGACTGCGACGCTGCCACACACCCACCACATTGGTCAACAACTGCCATCACAGGTAGAAACCAAGGCATGTTAGGGCAATGTTTCTAACAAACTGAATTAATGTCAACTGTAACTATTTCAAAACATCCACCTGTATGAGGTGATTACAGTACTGCAGGTGGATGACGATAGCCACGTCCAGGTTTTCGTTTCCAGTGGTAAGCGGCAGAGGGCTTCCCGCCACGCTGTTGCCCACCCCGGTGTCCTCTGTCAGGGCTTCACTTAGGTGTCCTCTGGCTTCTGGATGCTGGCCCCTAAAACAGGCAAATGCCCAGAGTCACCACCGAGTGGCAGCAGCATCACACAGAACAGTAATCTAGAATGTGCTTAGAATTAAATGGTAATGCAGACCCTTCATGTTATGATCGCACATTATTAAAGACCACCACTTTCATGAATGAGTAGCTGAGCATTAATTGACTTAAAACCCAAGCACCAAGAACCTGCGCTAAGTGTTTGGTATGCGATACCTCAACAACGGTATCTTATTTTAATTTTCAGTTCAGACATTTCTGAACAGCAGTCAAACGCCTTGATACAGAGACAAAATGTACTTAGTGTCAGTGTCAGCCAACATAAAGTGCCTCTGTCTGTCTCACACCCACCCGATCCTTTCTCCGTCCGTATCAAAAAGCGGAGACCTCTGTGGGATACTGAGGATGCCGTTATCGTCCCCAGTGTCCTCGTCATCAAAGTCAGAGGTGTTGAGGAAGTCGAAACTCTCCAGGGCACTCTCCACTGTCAGACTGAGGCTGGATGAGCGGCTCCTGTGACCCGGGAGACGACACTGTGAAGAAGGAGGACATGTTGGGTTAATAACCATTTTACTCTTAAAAGTCCTGGAGAAGTCAGCCTGCCTCAGTCCATTCCGAGTAGCTACAATTATTTCAGATTCTGTTGCTTGATGTTTTGACAGGTGGTACAGGCCAAACCAACTAATATTTTTCGGGGATTCTCCACCTTAGGTAATACTGTGGCTTTATGATAAGCGTTCATTTAGGTAAACCCAGAGATTAAAAACACAGAAGGTTGTGAAGTGTTGGGGATAAGTCCAATAAATTACTTTCTTGAGGTAATGAGTGACTTACTTTCAATTTATGGAGTCAATTATTAGTAATTTTTAAATTATAATTTTATTATTTTTATTTATAGAGATTTGATATTTTCTAAATATAGCCTACTGTATATTTGAAGACCTAACAGTACACCAGAGAAAAGCCTCTTTAAAATAAAAGCCCTGTGCACAGTGGAAAGTTCGTTGATGTGTGTTACAAGATGATGATCCAAACTAATTTTAGACTTTAACGTGTGCTGATATTTAGTCCTGACTCTTTTTTTGTTTGTTTGGTGAGTACTCTTTACTCTGAGTAAGTAGTTTGTGGTTAGACGATTTTAAGGATTATGTAATGTAATTAGTTAATAATTTAGACAAAAAAAAACAAGTAAAAATACATAAATAAATATAAATAAAACATTTGGTTGTAAGTAACAACTTTTTAACTATTTTTCTTCTTCTGTTCATTCCCATATAAGATCTTATACAATAAAGAAGGGTTTAGTCACCTTGAGCAAGTCCTCCAGACGCATCACTTCCTGCTCCAGGTCCTGCAGCTCTCGGCAGCGGTGAGTCAGGGACTCCAGCCTCATCAGCAGGCTGTGGATGGCCTCTTCCAGGCTGCTCTCTAGGAATGCCCTGCTCCCCTCTCCCGCCCAACTCAGGTTTCCTCCTCCCTCCAAGGAGGCCCCACTCTGCGGCACAATTTCTGAAGAAGTCAGCCTCTTCACAAGCTGCCGGGTCAGGCTCCCCGCCTCCTCTGTGTCCAGTTCCACAGGTTTCAGTTCATCATTGTGGTCTAAGAAAACATCCTCTGGAGCCACCGTAGACAGGTGGCTGTCAGAACAGAGGAACCGGGCAACCGAACCACAGTTTGAGCCAGAATTTCTCTGGGACTCTGTGCGCTCCCACTCAGAGTCCTCTGCAACCTCGGCTTCATCGCTGGCGAGGCTGGCACTGGTGCCCCTACTTCCTCTACTACCAGTCTCGCCATCCTCTTCATATGCCTCCTCCTCCTCTTCCTCCACTAAATGCTCCTCTGCGATGGAGTCCTCCCTTGTTGGGAGGATTTGTGTAGGTGATGGGTCTGTCTCTGGAGGAGTGACTGTGATCTCAGGGTTGGACAGGCCAGGGGAGTGGGAGCTCGGGGCGGGGCTGGGTGTGGAGCCAGAGGTGTCGGAGAAGGTGAAGGAGAGACGCTTGCACTCAGCGACGCCGCAGCCACCGTTCTCAAAGACGTCATCTGGTAAAGTGGACTGAAAAGAGAGACAGGGGAGTCAATATGTGTAACAAAAAGATGGAAGATTAAAACTGAGCTATATATTGAAATCAGTGCATGTTGATGAAAAAGGTATAAGACAAATCCAATCCAATCTAACTCCACTTTTCATTCTAAAATCTACTCGACTAGATCTGGTCAACTAAGACAGTAATTCTGAGTAGAAAAGCATAAGAATAACACAAATAGCTTAAAGCATGTCATGCAAATAGACATGCAAACAGACACACATGGCATTCTGCGGCCCACAGAAAGGGCTGGACAAGCCCAAGTATGTCCACACCCGCAGAGAAGTCCATCCCCATTGTGTCATTGAGGCACACAAAAGTCAGATTAGGAGGGGCAGGGGGCCACAACACACTCACATAGACCTCCAGACTGGATTTGGGCCTTGGCCGGAGTGAGGCCAGGTCACCAAACGAGCGACTGCGCCTTAGCTTCTCTAGCAGGGAGTCCCGGAGCATGTGCAGGAAGGAGAGGCGCTGGCGCTCCACGGGATATGGCCGCCACTTCTTTACACAATGCACGCAGGCAAATAGGACAAGGTGTTGGGTATTTGAGTGAGATAAAGGAGGGATGGATAAACGTGTGAAGTAGGACAGAGTGTGGGTGAGGGGTTTTGATGTGGAAATGCAAAGGAGAGAAGGATAGCAGGGAAATGGGTGAGGGTTAGTTTAGGGGCAGCACTAGCGTAGACATAAGCATGATGCATCAACAGAAAAAATGTGTGCCTTGATAAAATATCCATATAGTAAGGTGCAGACTCAGGTTAGTGTGCAGGGACAATGGAAGTGTAAAAGACAAAATCATATCTCTTTCTCTTCATTTCACCCAATTATAAGCCTAGATGGTGAGAAACAGCAGCGGCTGCGGATCTCAGGTTCTGCAGTCCTAACCCTAACTACAAAACCCCACAAAAAACGACAGCCTCCCACTATGCCGATGAAGCTAAAGAGGTTTGCGTGTTGGACTCACAAAGAAGGAGGTGTCCTGGAAGGTCGGGGTCTCGGGCGTGCCCTGGCTGTAGACAGACACTCGTCTCTGGAGTGCTGTGGCTTTGCTCACGTTGCCAGATGACAGAGTCAGGTCCTCGACATCAAAAGGGCTGGATGAGGAAATGAAAACAAGGCACTTATTGTGATTGCTCTAGGTGATGTGTTCATGTCCATCTTAGTTAACTTCCATAACTTGTAATGACCATGTTTCTCCACCAGATGGCAGAAAACCATAAGTAATCTAGACTGAATTCAAAGCTACAACACTAATAACAGTTAGCATAGGTGATCATCATCACATTTCAAATATCAGTAGGAATGATAACTCTTGGGTAGAACACTTGAGAGATAAAATTCTCCTGTTGAAAGCCTCTGTAGATGAATCTGACTGCAGCACTGCAAACCCAACATTTATCCCTTTCATAAACTGAAAACATAATATACAAATGAAATTCAATTGAAACTTTAGTGGAATTTAAAAATCACACTGACGTGTACATGTCATACAACAAAGTTTTCTCAAATTTGGTTATTAAAAGGAGACAAAGACAGTGAGGCAGAGCATTTTACAGTTATCTTTATAAGCTGCTTTTTGAAAGCTGCTTTTCAATGATATATCATAATGGTTATACTCCTTAATGGTTAATGTGTACACCAATTAAACTGCAACATCCACAGTTTGATTTCCGACCTTTGTATCATGTCATATCCCTCTCTCTCCGCATGTGTCCTGTCTCTCTCACTTCAAAAAAAGCAAACAGCCAAAACTTTCAACTTAACTTTAAACTTGGCTCAAGTGATCCCATTCTGCTGACAATACCGTTTTTCCCCCTCGAGGATTAAAAAATGACTAATTTAATAACATCATAACAAAACAAACACAATGAATAGCATAAAAAGTGACTGCTCACTGTATGTATAAGAGTCTACTTACTACCACGTGACCTCCAGGTTGAGTTTGATGGTTCCTAGGTCGTTAACATCCACAGCCACCACCTGAGGCATGGCAGTAAACAGCTCCTTGGTCTCACAGATCACACTGCCCACCAGCATGTGAGTAGCCAGGCCCTTGAGCTCTGTCACCTGATTGGAGCAAACATTTATTTACAACTAAAAGGTAAAGACAACAGTAACAGGTTCTTCAAGACCTACGTAAATCAGGTGATAGTGGATGAGTTGTTTTCTTCCACCAGCTGTAATTAAATATAATCACAACCTATCGGAATGATCACCAGTTTATCCTGGATATTGTGCATGAAAAACAAGCTTGCACATAAGCTGCACATCTGATTTTCAAGTTGTTCTGTTCTTGCACTGTGCTAATTTACTGAAGTACAATATTTTAGGCACAAAGTTTGTTTTTCTGGATTTCTACAGTACCTTGATGTTGATGAGGTCAGTGATGAGAGGCATGAAGACCATCTCATCTCCATCCCAACTCTGTCTGGAGTTCACTTCAATCTTTCCTTTCAACTTCCACCGCTGGCGACCATACCGCATGAAGATCTAATAGAAGGAATGGCAAGGGCAGTGTAAAAAATAAATACAGAAAGAAGTAAGCCTGAAGCCAGAGAAGGGACAAAACTTTGATGCTCATGCTCAATAGCAACATTTTGGAGGACAAGATGGATACATCTTATTCTACCATTTCATTCTGCTGGAAACTTGAACTTAAAGTATAAATTGTCTTTTCTTAACTTTGAGCTAAATATATTTGCAAAATTCCACACATGGATTTCAATATGAAACCAGTACGTTGTTTTTTTACAGCCCTGTGTTATGCAAAAAAGCAAAAACAAAACTTGCCTCATACTGGTCTCCAGGACAGAGCCTAGCAAAGCCTGCCAAACCTTTCAGAGAGGGGAAAAAACAGCCATTTAGACAAGGTAAGGTGGGAAAAAGCCAAGCCAATAATGAATACAGTGCGTCCATACGTAGGTTATATAGTGAAAACAGTATGGCGATAAGCTGTCATGTCATCATTCCTATAAATATTAGTAAATTCATGCCTCTTATTTCAGAAGTGAATATTGATATGTGAATGGGTTTATTTGTCATTTGGAAGACTTTTTCCTAATCTCACCTTTCATTTTGATATGAAACTCCCCGAGCAGGTTCTCCAGTTCGCTCTCGAACGTGCTCATGTTCTGGAGAAAAAAGAAAAATAAGGCAAATTACATAAACAGCCCTTCGTTACACAAGACGAGAACAACAGCAGCAATCAAGTTATCTCGAGGGACTTTGACAAAGCCAGTCAACGCTAAACTGCAGAGGAAGCGGGATGGCCTCCAGGACAGCCGATGACAGGTGTGTGTGTGTTATTTGGATTTAAAGGTCATTCTGTAAGTATGTAAATATACATTTCAATGTTTATAAATTACAGTGTAAGCAGTTATCTGTACCTGTGTGACCCAATGGTTAATGCACATTGTTATATTTTTAGATGTCATATTAAATGATGAAACTATGTGTATGTAACACCATGCCTCATTTATTCATCTCTCCTCAAAAATCTACTTAAATAAATGAGATCACTGCTCATTGATTCCATTATTCAACTAGCTTTACTTTATATGTCTTTAACAAGGTAAATAAGCATTTTTATACTGAACTCCTTACTCAAATTTGCCAATTCTTTCGAGTATTCCCCATACACTGAAGACAATTCCTTATGCCAGTACCTCAGTGTATTCCTTGTAGCGGCGGTTGACCTCTGCGATGCTCTCCTTGGTGCCTTTAGTGGAGGGAGAGGAGGAGAAGGCCTGCTTCATCCGGCTGGCACCTTCCCTCAGACGGCTCTGGATGCAGAAGGCCTCGTACAGCTCGTCCACCTGAAAGCACACACAAACACATCCCTCCATCTTTAATAAATGATCCACAAGGAGAAGCATGCACTCACATGCATGCAAACTTTCACATTGTGTACACACAAGAGAGAAACTTGTGCACTAATGAAATGAAGCGAGTCTTTGAAGTTTGAAACCCTCCATACGTTACATCAAAACATCCCTGGGCAGGAAGCAAACTCCTCAAAAACTTACTAACTGCCATCTAAATTATTCTGGATGTGTTCACATCTCACTGGGACTCATTCAAGAATGCCCAACACAGCTTTAGGCTTGTGCAGTAGTCAAGTAAGTCAGTTATCAACGGGTCTTCAACAAGAGCAAAAATAGGCATTATGGAGAATGAAACACTGTTAAAATCTATTACAAAAATGGTCAATTATTAAAATGTGACTGAGAAGAATTTTGCACAATGGCCAGATTCCAGAGAAGAATAAGAAGCTGCACAGATGATGAAAGGGTTTACAGGACTTAAAAGAAACATCAGCAAAAATAATAGATAGATAGATAGAAAAACTGATGAGAGAACTGAAATGACAAACTGAGCAGATACAGCTGGCATGTATCAGTGTAACCATAGCCTCTAGTGGCAGACGCCTATGCCGTCCCAGTAAGCGACCCCAGTGGGACACTCCCAAAGCGGGGGAACAACAGACGGCGTTTAGTGCTCATTTGGGGATGTCTGCCTGACTTCAGTTTGCAGCAGCAGCCTGACGTAACTCAAACCCACAGGGAGAGGGAACGACTCCATCGACATCATGCTGCCTTGCTGTGAAGCTGAAATGTTGGACTTTCAACTGGAATGAAATCATCAAGATAAAATGATGTTGTAATCAGAGCAGCAACCGTTCTATTGAGCCCAGTGGTGAGGAATTAAATTTTCTGAAAAGCCAAAGGTGAGCTGCTAAACACAGGCTCAAAGTACAGGCAATTTATTATTAGCAAATTTGATGTCATACTATCTCCCAAATTAAAGTTAAGTGTCAATCAATTCTCCTTAAATGAGGGAAACAAGAATGCACTTTCACCTGTCTGTCACCTGCCTGTCTAATTTTCAGGCTTCATGAATTCACATATGATTGGAGTGGCAGCCGGGCAAAACAAAACACCTCTGGTAGCCTCATCAAAAGGAAATTTGCAGCCTGCCTGACGAGCGCGCTGAAATATTGATGCCCCGTGAGCTTTATGGCACTCGTTAGGGAGAAGCAGGAGAAAATGGGCCATTCTGGCTCCTGCTGTCCTAATAGCTTCTCTGAGTGTTTGTTTGTGTATCTTTATGTCTGAAGCTAACATTGTCAGCATGTTAGTGGATGTAGACTCAGTGACTGTGTATGTAGACATGTGCATGGAAAGCGTGTTGTTGCTGTGTTGGATAGCCGTATGAGGGTTTATAGTAAAAAAAAACAAAAAAAAACTGAAAGTGGTTTACAGTGGGATGCTTATATGCTCATAGAGGAGGGGAAACAGCCTGATGATGTTGCAATAACTTATCTAGGCACAAATACATACAAAAAGCACCCACCCCAATCCCACCAACTCCCCTCAAACCATCTAGCCCCCCTTCAGAACCACCCACCACCAACTGGGACCCAGCCCCGTCTGTCTGTGGTATTTGGTGTATGTGGTGGGGCTGCAGCAGCTGAGATGTAGCTAGCTATAAAACGTCCTGCAACCACTACTGTTATCCGGAGCTCTCCGACTGGCATGGAGCTGCTTCAGAGGCACCAATCGCCAGCTTTAAAACATGTTTGTTTATGACAAAACAAAGGGAAAAAAAGAGCAGTGGAAACTGAGCTGAAGTCAAAAGAAACACGTTCATCCAACTGAACCTTTGCATTGATTAAGTCACTCACATAAACGAGTACACAACTACAATAAGTTATTCATTTGGAGTAAATGATATGCCTCTGTCACAAAATTGGGCCTTCACAAACTGGGTCTGATGAATAGCCATCATTCTTCTCAGGCAATCAGTAGTAATCATATCATTATCATCTAATTAAGCTATTTTTTTTGTCCCCAATTACAATGGCCTCTTGCTGCCTTCAAGGATGCCTTCAATGTCCTTTTGAAGGTCAGCCAAGCTCCAATCCAGAGGGTAGCCATCAGCATATTGCTGCGCCTCAGGGCACATTTCACCCCAGAAAAAAGAAACGTAAAATTAAAAGAAGCAGGCAGATGGATAAAATGAGTAATTAAAAACATACATGTGCAAACAGTAATGAGCAGAGGAGTGCCTGAGCAACAGAAAAATTAACAACACATACAGTATTCTTGGCTAATGGTCTGGATAATTAATGTGCTCCTTTGGATACACAAAGCACACACGCATATAGTTTATGTCTGCCAAACACAATATGTATTTATTACGTTCCATCTTTGTGAGGTTTTGTATTAGTGAAGAAACTGAATGTCAATATTTTCAGGTTGTCTGAGTTTTCCATGAAAATACACTGAATATTTTGGGGTTCTGGACTTAAATCAGCAGTGTTAAGATATAACCTTGTACCCTATAGTAAGAAAATTATCAGTACATCACTTAATATTGAAAATAATTGTTAGTAGAAGTACAAAACAAAAAAAACACCATCACTGAGACAATGCATGGATCTACGTAAACTTAAAATCCACAACCATCCTAACATAAACAATGTATTTTTGTGCTAATTTAAAGCGCTATTTCAGTGCAAATATTAAACCCGTTTTAACATTCATCCACTAAAAGACCATCTGAACGTTCTTAATTAACTTTTACCAGATGTTAAGAGATATTAAATGTAAATGTATTCGCAATTTGATGCCTCTATTGGACACATAGTCCCGGTATTAATTATAGCAAAGCGGGATGACAAAACCTGGATGGCTCAGAGACCCAGTGAGGGATTAGGGGAAAATCTTTATTGGGGAATCAATTATGCCCAGGGTGAGGATAATAATGTGTTCACATTTATTAAGGGTAAAATATTTATTTATTTTTGAAATAATATTTTTGTATTTTTAAATCTCTCTCAATCTAATCTTTGTAAAAATAATACTTTTCTGATGTTTGTAAAAGCAGTCAGAATTAAAAGTATCACTATGAGTTTTAAAAGATTGTCTCTGTATCTCCTATATATATCGAGATTTTAAATACGAGCAGAGAATCTTACGGCAGGGATCCTCTTAAAATATGGCCTTTATCCTGGATTGTAGGTTAATGGTGCACACACACACACACACACACACACACACACACACACACACACACACACACACACTTTCTGCCAGGGGGCAAGTGATTATAAGGAGATTAAAACAGGCGGGCCACTTCAAACAGCATCAAACACACAAGCCCCTCTCTGGGGAACTGTGGGTGGGTGGGTGTGTTGGTGGCAAGATTAGCATTCAAGGGAAGAGGGGAAAGCAAAAAGGCCCTATATTAAAAATAACCACATTTGAAGTACTCACACTGGATTGAATTTGGCACACGGTTAACACACAAACACGCTATTTCTCTCTCTCTGTCTCTCTGGGGGAAGAAGTGGTGCCTGGCAGCCACACTTCTCACCTTCAATCTCTGTCACTCATCTCTTTAATGATGCACTGCTGATATTAGGGGCCTACACACACACACCATAGACCCTATCCCATGCAGAACATCATAGGGGTTTGTATTGTGCCACCTGCTTCCTCCATGTGTGCCAATTACTGCTTGGACATTTGCAGGCAGCCAGCAGCACGAACAGGAACAAAAGACCGGGTTGATGTGAGACACACACACAGACACACTAACAACTTGCTGATGGATGATTGTTAAGTCATCCCTCACGGCAGCTGTTGTGCACAAAGAGACACGCCTGTGCCTGAGCACAGAAGCTGACAAACATGCACACACTCACCCTAGCTCACAGCTGAAAATTGTTTTAATTTGCCCTTTTACTTATGTGTAAGACACTGAAGCATGCTTAGTCATTGTTTCCCATTTCCTGCATATTGCTCGACTGAGGCAGCGATTTTCATCTCTTAAGTCCTCATCACTCTGTATGAAGGTACACATGGAAAACTATGAAGGTGACAGTGGTGCCTCCTCCTCTTTACTGCTCTCCTACAAAAACATGTACTTCCTGTTTTGCCCTTTCTTGCATGTCTGGGCCACAATTAGTGCTACACACATCCCTCAAAACATTATCACGTGACTAATAGGCAGATTTTCATATCAATAATTGGGAGTTTAAACGGAATGACAAACAGAATGACAAACAAAACCAAAGGCGACACATCGGATATAACTGGTGTATGCTGTACTTGTCAGTGCTCTCTGGTGGATAGACTCAGTAATGGAGACACTTAAAATTAAAAATAAATTACCTCAAACTTATACCCCAATATAAGACATCTGCAATAAGCCAACAGGGGCTGATACATCCACCCACAAACACAACTGGCTTTTCTAACTGATTGACACATGATCAGCCGTAACATTATGATCACCTATCTAATATTGTGTAGGTCCCCCTTTTAACAGCCCATTAAGTCATGGAGTCCACAAGACTTCTGAAGGTGTGCTATGGTATCTGGCACCAAACACATTAGCAGCAGATCCTATCCAGTCCTGTAAGTTGTGAGGTGGGGCCTCCATGGATCGGACTTGTTTGTCCAGCACATCCCACAGATGCTTGATTGGATTGAGATCTGGGGAATTTGAAGGCCAAATAAACACCTTAAACTCATTGTTGTGTTCCTCAAACCATTCCTGAACCATTTTTGCTTTGAGGCAGGGTGCAGGACCCACGGTTTCCAAGCAGAACATTACCCAAAGCATCACTCTGCTTCCGCTGGCTTGCCTTCTATCCATAGTGCATCCTGGTGCCACATGTTTCCAGGTAAGCGACCACCTTCTTCCATTGCTCCATGGTCCAGTTCTAATGCTCAAATAGCCATTGTAGACACTTTCAGCAGTGGACAAGGGTACAGCATGGACCCCCTGACTGGTCTGCGGCTACGCAACCCAGTGTGTTCTGGCACCTTTGTATCAGTCACCCGTCAATGGTCAATGTTGTGGCTGATCAATGTATACAGCACACTTATCTGCTTGAAAGTAACTTATAGACCTCATAACTGTAGAAATTGATAACTAAATAAAAACATACAGTATTAGAGCTCTGTCAACCTACTTTAAGTACGACAGCATCAGTTGACAACTGGAGCCACTTTTACATAAGGATGAGGAAGCTCTGTGTGTGTGTGTGTGTGTGTGTGTGTGTGTGTGTGTGTGTGTGTGTGTGTGTGTGTGTGTGTGTGTGTGTGTGTGTGTGTGTGTGTGTGT
>NC_060158.1:15647439-15651363 GCF_021292245.1 Micropterus dolomieu | reverse complement strand
CTGGAGAGGATCTGCAAGGAGGAATGGCAGAGGATACCCAAATCCAGATGTGAAAAACTTGTTGCATCTTTCCCAAAACGACTCATGGCTGTATTAGATCAAAAGGGTGCTTCTACTAAATACTGAGCAAAGGGTCTGAATACTTATGACCATGTGATATTTCAGTTTTTCTTTTTTAATAAATTTGCAAAAATTTCTCCATTTCTGTTTTTTTCTGTCAAGATGGGGTGCTGAGTGTACATTACTGAGAAATAAAATGAACTTTTTTGATTTTTGGAAAATGGCTGCAATGAAACAAAGAGTGAAAAATTTAAAGGGGTCCGTACCCACTGTAGTTGGCCCAAACATCTTGGAGAACTACACACAGTCCTGTGGATTTAGGCAGCCTCAGTTGATTCTCTCTCTATCAGGACTCCTTGCCTGATAGAGAGAGAAGCAACTGAGGCTGCCTAAATCCAAAAACACATAACATAGTTATGGTTTTTGGCCACGAGTCTTCAACGAATGGCCATGAGTCTTCAACGAATGCCACTTCTGACCAGACTTCACCGGACAGTAGATGGGTGTACCAAGAATGGATGCTATTTTAGAGGCAAATTTGTCTTTGAGATTTTTCTTCTGTTCACTCACTTTGCATTTTGTTAATTGATAATCTATCAACATGTCTATCTTTGAAAGCATTCCTACACGGTACAGTAGATCACAAAAGCGTTCTTGACTTTGGACAAAATATTTAGGGCCCGAGCACGAACCGTGCAAGGTCCCTATTGAAACTGTAAGGATTTTTATTTATTTTTTCTGCAAAGTAAGCTCAATTTTGGGGGCCTAAACATACTCAAAAACTCCCCAAACTTTGCACACATGTCAGAAGTGGTGAAAAATTTTGTATTTTATGGGTTTCGCACATGGGCGAAATGGCTCGGTAGCGCCCCCTATAAAATTGGAAAAAATTAGCCCCTCGGCCACGTTCAACCTACATGCACGAAATTTTCTGGGGACATGTATCATATCAAGATGCACAAAAAAGCCTCAAGAACCCATACCCTAAACTCAACAGGAAGTCAGCCATTTTGATTTTTCTGGTCATTTTTGGATGATTTACACACTCCGTACTTTAACGAACTCCTACTAGGGATTTAGTCCGATCGACTTCAAATTTCTGCTGTGCCTTCTAAAGGCATTGACGATGAAAAGTTGTGCTATCTGTGAGTTTTCATCAATGGGCGTGTCCGTGGCGTGGCGTCAAATATCAACTCTTCGCCATGACACAGGAAGTTGTTGTAACTTCAGTGTACATGCTCACATCTGAACAAAACTTTACATGTAGGATGAGAGTCCCGCCCTGAACACATGTACATGCCGACATTCACCCACAGTCATAGCGCCACCTGCTGGCAACAGGAAGTGACCTTTAACGAAGCAGCCCCCGCCGCACGTTTGACCTACATGTATGAAATTTCTATGGAACATGTATCATGTCCACATGGACCAAAAAGCCTCTTGGAGTGATGCCCTAAACCCAACAGGAAGTCCGCCATTTTGAATTTTATTTTTGGATGATTTACACACTCCGTACTTTAACGAACTCCTCCTAGGGATTTATTCGGATTGACTTCAACTTTCTGCTGTGCCTTCTAAAGGCATTCAAGATGAAAAGTTGCGCTATCTGTGAGTTTTCGTCAATGGGCGTGTCCGTGGCGTGGCGTCAAAGATCAACTCTTCGACATGACACAGGAAGTTGTAACTTCAGTGCACATGCTCACATCTGAACAAAACTTTACGTACTTGATAACTGTCCCACCCCGAACACATCTGCACATCAATATTAATTTATATTCATAGCGCCAAGTGCTATGTAGCGCCACAAAGGGGACACAGGAAGTGACATATAATACCTTCATGCAGCGTCCGAAGCGCGTAGCAAATTCACAGCCACAATGCGGCTGCCTCACACCCCGACGCGCTACACGTGCGAGGGCCCGCCCAACGCTGCTTGCAGCTTTAATTTCTCTTGCTTTTTTTGGAGCTTGACATTACAAATGACCAAACTTTGTCTGCAGAAGAAGACCATCACATGCAAAGCTCTGGTAAAAATCAAGTAAGTGGAAGATTACCTGACAAACACCTGAAATTTCAGATCATTGACATGTCCTCTATTTGCTGGAAATATTGTGATGTTGCACCATCTCTGTTTGTCTGCGAATGAGAAAGTTTAACAGAAAGGACTACAAGGTACGCCACCAGTAGCTCATGTGAACATGTGTTTTAGGATTAAGATTTTCCCATTAGCACTTGTCAGTGGAAGCACACAAAGCCAAAACATGAATATTCATAGATGCTGTGAAGTCATCAAATGAAATATTCAACACATTTGGGATATTCAGAATGTCTCCTAATGAAGGGGGCAACATTGCTCTGGTAAATCAGAGACCTGCAGGCACTTTGAGAAACTAGTTCAAGATGAACATTAATTCAACAGGATTATTTAGAATTCATGTGGTGACGACAGCTCCTCTGCATTTAAACTGTACTAACACACAGGCCATCTTCATTTTTGTTTCTATTAAACACAAAAACACACCAAGCTTTCTCATTTAGACACCTTGACCTCTATTTCCCTGAAGGTGCCATGCTGGTAAAAACAGGAATGCAAAAGCAACAATTTTACTGGAAGCGACTTATCTTTTTTGCATTCACCATTTAGGGTATAAAACAATGCAATCTGAGTATGTAAACGATGAACATTTCCAGAGCTTTTGTACACTACCACGAAACAAGATGATGTTGTACACAAAACATAGCAAATGAAAAGAAGTCAAAGTATCTGCACCCTCATCCCTATTGCAGAAACTCAACTTATTTTGTAAACCTTTTCTGGTCACACAGACCTTTGTCAGAGCAGGCGACATGCCATACATGCACAAGAACACCAGAAAATATCTCTCATTAAGGAAGGTAATCAATTATCTATCAGCACACTTGATGTGATAGAAGATAAAACACACACACTCAAGAATACCACAGAGCATTAGATACAAATAAACACACTTCCATTCAATATTTCTAAGACAGGTAATGTAATGAAAGATGTGTAACTATTAACCTACTGAAGTAGTAGTTTCACTACTCAACCTGTGAAAACAGATGTGTGTAGCAAAGTCTGAAACGTGAATCGGTTGCAGTTTAGTTTGGTTTAGGCAAAAAAAACTGCTCTGTTTGGTTTAGGAAAACATTTTCGTTTGGGTTAAAATAAGTAAGAACACCAGAAAATATCTCTCATTAAGGAAGGTAATCAATTATCTATCAGCACACTTGATGTGATAGAAGATAAAACACACACACTCAAGAATACCACAGAGCATTAGATACAAATAAACACACTTCCATTCAATATTTCTAAGACAGGTAATGTAATGAAAGATGTGTAACTATTAACCTACTGAAGTAGTAGTTTCACTACTCAACCTGTGAAAACAGATGTGTGTAGCAAAGTCTGAAACGTGAATCGGTTGCAGTTTAGTTTGGTTTAGGCAAAAAAAACTGCTCTGTTTGGTTTAGGAAAACATTTTCGTTTGGGTTAAAATAAGTAAGAACACCAGAAAATATCTCTCATTAAGGAAGGTAATCAATTATCTATCAGCACACTTGATGTGATAGAAGATAAAACACACACACTCAAGAATACCACAGAGCATTAGATACAAATAAACACACTTCCATTCAATATTTCTAAGACAGGTAATGTAATGAAAGATGTGTAACTATTAACCTACTGAAGTAGTAGTTTCACTACTCAACCTGTGAAAACAGATGTGTGTAGCAAAGTCTGAAACGTGAATCGGTTGCAGTTTAGTTTGGTTTAGGCAAAAAAAACTGCTCTGTTTGGTTTAGGAAAACATTTTCGTTTGGGTTAAAATAAGTAAG
>NC_060158.1:15618569-15647419 GCF_021292245.1 Micropterus dolomieu | reverse complement strand
GCGCTCTGTGTGTGTGTGTGTGTGTGTGTGTGTGTGTGTGTGTGTGTGTGTGTGTGTGTGTGTGTGTGTGTGTGTGTGTGTGTGTGTGTGTGTGTGTCATTACATTTCCTGACCTCAATGCTTTTGTGGTTGGCTGATTCTCTTAGCTGGACACTCAACAATTGATCTCACTCAGTAGCTATCTGCTGATGCTGAGGTTTAGAAAATGGGCCTGTCCTGTGAGCGCGAGTGTGTGTGTGCGTGTGTTGACTTTTCATGGCATTAGTTTTATTCATAAGTCCAGCATGCATTTCCCTCTCGTCCCTTTTTAACATTACAATTCACTTCATATCAATATTGATGAATGAAGAAAACTTTATTGAAACATTTCCACAAATCTTATAAAACTGATGTTGCATAAGGACAGGTTGACAATAAAAACATTAAGTTGCATCCAACATTTTCAGAGTATCATGCTTCTGTTAGAAAGAGCCAGGACATGAAGTGCTACACTATCGAACAACTTCTTGCAGTCAGATTACAGTTATTCCGCGTTTGCAGAGTAATGTCAGGGGGAAAACTAGAAACTGAGTTTCAAATAATGTCAAATATTCAGTCAACGATTAATAGAAAGCCTTAAGAATGTATTTAAACTATTTTATCTACAGTCAATGAAAAGACAAAGTTTAGCGAAGGAGCACTGGTGTATATATTTAGAATGAAAGAGCACAGGGAGTGCTAGATTTAATTTGCTTTTTAGTTACGCTTTGTCTTTTTAGGCTTTTTACCTGCCTGACGAAATAAATCAGTTACTCCTTCGCCATTTCAAATCTATTTTTGTACAGAGCCTGAAAGAACAGAAGAGGTTCAGAATAATGTTGGATGCTAAGTAGAAAGGCTCTTAGTTTGTGTTTGTTTAAACTGCATCCTGTGACAACCTCACAAGACTGAACAAGCGTTGAATCTGTTTTTCCTTTGTAACCAGAGTCAAAGTGGAGTATGAAGGCAGATGTATTTACTAAAATAACCTCAGCTTTTTTTCTAATCACTCATCATTTATGTTCCCTCCATCTCCCCTTTTCATTTGCCAATCACTCCTCACTGTACTAACTGCCCTGACCCAGATTCACTGTTGCCTTGAACCCTTCAGAAACGTATCTGCCCAATGACCATCTCTTTGTCTTCTGCCGTATTGTTCCGTACATGTGTTTGTTTATGGACATCCGAAGGTGATTTTTTATTGTCCAACAGCATGCATGTGAACATAAAGGGTTAAGGTCAGCCAATAGCTGGCTCCTCTGTCCTCCTCAGGACTTCAAAGGCTCCGTTTTCGGGTAACCATGGTTACCTTTGGCGCTGCGCTGTTGTTTGGGTGTGTGTACTCTGACTGCTTGCTGTCACGTCTGATTTGATGCACAGTGAGGGACACCATTACAGGACTGAAAAGGGGATATGGAAGAAGAGTCACAGAGCTGCGAGACCTGACCTGGGGATTAATGTCCCCAACTGGCAACCAGGGAGGAGACTACAAAGGAGGATATAGGGGAAAAATGTTTCCCTACCTGGTAACCTTTTGCCTCAACCATTAAAACAGCTGGAAATATCCCTAAAACATATCAACATATGAAACCAGAGAAGAGCAGGAATACCACCCTAATCTGTCAGCAAAACCCTTTCTAAGCCAATTTGGCAAAATCAGCAGACCGTGGCATAAAACTGCACTTTACTCCTTAATAAAAAAACCTCAAGATGAAACCAGCAGGCAGTGAGAAAATTCCAGAAAACTTGTAGGTGGGCAAAATTAAAGCATGTTTATGAGAATTATAACTTGAAGAAATGATCCAATATGTTGGGAAATGCGCTTCTTTTGGTTTCTTGCCAACAGATGGTTAGCTAGCTAGCTAGCCTGGCTCCGTCTAAAAAGGTAACAGAATACACCTAACAGCATATTTAAAGATCACGCATTAACACCGTATATCTTGTTAGTTAAATTTGTGAAGAAAAACAAACATCTTTAGGAGGTGCTGGTATGCAAACTTTTTTTGTTTACCTTTGCAGAGCCAGAGCTAGCCACAGTTACCCCGGTTTCCGGTGTTGATGCTAAGCTAATCACCTGGTGTACACCTGGTGAACGTGGCTCTGTTACTCACTGCTCAGCCAAAAAGTAGCCATTTTTCAGTTTTTGTAGAGGCTAAATAAACAAAATGTAACATTTTAATTTAGTAAGCTTAACAGTGACTGGTATGTGGATCTTGTTGCTTACAGACAGAGCCACACTAGTTGCATCATCCAGTCTTGCCAAGTCATGCTTAGCCAACCGGCTGTTGGCTATAACTTCATAGAAATCGGACAGATATGAGAGCATTAACAATCTCATCATAACACTTTCGGGAGGAAAGCAAATAAGCATGTTTACCAATATGTCAAAATATTGCTGTAAAAGAGGTGGCGGTGCAAAAAAGCACTGGCTGATATTAATCCATCACATCAGTTCTTACCTTGCTCATGTGAAACTCCAGACGTCTCATATATCTCTCAATGGTTTTAATTTGCTGAAAAAAAGACAGACATAGCAGAATAATTTACTAGTGCCTATGAGAACATAGCTAAATATGGTTTAAAGCTGCAAACATAATGATTTGAATGTCCATACTACATGAGATAATGAGGCACAGTTTGCAAGCCTGAGCTTACATGTCAACAAATGTATGTAACACGTTGGCGAAAATGTTTAGCTAAATGATGTGTTTTTATATACAAATATCTCACAGCTGATCCCTTGAAGCTGTCTCTCCCATCCCATCACACATTTTCTCTCTCATCCTTTTTCCTGCATTATTCCTCAATCCCTTCAGCGCCTCACTCCTCCACTCTGTCCTCCCTCCCTCTTTTCTTCTGCCTGTAGCCGTTTTTTCTCCCTCCTTCAACTCTTTTTTTTTTTTTACATCAAAACCACAACACAAATGTGGCACGATTGTTACAGTAGACCCTCCCCTCCATCAACTCACCTTGTCAAGATCGTACAGCACTCCCTAGAGAAAAAAACGAACACACACAGACACAAAAAAGTTAGTACAGAAGGACAGCACAGCTGAGGCTGCTTAAGTAATCTGAAGCAGACTACAGTTGTCTGGCATCAAAAAAAGATCCTCTTAAACACCCTTTCTAGTGGAAGCCTTGACTCTGCATGTGTACAGTGTTTGTGTGTGTGCACTGTAAGAAATCTAAATATGTGTTAGCCGTGTGTGGATTCTTGACGCCAAAGTTGATTTTTATTATTATAAAAATAAAAAAAGGAAACCGAGCTGAGATCTGAAAAGTGATCCCAGCTGCCAAAACGTTTGTTATTGCTCCTCACTCAGACATTTGAGAGATACAAGGGCAATAGGTATTGAAACATACATGATAAAACCAACATTGATTTTCAATCCAGATTCCAGATTCTAGGAACAGTTATTAACATTACATTTCTATGAAAAATGGCCTTTAAATAAATAGTTTAAGTATAATTCCTAAAATGTCAGACTATTCCTTGAAGATGTCGATGAGGCAGGACTAAACTGCTGCCCATATGTAAATTGATGTACAGTAGCTTCTCACCAGGCGAGAGTTCCTCTTCATGTCCTTCATCAGAGATGTGAGTTTGTCCAGCTCTGTCTGATGAACTTCAAGATACTCACTACCGGACAAACAAGGAAAATACGTTCTATACAACTCCAAAAAGATACAACTTGAATAAAACATTACTGCGGCAACAGTCATAGCATTCTGCATTGCATGCACACCACAATGGGCTAAAATAAAATGTACACATTAAAAAGAAAACATTACTAACATTAATGGACTGAACCGTTTATTCACTGATGTATCTATAGCCATCTATATGAAATGGTTAGTCTGGAACATTTGGTATAAGAGCACATCACTGTACGGGTTACTCACTCCAGGCCTTGTTTGAGTGCAGTGTAAACCTCTTCCAATCTTTTGGGCTGCGGCTCTCTGGAGCTGCTGCCTCCCTTGTGTCCTGAAAGGTGAGGCTTCTTTGGCTTGGACTGAGGCTTCTTCTGCACCGCCGAGTTCCCCATGAAAGAGTTACACCTACACACACACACACAAACACAAAACAACAAACACAAACACATTAGTTAGTGCAACAGAGGACACCTGCAACATAAACTTTCTTATAGTCTTCTGGGCAATTACGTTAAAAATTAGAACATTTTCATACTGCGATTCAAAATAATAAAATAATTCAAAAAAATCCACTTAGAAATCATGGGAAAAATCTGCTTATAACTGCAAAACTTGTCTGAGAATCATCAAGTTCTTCAGAATCAAAGTAATCCAGTGATAGTTATCTGTAAAGCCATGTATACAGTGCAAAAAGGAACTGCTTATAGCTAATTCAGCATACTTTTAATGGTGCCAATTTGCCAAAATGTAAATAAACAAAGACACGTTGGAGCCCATGGCTAACTAAGTAACTCTATGGCAACATCATACTTCCTGTTTACATCCTCCAAAGTGGGGGAAGGGGGGGGGGCTCATATAGGACTGACACATATAGCATACATGTTATTCAAACAACGTCAGCAAAAACCTGTCAAACATACATAAATAAACCCACAGCAAAACCTAAGTGGTGAACCTCTTCATCGATCACAGGGGATGTGCTAAATAACAACTGCGCACACATGCAAACATGTGCTTCCCCCCCCCCCTTTCTGTGTTTGACCTGTGTAAGGCTGCCATTTATCTCCTGCTAGAGGGAACTTACAAACACACACTGAGGCACAATCACACTCACTTCAATCAATGACATTCAAGTGTTCTTCACTCTCTTCCCCACAGTCCTCCAGTCTACTGGCAGCAGTGTGACTGACTTAAAAGGGATAGCCAATAAATGTGGACAGACTTAAACAGAGTTCCTTAATTGATATATATGTAAAGGTGATGTCCTCATATGCGTTGATTTGTCTGAACTCAAAAACTATCAATTTTTTCATCATATAAAACAGAGAAAAGTAGTCCACCATCACATTTCAGAAGCTAAATAAAATGTTTGGAATTTTTGCTTGATAAATCACAAACATTATTCTGAAAAATGTTGATTGAGATCCATTAATGGTTTCAGCACCATTTTATCAGTCTGTCTTTCCTCACATCAACCCATTTTAGCTCACGCTCATCTTACCCACTCAGGCACATTTCAGCTTTTAAAACATTACAGATTTAGCTGACATATGACATTTCACTAGATTTAATGAAACGACTCCCAGAGTCATCTCAGGGACGACATTAGGCGACAACTAATTCCAGCGCTCGACAAGTTGGAACGTGCCACATCTTTCCGCGTGCCCTTGAAAGCAGCACAAGTTAAGCTAATCTGCCACAAATGTAGGGCACCGCTGAAAAAGAGCGCTGCGTAGCCTTGGGGTCACGCAAGCTGCAGTGTAGAACAGTCTCTCTCTTGGCAGAGACACACACAGAAATGCAGAAGCACACATATTCAGAGATGCTAACACAATTTAATTCTGACTTATAAATGTGAATTTGCACGCTGGCACACAATCTGCAAAGTCTGCAGAACACATGCTTGCGTAAATGCACACAAAACATGCACATGGGTAGACAAAGGAAGGGAAGGTCCTCACTCAATATCACCAACACATCGCCACACACACACAGCCACACACACACGCTAACACACTCCAGTGGCCTCAGAAGCCACATCTCTGTAGCTTTCCACCTCGCTCATTATCAGAATGGTAACTTGTCAGTCGCTGTCAGTCGCCCACACACCCGACTCATTCCAACCAATTACCCCATTCACTGTCTGAGCGGAGAGAAAAGAGGGGGATCAGTCTTCAAATAGGTTCTCTCAGCAGGACCAGGGCTGCACAAGAGAACCAGATGCCGACAGCCGAGAGTCTAAGATCATGAGAGATATTTCTGGGATGCAAGTGTTAAGAGTGCTTTGTCTTGGTGATGGGGGTGAGAGCAGTCACAGATGACTCAAAGAGGAAAGAACACAGATAAAACTCTTATCTCTCAAGAACTTTATCAATCTCAAAATTCTTATAGCTAGCGCCTGGCTATGAATGAAACAATTATCAGAAGGCTGAGTTTAGCTGGGTGGTTGTGCAATAGAGTGTAGATCACCCCTTAAGAATTCAGTTTTACGGGATCTTGAGACTTGCTGTGGCTCGCAGAACGATGGTTAAAAGTCTACACTTGTGTGAACAGATAAACGTTTACAAGAGAGAGAAGTATAATGTTGCCATGGATACAGTGAGTCCCATTTTACATTTGTTTACATTTTGGAAAAATAGTACCAAAGCATGAAAAGGAAGCAATTACTATTTTTGTGTTGTGTTCATAAATGACTAACAACATAACAAATATTTTTTTTCCATTTTCTGATTTTGGATTCCTAATCTAATATGAAAAGAACAAGTGATTCTGCTTGAATCCAGGTCTGGTTACAGTGAGGGATTTCTGAAAGGGCAATTTTACAAAAACCTTTGAAAAAAAACACCAAAGTGGCAAGCAAATAGGACGTTACCCATCAATATCTCTCCTACAAAGTCAGTGATTTTCCATCGATTCACCAGGTACTACGAACAGCAGTGAATGAATGCCATCGAAATGACTATGTTTGCCGCTTTACACAAGAAGATTTCACATGTCACATCTGAGGACAAGTGACAAGTTATGTAAGAATGATGTAAGAATTCCCTAAAGAAAGCGTCATTTGTCTCGCTGTTCTTAGCCCTACAGGTCAGTTGATTACATGAAAAGAACAGCTGATGAAATGAACAGAACAGCTGATGCTGGTGTTCTTATTTAACATGCATGCAAAACAGCAAATAATACAGCATATTTATGGTGTAATGAATCTTGAAAAAAACTAATGAAAAACACTATCAAGTTGCATAATGTGGGAAAATCTAGAAACCAGTAAATTTTGGGGACAATTCTTCTACTTTGATTTTAAAGTGTCTCTCACCTGCAAACATAAAAACTAAATCGGCGGAATACCACTTGGTAAGAATACCATAATGATTAAACAACTCTTTAATGCTTTATCTATTTTCTAAAACGCTTTCCCTCCAAGTCACGCAGTTCCTGAGGATATGGTACTTTAAACTTGGCTGTGGAAAATCAATTTGCTGCAGTTTTTTTAGAATATATTCGTTCAATCACACTCTGACCTCAATTGTCATTTCAGAAATAAGTAACATCAGCTAACCACAGAGAAAACAGTTTTAAAGATTTCTGCTTACCGAGAGCGTCGCTCCTGTAGCGTGCTAAAGCCGGCGAAGGACTGACTCCGGATTATGCCATTGGGACCTCCGGGGGAGTGGGTGCCGGCCGCCATGATCTCTGGGATGCGGGACGACACGCCTGGAGAAATGAAAGACGTACAGATCCATTACATACGAATCCACTGGTAATATTTGGACACCAAGTGAAGGATTCCGAATCAGGGTCAGTCATAGATCATGGGTACAACAAAAGCATCTTTTGAACTAATTTAACACTCAAACCACGTGAACAGAAAGGAGTGCAGAGAGCATTTTACAATGCAAAACAAAGTAGGCCCCGTTGGTGAAGCCTTCCACATGTGATGTGGACAAGCAGCATTCAGAGCCTGCGCTGACATGTCTCAACTCCTCTGGCCTACTTATCACGCAACATACCTCAACAGTTACTGTTACATGTTTTCCTTCCTCGGGCAGGTGTCACAAAACACGCCTCTCGTCACTTTCCGTTAAGTGTGTTGTGTACCTGAACTAAGAGGTAGACTTCTTTAAAAATGACTGACAATTGTTTAAAAGCTATATATAGTGCAAGCAGAAGCCAGAACATACTTTGTGAGGATTGGACCACAGATCTGCTACATGCTTTAAAAGCCATGTTTGCCTCCTAGAAATCTACTTTGTGTAGTAAATTCCAGGAGAACCAGACTGAGTTCTATAGTTAAGACATATTTTATCACTGTGTCTTTATTTAGCAACAGTAGCCGGTCAGATTTCCAGCTGGAGATATGGAAAGACTCACATGGGCACTTGGGGAACAAGCTGAAAATAGACAAAGAAACGTCCACGTATAGCTGTCAGAAAATTATGTAGCAGAGATAAAGTGCCCAGAGGGAAGAACCCACTGAGATAACTGAATCACAGTTTCATCTAGCATGTTGAGATTTTTTCCAGATCATGGTGCTGGTCAGGTGGCAGGTTAGCATTTAAACTTAATGGGTGGTTCAGTAGCTGGTATTTAAATCCGTTTAATGACAGACAAGAAGAGATGCACCAATCTGCTGCAGTATTTGGTCCAATAATGAGATCAAGTGTTGCATTTACCTCACATGACCTATCAATATTAAATACTGAAATTTATAATTACATTGACAAAAAACATCTCTATCCACTATCAGTACATTTATTGAGTCACAGCAAGCTGTTAACTCTCTGTCTATAGTGCCACAGTAACCTCCAGATAAAAGGTTCCAAGGAGTTTGGTGCAATGACCTACATAGATTTTAAATTTATGAAAAAACATGCATCAACAAACTCATTGAGTTGAGGTAACAAAATCTGTGTTGCTCATTTCGCTCTCAGTTTAGCAAAGTCAAGTTCTTTTACCATAAAAGTAAAAAATATAGAAATGAAAATAAAGTACTGTATAAATAAGATCTATTTCCATAAAGTGAAATCCTCATTTTAGTTATAACCACTGATTCACATGGAGGTCCGTGTCATAGCTCACATAGATTCAGTGTTGCTCAGTTACACGGTGTCCCAAATCCATAATACAAACTAATTCTTAGCAGGTTAAAGAGCAGTGTGTTCACACTGAAAAAGTAAAAATGAAGTATACTTAAAGTTGTCAGAATGCATGCCAAAAAATGTTTGAATGCACAAGGGAAATAGAGGAGCTGGTCACAACTCCAAAAAACGGAAATCATTTGAGAATGGTGGCAAGATGAAGCAAATGTTTCAACACTGTTTTTCTTCTTTGTAAAATTTAATTAAAAGTGGCATTCTAAAGTTGAAATGATAAGCTGATTACTGATGGATTAAAATCATAAAGTATGTAGATTTCTTTTATACAAGCTACAAAATACAGTACCCCAAATTTTAGTGGAACTTCTCAAACGGGTTGCTACTTTTCACTGTTTTAAATAATTTAAATTAAATATATTTCAATCATAATTTCTGACATTTTTGATTAATTGAAAAAAAGGTTAACCAATATTGAAATTTACATTTACTCTAAATATTAGTGGATAGTTAGCATACATTATTAGTAGACTAGTACACAGTTTGAATGTAGAGTGGAAACGATACAGAGCTTTTGACACTAAACACATGCACACCAAATCCACAAAATCTAACGAATCCAAGTACGCATTAATCAAATGTACGGATGGAAATTCTGAATGGAGAGAAACTTCAGCTGTACCAACACGCTGACCTCAATGTTAATAGTGTGATGACTGTAAACACTGTAGTGAGGAAGTGTCATTTCTGTCTTGTTAATCTGTATCACATTTACAACTGAGCTAAAGGAAAAAGTATGGCGAACACAGAAATGCCTGGAGGAGAGAGAAATGTAGAGAGACAGATTTGTCAAATCAAATTAAACTCGCCTCAGTATTCAGCTCTCCTCTGTGTCTGCTTCTCTTCCTCACACAGATGAGATAAACCGTCCCGCAGCGTTACCAGTTAAACAACTTCGCCAAACGAAGAAATGCTTCTTCTTTTTTTGGTCTGTTTATGTGTTTTACTCTATTTGTGGGGTCCGGTGTTTATATAGGGTTTGTTTTTCTACAGATCATCTATCTTTCTGTCTCCAGAGGACAGACGCTATGTGGGGGGCAGGGCTCATCACGTCATACAAATGCAAGCATGTGCACACAAACACACACAGAGCGGTTGAGCAATCTGATATCCCTTCCTTTGGTCTGCGTGAAAGAGAGAGCCACAAAAAGACCCGGCACGGGGCCCAAGGAAAGACTAGTGCCTTGTTTTGCGGTGGGGGGGACAATAGGCTGATGAGACTGATACTGTTCAGGCTATTAATAGCAGCTAGCTCACTTTAACACTGGGGACCCTGATGGCTGTGACTCAGTAAATGAATAATCAGGACCAATAGCCAGATGGATGTTTTGGCTCGGATCAAAATGGTCTAGTTTGATTGGTTACGTATCCAAAAATATATCTTGTTTGGTTCTACAAACTGGTAGTTTATCTATGAAAAAATATATAACATTCTTTAGATTTAGTTTTGAATTGTAGGCTAATCGCAGCTAGCAGCAGGTGATACAGGTGAAACTGCTTAATTTTTTTTTTTATTAACAATGGATTAAATTACTATGTGCAATGTGACACCTGTCATTTGCAGTGATGTGATGGTCCTACAGAGAATTATCTCCACCTCTACAAAATGTTTTGGTTTTGGATGCTTCTAATGCAAAGTGGGGTAACACCAAAAGTTGACAACAGTTAACCAAGACATCACCAGATGTTTTACAAAGACAGATTATTTATTTTATTTTTCATTCTTAGTCAGGAAAAAAAATAAACATAATCTAAGGTAAGGGCCTGGAGTAGAGCTGGGTAATGAATTGTTATTTGTTTGTTTTTCCCCCACTCTCTTTCTTTTGTATGTCATTATTTTACTCATGATTTTGTATTTATCTTCACACTGGCGTTACTTTATTTCTATCTGTTCACTAGCAGATGGTGGTAGATTTATGCAGGCTTTAAAGCAACAATTATCAGTTGTTTGCTTCATTTGTTTAAGGTTGTGAGAAAGATATGAGTTTAAAAGTAGTTGTTGAACGTAAAGAAGCATATCACAGCTAAAGAGCCAGACATTTTCTTTAAGAGTTGGTAGAGGCCCAAAACAGAGCTAAAAGAGAGTGAATATTGGACTTACATTCATTGGGTGACCAGAAATATGACTCCAAATGAGTGAGTGTTGCCCCTAATCTGCTGGATGTGTACTATTCGTCAGAACGCCTTCATATGTTGATAATATGTCAGACACATTTTCAGCTTGTTCTGCTGTCCCCAGGTAGCCTAAGAACTATTTAAAATTAAAACATATTCTGTGGGACATGTTAGCTTGGAGCAGGGATAGGAAGTGAGGTGGGGGGATGGCAGGTAGCCTATACCATAAGAAGACAGTGGTTTAAGTGATAAGCATAAATTCAGGAATTACCCCTGTTGTACAGAGACTTGAGCACTGCTATGTACAGTCACCATGGCTAAGCCAGCTGTTGATGACCAGTATATCTCTAAGCTGTAGTCCAGCTGCTAGTTAAAACACCATGTGCTTTCTATTTCTACATACAGTATGTCAAATTAGATGAGTGAGTGTGGAGGTTTTGGAGACGTTTAAAGGCAGCTTCGACAGACCTTGAATGACTTATTAACTAATTTTGTTAGTTTTATTTAAAACTTGCTCAGAATTATTCATTTAGAGAACAAAAAATGCAAAAAGACAATCAGTAATATTCAGAATTGGCAGCAGGTAAAATACTTTACAGGTTAGCAGTAATTTTCCCTAATGCTCTGAAGCATTTTGGTCCATTTTGGTCTGTTTGGATGTTTAAAAGCACAGTTTTCAGCCTTGCCATGTTTGTCTCTCTGACTTTCTGACTCACTCTCCTAAAATAAGAGCAGTGGGTGGCAAATGTTGGTACATTTTGTTACCTAATGCTCTCTGGGTAGAACCGAACAGGCTAGACACTGCACTTCAGACATTTCCTGAAGATTTCCTGTAGATTTAGATGAAGCAAAATGATACGGTGAGAAGACGTGAACACTGTACACAATGATACCAGGTGGTACAAACAGGTAGTTTTGGAAGTACGACTTACTGTCATCAGAGAATACACAGATGTGAAACAACAGCACTCACACAATTCAAACAAGGAAAAAACTTCATATTTATCTCACAGTTACACAGTGTGTTCACTAAAAAAAATCTAATGTTGACTGTATGAAATTAACTCAGTGTTTGTACTACATTAATTTATCAGGGACTTGCCCACCCACTGCTGAATAAATGTGGTACTTTATAAAAACATAATCATCTGTCCCTCAGTAATGAAGCCAATACCTGTGTTTTAACATCAGCTCTTTGTTTCTTGCAAAACAGCTTAACTTAGTTTTCATTCTTTTTTCAAGCAAGTGTCAAACATCTGTTTCCAGCTTTTCAAATGGGAGGATCATATAAGAAACTGAATATATTTGGGTTTTAGAAAAAAGGCATTTTATAAGTTGTCACATTGGGCCCCGGGAGATGGTGATGGACATCTCCTGACATTTTATAGACAAAAAGATCAACCAAAAATCTGCAGATAAATCGATAAATCCTAAATGACAGCAAGTCTAATCTAAAACCATTACTGGCCATTGTTAAAAACATATTATTATACTGTAGAGAAAAATACAGTTTAATGACGTCGCTCCTCACAAACTGTAACCCACACTCCCTTAAACACCAGTCACATTCTGAAATCTACAGCATAACCCAATATATTATTCTTTCTCATTAATTCATAAAAACTCCATCTTTAATTGTTGAAATTATACACATTTCTTTGTTTTGATATCGGCATTATATATCAGCCATCGGCAACCATGCTCTCTAAATATCAGCATTGGCCATTGAAAAACCCATATTGGTCGACTACTAATGAGTTGTATGCTAAAAGTTCACACTCACATCCAGGCTTCTGGATTTTCCCAAAACCTTTCCCAGCCTCACCAAGCCCCTACAAAACAAACTCATTTGAATTAATGTTTCCCACGTATAAAGACACACACACACACACACACACACACACCATCACAAAGAGCAAAGTTCAACCACTGAATCATAAAAACCTTTCCTCTGCACCTCTTTGTGTCACCGCTCATCTCATCTAAAGAGGCTTTCAGGACAAGAACAACAATGCCAACTCGCAGTGTGTTCTGGTTTGGTGCCAGCCTTTACCCATGTTGAATACAGCTGCCAGTCAGTCCATTCACAGGTCTTTCTTCTTTGGCGCTCTCACGCTAACAGCCTTAAATGCCCTCGACGAGGTGTGTGAGAGTGTTTCTTTGTGGAATATGTGAGCATTAGATTGATCAGTATGCTGAGCTGTGGCTTGGCAAAAGAAGACAAATGACACACACACACACACACACACACACACGTTTGTAAAGGGGGGCGCTGGTGGGCCAGGAACAGACTGGATAAGAGCATGAGGAATGAGATAGCATCAGAAGGGAGGACAAGAGGAAAGAAGAAGGAAATGAGGCATCTAGCCATCGTTTTGAAAGAGACCAACACTAACTTGGATGAGTTGACTACAGGAACCTCTTGACAGACCGCTACAACCTGCACAAACAGGTTTACATGACTGATGGGAATAGCTGAGGTAACACTACAGCTAGCGAGCTAATCTACTGGCATGTTAACTGCTGGCTGACCACTATTTAATGTGGTGTAACTGTGTTGTTTCTTTTTTATTATGTGATTTTTCTCCAGCAGGCATTGTGAACAGAGCTGGAGGAAGTCTTTTCTTGGGTGACGTATCAACACATTAAAGAATTTGGAGGGAAATTCTGTGATGAATATTTGGAAACTCATTTTAGCATTTTGCAGAGAAACAGAGTTTTTAACTATGACGTTACAAGTCACGGACACGGAGGATACTTTACAAGTATAGACAGGGTGAAGCGACAGTGAACACACCAGTGCATATTTCATATTTTATATGTAATGTCATATTTTGGAGGGAAACTGGCTCGCTACAAGGCTTTAGTCACCATCAGTGTTGGAATCACAATTTCACAAAATTAAATCGCAGTGAAAGAATATGGCAGGTTGATTAACAAAATCTACTGCGATTTTCCCTTTGCTGTATGGAGTTTTACCAATTTTACAAAGACTGTTGTGTGACACACTTTGTCCCGGTTTACTTTCCGTAGGAGTACAAGTAAATAAGCTAGCAAGGCTCCCGAAAATGAGCTGCTAACGCCTTTGGCTGCCTCCGTTGGTCACGTTGCCTTCCTGCTCCTTGGGAAGACACTGGACACACAGCAGCACCATCGCACAACTTCACCCTCTCTTTCAATAGCCACAGATTCAAACAGCCAATTGAACACATAGAACAACTGCTTTTGAAATCTCTACTCACATTTGGGGAGGTTTGTATTCAGGGTACCCAGATGTTTCATTGTTTTTTTCCAAACATTTCTCCCATCAAGGTCACCTCTCGTCTTCTCTTCAATGACGACATGACTCACTTTCTTCTTCCTTTATTTCTATTTGTTCCATTCTCTCCACTCACTGTACTTCCCACTCTCATCCTTACTTTGTCACTTTTTAATACAAATGTATTTTGATGTAAAACATGTGCAAGACCTGCAACTCAGTGTCAGGAATGTGTCTAATATTTCTATGTTCAGTGTACAAACACTGATGTGAATATTAGTGTAAAGAAAGACTTCAAAGACACAGCAAGAGATGCTCATTGCGTATATGTAACTCTCCTCTTTTATACAGGAGTTTCGGCCAAACTCAAAAACAGCTGCACGTGCACACACATGCACACACACGCACCTCTTAAATAATCCTCTAAGACTTTGTGTATGTGCCCATTCGTGAGTGTGTATTTATGTGTAAAAATCAGCATCAGCCTGTAGTGCATGTTAACAACAGGAGCCTAATTCTTAATGCCTGTATAAATTAGCTTCACCATGGCAACAGCAGACAAAATGGGATGAAATGTGTTACGTAAAACAACAGTTATGAGCCAAGTGCCAAGAAGTAGGACACACGCCCTCGTGTTACAGGGCCGAGCACCATTCCTTCATTTGGAAAAGGCGTTTTTTATTTTCAGCTCTTTTACAGATGCTGCTTTAAATGTGTCCACAACTTCATCAAAAGCGTCCCTAAGCTGCTTTTCATTGTCCCGTCCCTTCTAATTTTATTTCATTGTGTTTAATGTGACAGGGAGTGCAGATAAAAATAGGAGGAAATTAAAGAATAAAGCAGCCAGGAGATAATGAGAGATTTGACAGGATATTTGGGTATTAAAAAATGCAGCAGTCTGTTTACAAGATACAAACAATCAGGCTCCTGTTGAAACAGAACAAGATCCAAGTGATTAGTGATGTGATATACTGTCTACATATGACTGGAAATGGACCGACATTTTCCAACACACCCTGCCGGTTGCAAGCGCGTGCCTGAAAGCTGCTCACTTATCCCTCTTGCTACATTCATGTCCATGTTTGTGTGAAGTGGTTCAGTGAGGAGGGTAACTGCTGGTGCAGCTTCGAACTGGGCTAAAAATGGCTGCAGGCTACCGTCCCTGAGCCAACACAAGCAATATTGTCTCTTTCTGCCTTTTTCTATTCACGTAATCCTGTCAAAAATTAAAAAGTGTGCGAGGAACCTGAACATCGGCTTGTTATTAAAGAAACTAAGATAGTTTTACTTTAGTCTATTTGGCATGCTCATATTAACTACAAAACAAGTGTGTTTAAATTGAAAGTTCCTAGTTGCTTGCAGTTAGAAATCCTGAAACTCTTACAGACTTCCTACATAATTCCATGCATGCACAAAGAAGAAGTTTAAGATTGCATAAGATTAATTTTGAAATGAAAGGCAGCATGTTTTAATCCCGCTTTCATTGCGTGTCTCATTAACCTGTTGACTATATTGGAATGTCTTAAATCCAAAATTCCCAGCAGGTAAAGTATGCGACACAGATAAATCTGCCTGCAGAACACACAGGCGCATAATCACAGGCAAAGTTATGTTTATGAAAGGTGACACCAGAGCGGTGCACATGCAAATGAATTCTACAGTACTATACAGAAGAAAAGATCATGGTGTTGCTCCTTAACTGAATTCCGGATTTGGCCATTTATAGCAACTAAAACGACTTCAGGAAAAGAGAACTTCATTACCCTCAGTGCTGAAGGAAAGTGCAGGTTTATCCTGAGGAAGAAGTGCTTATTCATCTTCACTAAAAAGGCTTCTCAAAAGGTGCTAAAAGGACACGAAAAGAAAAGGAAGGAAACTGCTTTAGGATTACAGTGCTGAGGAGAAACATGCCGATTTTACCCTGTAAGAAACAACTTTAATATAGGGATGGTTCACAGGACAGGCAGCTCAGTTCTCTGCGACAGCTCACTACAGGCAAAATGTATCAAAGTTTTACATCGTTGAAGATTGCTAAGATTGTTAATTTTTACTTTAGACATAGACAAAAAGTATGCCATTATGTACTTCTATACCTAATACATTCCATGATATGCAGGAAATAAAGCTGCTATTATCTATATTTTTATATTATCGATGTACCCTGTTATGGCTGTAACCACCCCTCCTCTATCACCTGTTGGATGATAAATAACATTCTTTCGCTCTGACTAAAGACTTAAGAGGCACTAGCTTGTGGCTCCAGGAGTCCCATCACAAAGACAAAACACACAAATGAAACAATGGGCGGCACATAAATTTCAACACATTCTGTGTGATGCAAGTATGCAGCGATGACGCCTCAGGTACAAAGAGAATCAATTGCTTGGTCGATAGTTATCTACGTATGCGAACAATGCCTCTTTATAATAGTCATTTTTAATGGCGGGAAATTCCTGAAGGAACGCAAACTTTGGACAAAAACATCTAACTGACACAGGGCAAGGACAAAGTAACTGATCTGATCCATGTCACAAGTCAGCTTGTGTGACCACAAGCAAATAAAAAATAAGGAAGACCAACTAACTGGAACAATTTACTAATGGGGCGGCTGAGCGGGTAGGTAGAGGTAGAGCGGGTTGCCCTTTATTCGGAAGGTTGGTGGTTCAAGCCTTCAGGCTGCATGTCAAAGTGTCCTTGGGCAAGATACTGAACCCCGAACTGAGCCCCTGGTGGCTATTCCACCAGTGTATGAATGTGTGTGAATTTTAGAAGATGTGAAGCCTTATCAAGAGAAAGTTTAGTCGAAAATAATTTGATATATTTGCTTTCTTATCTAAACTTAGATGAGTGGATACCACTGTCATGTCTGTACACTTAAGAAGCTATACCCCCAACAGCCAGTTAGCTAATGTTTAGCATAAAGACAGGAAACAAGGGGAAACAGCTCATCATACTCTTATCAAAGGGCAACAAAACCGGGCACCTCTAAAGCTTACTAATTGTTGTGTTATATCATCTTTGTTTAAGCCCAGCTACCAGAGCTTGCGCTAAAAGCTACACTAACCGTCTGAAAGAGGTGGCTTCATATTTACTGTATGGAAATAGGAGTGGTATCAATCTTCTCATCTAACTCTTGGCTGTGTATTTCCCTAAATAACAGTTTGAAAGAATTTTTTTGTTCATTTATGCCTTAACCCTTTGTATCAGGACTCTCTCCTTCCAAAAATAAATCAAGCTACCCCAAAACCTTGACCCACATAATCAGATTCTGAACTCACACATCCTCCCATGGCGAACAATTTATTAGAAAACAGCCATAGCTTTATCAGGTCAACATTAAACTGGTCTATAAACTCTATAAATATTATTCACCAGAATCAGCTGATGGTCTTTTCAGTCATCTGATGTGATTAAAGTTAAACAGTTTATCACCAGACCGATTGGGACCGACGTGACTGCTGTGTGGGAATCAAACAGTCTGTGCTGTGTGTGAAAGGAGGCCAGTGGCAGCTCCATCACATGACGCTCGAGACAAGTCAGAAATGTTGCCAACATGCTGCAGAAATACGCAAACAGGAAATCTGACATCTAATTTTCAGATATGAGTTTTAGATCAAGTGTTGACCTAATCCTGTTTCATTCATGTGTCAGCTTAATAAGTGTCAACTTAAATAACAAGAACAAAGCTTGTTTCGCTCCAGCTCAGTAACATTCACCCAGCGTTCGAAGGCATCTCCTGCTCTTTACATCTCAGCGTGTGTGTGTGTGTGTGTGTAGAAGCATGTTGCAGCTATAGTCACTCAATTCTAATTATAGGTCATCAGTGCCCTTGTTGGGCAAAAATTAAGGCCAGGATAGTAAGTGGTATTCAAATGTACAGATGACCAGATTAACTGAGGCGTGTCTGGACTGGAGTAACATTCAGGCAGCTGCTGCTGACATTTCAGCAGTGGAGATCAGTGTGTAATCACTTGTGATAACTTTAAGCCAAACCAGTAAATGCACAATCCAGATTAATGGACTCAAAAATTATTTTTATGGCATTTACTACATTATTAGACAGTATAGCAAGAATAGCTGCTGAGAGACAGTAGCTAACATTGGAGAACTAGAAACAGACAGCTAGATTTTGAAAGTATCCAACAGAAAAAATCCCAACCCCTTCCCTTCAGGCCTCCTTTCAAAGCCTCCCCCATGCATGCAGGTAGGTAAGTAGACAGACAGGTAGGTCTACTTATTACAGTCCTACGACAGCCACAGATACTGGATTTCTACATTTGTGTCAGAGGATGTGTGTATATATATATTTATTGATTGCTGTCAAGATGTAAAGAGAATTTCCACGTAACATGCTTCTGAAGTAAATTGCCTATTCCAACTTCAAGCATATGATGTGTCTCTTGCTGACTTGGGTGACCACACACTGTCAGCAAATGAAGTTGTTCCATGACAAAATCATCACCGGCAACTCTGATGCTGTTGCACAGCTGCCATGTCACCAGGATCATCCACTCAGTATCAGTACTGCTTCGCAAGGATTCTAAACAATGAAGGTAGCTTACCTCTGTAGCCTGCTCAACCTCTCTGCTACTTAAATTACTCTTAAGTTTGCAATTTCCCAGAAACCCTTATTGTCCCCCATGAAATGTTCTATTCAGCTGTTTGTTATATGTGCAGGCGAGCAACATCAGCACAATAACTGCAAGAAAATGTACATTTTACACCAACCAGAAAATGATCCTTGAAATGCATTCAACCAAACTAGCAGCTCTGTTTAACTTTTAAATTAGTTCAGTATGGACTTCAAAGACTGAAAAAATTTACTCTTTCCCCACCCCCACTCCTCTTTTCCTACCTCTTCCCTTCACAATGTGCAATGCCCCTGGTGGCTGTTCCGCCAGTGTATGAATGTGTGTGAATGTTAGTTTCTGTTTGAGCACTTAGGCTCAGTGTATGAATGTGTGACTGGTGAATGCAGATGTAGTGTAAAAGTGCTTTGAGTGGTCGAAAAGACTAGAAAGGCGCTATACAAATACGGAGCATTTACATATTACTCTGATACAGGTCTGGCTGACATTAGTATCACCCTGCGTTTGGACCAGCATGAGAACCAGATTCCCACTTGCTCTGCTTCTTTATTTGCCCATTACATGTGACTCTGATTGAAAGTGACCACCTATGCTGCCACGCTGGAATGCAGTGAGCATACAAACAGGATTTTGCCGGTTATTTCAGCTCCATTTGTTTTCTTTAGCAGTAAAAGACAACATTCTTTTCACCGATGGCTGGTACTGTGATAAGCTCAGTGTGTTATGCAGCTATGTGTGAATTAGCCGGCCATGGGAAAACAGCCAGCTACTGTAACAATTCATAACTGCGCAGTATCAGCTGCGTGGGTGACAGGATAGCGAGGTTTCCTGGGCTTCAAGACACAGCTGTATAATGACAAAACCATGGGCTGAAATGTTTATTTTTGAGAGGTTCAAAAGGTTTAAAGGACAAAATTTATTAAAAACTGCACTAAGGACAATCTTTATATTCACAAAACTACAATTTATGCGACAGAAGTATATGGTTTCCTGTGAAAATAGCCAGACAAGTGTACATTAGCCTACATACATGGTTCACGTGCCATGTCTTTTGTTTCTAGTGCTTTCTGGGTATATTGCTGGTGAGGGAGAGAGTGCATTTACGGCAGCCAGCAATGCATTAAACACTGTGGGTGTCATTTACAAACAGAAGTCACAGTAGATTTCTGTCCCAGTTATTCCTCCTGCAGCCTAGACTAAGCTATTACCATAATGTAACAACAGAATACCAATTTACCGAGCGGCTGGGCAAAAAAGACAAATACACGGCAGGAGAAAAGGGCTGATACAAGAAAGGAAAATGACAGAAAAAGACATTTCCACATGTTCCTCAAATGAGCTCTCACTGGCAGAGAAATACACTGGAGGGGACAATAGTTCCTCTTCTCCCTAAACTGTGGTTTTCACAGTTAAATATTTCAACTAAGAGTGGAGATTATCATGCTGTTTGCGGTAAAAACTCAGCAGGGAGTCGGGCACTTAGGAGATAGGAAGTACATTTTGATGCTCCGCTACCCTTGTGAAGAATTAGACTGGAAATTACACTATATGTCAAAGTTACACACAAAGGTTCAAGAGATTATTGTTACTATTACTATTTAGAATTTGGAAGTAGTTCAGTAGAAGAGGGAAAATTAAAAACAAAACAGATGGACACAAACAGAGACAAGCACAGACACGAGGATGATTCAGACACTGACGGAGGGAACAATCTGTGGATGATGCTACAGATAAGCAGCTATAAAGACACTTGTACTACTACTCGCAAACCCAGAGTCTCTACATACACCGCACACACACTATTTTTATGTCGTCGTTTTATCTGGATTATAAGATTGAGGGAGGACAAGAGGGACTGAGAGGACAACATGCAAAAAGGTCATGGGCCTCGGAAAAACACAGTGATCCAAGCTTGCTGTAGCCTTGTGCTCCAACCTGAGCACACGGCCTTCTATTGAATGTTATTTATTTCGATGATATGTGTATGATGGAAACTGCTAGTAAGCGTAAGCGCTTAATAGGGATGTACAGATGACTCATCATTTCAGATCATAATAAATCACACTGACAAACTCCTCAACTATAGTATAATTAGGGCTCAGATTATTTGTGCAGAACATAATCCTTTGTCTTTGGTAGCGAAACAAATAAACTATCTTATATCTACAGTATTTCCTGTATTTTTCTCAGTGCTAGCCACAATAATTGTAAAAGTCCAGGAGAAAATGGAGATGGAGCTACAAGGCCTAAATCGCTTTCTGTTTAACGGCCCAACAAATTTTAATAGCTGCATTTTCATTTGGCTTGGCCTTTTCCTTTACAACACATGTAACAGAAAGACATAAAAAGTCTGATCTGACATTTATTGACCCCTGGACCCCATCCTGCAGTACCACATCTATGGCCGCAACTAATGATTATTTTCATTATCAACTAGAAAGCTGATCATCTTTTTAAGTGCCTAAATATTTTTATTTGAGGAAGGGCCAGACATGGAATACCTCTAAATTGCATTAGAGAAGCTGCAACCTACAAAATGTTTAGCATTATATAACTAAAAGGGGTAGTCCATGCATTTAGCTTTGATCATTCATAAAGTCGGGGGACAAGGGTCCAAACTGAAGCAGCACAGCTAAGATATGCTGACCTTTAATTGCTAGCGTGAGTCAAGATCCAAAAACTCTGGATCCTACAGTTCCCATAATGCAACTTAATTTGCCATTGAAACCTTGCTGCCTGGTAAATGCCCAACTTTAAAACAATGAATCGATTAATTAAGACTTAGCAAGACTGATTTTCTGTTGATTGACCAATCAATTCACCAATCATATCCACTGCATTTCCAGCTCAAACAGTGACATTTTTGGGTTTTGCTGGTATCCAAAAACATAATTGTCACCCAGGGCAGCTGCAACCTTTAAGGAGATATTTAGTTGCAGGAGGAAAAGGACAGTAAAAAGAGTCATCCTGGAAATGACAAGCCACAGGACGAAGGAGCAACATCATCCATGCCTACCCTTTCCCTCCTCTTCAAGTTATCTGTCATCATACAGCTGTGTCACAGCCACCCCAAGGCAGCTCGGTAATAGGAACAGCCACTTTCCAGTGCCTCCAAAAAATTTGACTTTTGTGACAGAAGATAACAAATCACAAAGGTGTAAATAATCTCCACTCAAAAAGATGCAAAGGCGTCTGGGACTAAATGTGACCACAGCACTGAAATGCAGCGCTCTGTATTCTGTGTAAGATGAAAATGAAAAACAAAATCTGCAAGGAGCAACTGAGATAACAACCAAAGAAGCAGAGATAGAAGAGACGGGAGGCTGAAAAGGAAAGTGCAGCACTGATTGTTGCTGAGAGCTCCTTCACAATTTTGACAACACATGTCCAACTTATTACAGGTAACTATGAAGTAAACTGTCAGGCACTGGATGTGTCACACACCAGAATTGTATCTGCATGTTGTTACCATGCTGGCAAACAAACAAACATAAAGCCGTCATGACACAGAGACATGTAGTGTCTCCTCCAGCTGCTGAAAGCTGCACCAAATACCAAAACAGACAGATTATCAGCTTAGAACCTTAAAACGCTTACTGCAATCATAATGCTGCTACGGCTCCCAGCTGCTCCGACCAGAGGTGTGTGTGTGTGTGTGTGTGAGCCAGTATGTTGAATATCATGTATCACACATAATGTCCAGTGTAGAGCATGTGCTGTGTGGTACGTGTGTCCCCTCATAGCATAGTCACACAGTTGGAAGGAAGGCTTAATGGGGAACACCTCCACCACACACACACAGCAAGAATGCCATGCTGATCTGCTCAGAGACAACTGGGGAGGGGTGAGGACGGGTTCAAACCCTCTTCCATAAATTCTCTGTCTGTATCCAGGAAGAGAGTTGAGGAAGGCGTGAGGGTGGTGGTGGACAGATGGGAAGGGACTGGAGGAAGAAATTGAAGAGCATGGAAGGAGGGAGGGAGAGAAAGTGATGGAACAAATAAAATAATTAAAAACTCCACCCCCACCACACACACATTAGTCCATTAGCAACACATAATTGTTCCGGTTATCATTTTTCATACATCACCACCTCTTACTCATGTGGTCAGTAGAGAAAGAAGAAAAAAAACAATGACACACAAACGGGTGTGAACACTTAAACTCCCACTTTGCACAGGCATGCATTTGTATTATGTGCATGCTGTCTGGATATGCTGACTTTCAAGTGATACACTGTACACGTAACTGCAAGTGACCTGTCTGTATACTGGTTTCACTCTTATCTCTTCAGGGCCTGAGACACAGGAAAGACAAAGAAAAAAAGCATAAGAGGGCCTGTGAGGACAGCTGAGCAGATGCAAAAATTACTTTTCTAGTTTTTCATTTCCTCTCTCAAATTGTGGCTTCATCTCACACCTAAAAACAAGCGTCTACAGCCACGCTAGTGGCTATGGGAGGCTGCAGTGGTGGCACAGTGGTGCTTTGAGCTTAAGGTTAAGGTCGGCATGGCAACATGCTAACAAGCTGATGTTTAGCAGGTATAATGTTTACAGTGTTTAGTATAACATCAGTGTTAGCATGCTAACATTTGCTAAGTGGCACTAAACACAAAGTACAGCAGAGTTTGATAGGAATGTCGTTAGTTTTGCTAGTTTTGGCGCTAGCTCAACAGTCAAGTGGTGGTCACCAGAGTAAGTCATTAACTAAGTAAGTAATAATATTTTTGGGCTCTACCAACTCCTGAGAGAAATATCTGACTATTTAGCTGCTGAATGCTCCACTATGAACAGCAGCTAGTCACTAACTGTGTCTGTCTACTGTTTGATACTGATAGAGTAACAAGGACAGTTGGTTTTGGAGCCGAAAAACTGTTGCCTGCTGACATAGAAAATTACCCTATGCGAGCAGTGAGAGTGAACTAAAAAGCTAAACAATTCAGATTCAGGTGATAATTCTCTGTAGGTCATCACTGCGAGCAACCCCTTTCACACCGTTACATTGTCATTTGATAAATATTTGATTGTAAAAATATTGATTATAGACACTGTGAAGTTCCCATCCTCCTCATTCATTCCAGCTGGTCGTCTCCACTGTCCCAGTCAACCCTTCACTCCCCCGCTTCTGCCCTTCCCTCCACATACCACTTAACTCCAGTGTAACAATCACAACCCACCTTCTTGAGACCAGAAATTCCCAACACCCATAAAATACCTCTCACCCCCTCTCTTAGGAAGGGGTGATTGTAGGACATGTTGGGACAGGTGAGCAAAGCCAGACCATCATCTTGAGACCAGATAACCTCTGACTCTGAAAAGACGGGACAGCCTCTTTATCAGAATCTGGTGTCACTAAACCACAATCTAAACGGAGATTTGTCACTGTTAACTCTGCATGTTATAAGTTACTTTGCCCAAACAGACTTGCTACAAGCACAAGAGGTATGAAAAGTTGAGAAATAACCCCATTTCAAAAAATAATACCAATTTGTATGCACTGTGACAGACATATCAAAACAACTGTCTTCTATATCTGTGAACAGAATGACCCAGTTTCCCCACAGGGAACATTAAAGTTTCATCAAAGAAAAAGAACAAAATCAACCTCTTGCCAGTTATGGGTTTTATCAAAGCAGCTTCCCAGACACAGACTGAGGGTCGAGCTAAATTTGGAAGTCTGGATCATGGAAACGCAGCAGGAGATTTAACTTTATTATTTAAATAGTAATAAAAAGTACAGATGATAAAGTACTTAATCATTGAAATCTCACACTGCATCCAGTGTGGCATAAACCTCCAAGTGAAATAATTTCTTGCGCTCCCGTCCCAATGGAGCACTTCAACTTTAATGCAGCCTACACGCCTTATGAAATAACTATCAGCTGTGAAAACTTTAAGGAGGCACTCCTCCTGTAAGAATGCCATGTTTTCACCCCCAACTACCACACATATGCTCACAAATGGAAAGACATATGTATGTGCATGCAACACACCCACCCACCCACACACACACCCACAGAGAGGCAACATTCCCAAGAAGTCCAAGTGGGCATTGTTGAGGAAAGGAAAAGGTCAAGTGCTCAGTGTGTGAGATGCTGATACACTTTAAAGCACTAAAGTCCTTATCATGGCTGCTCCCACAATGCACTTCCAGGTCATATTTTTCCTCCTTTCCTTTGGTTTGCTATTTACATACCCTTCATTATCTGCTTCTATTGAATTAGCTGAGAGACACGGCCAATGAGGTTACTCTGGAGCTGGAACAATAAGTTGATTAATACATTTAGATAATCGATTAAGGGTTTAAATCACAAGTTCAGTATTGGTTGTCAGCTGCTATATGATGTTCTGGCTTCAGTTGGCAGATTGCGTGCTGCTTTATGTAAAACTCTACAAACCTGAGCTGAAATGATTAGTCGACTAATCGGGTGGTTGATCAATGCCAAACTTTCTTGGGTTGCAGCATCTAAAATGCAAAGACTCATTGCTTTTCTTTGTCTTATATTATAGTAAAAATAATATCTTAGAGGTTTGGACTTCTAGATGGACAAAACAAGACATCTGAAGATGTCAGCTTGGACATGTAAAAGGCATTTTTGTATTTCTCTCACATTTCATGGAGACAATTTTTGCCAGATTTATTAATAATATAAGTAATGTTTAGTTGCAGGTGATGCTGATATTCCTTAAAACCAACATAAAGTTCACGTCAACATCACAGTGTTGTGTTGTTGTAGACTGGAAGGGAAAAACCCAACAGAAACGACAGAGCGTCTGAATTTCCTCCAAACCACACAGTCATAATTCCTTTAATGAGGCTCCAGAGAGAGAGAGAGAGAGAGAGAGAGAGAGAGAGAGAGAGAGAGAGAGAGAGAGAGAGAGAGAGAGAGAGAGAGAGAGAATAAAAAAAGTCTCAGACTCAGGGAGCAGATGCAGAGCATGAAAAGCCGGCAGGGGTAAAGTAGAGAGAAGGTGAGGGAGAGCGCTTGTGTGTGAGAGTCTGGGAACAGACGCTGGTCTTGCATCCCTGCAGCCCGTCTCGGCTTGGCACAAACACGCTAACCCCTCATCTCCAGCCCCAAACAGGCTGGCAGGGAAGCAAAGCACTTCCACTTAACCATATCAAAGTCAGCCTGGCGCTGCACTGAAAGAGCATTTAGCCCTGAAAAGAAAATGCCTTTTTTCCCCAAAAAAACAGCATGAGCAGCCAGGGGGAAAGCCTTACTGCAAGCTGCATGGTTATTTGGGCAAAAGATTTTCCTGTTGTTTTGTTTTTATTCCCAAGTGTATTGAAACTGGCTGCCAAATGAGGACGTGGGATAGCTTGACAAATTCTTGCTTTTGATCAACTTGGAGGACATGCAGCTGAGAAGATAATGTCAGCTCAATTGGCAGGCTTCTAAAAAAGGAGGGGATTTTAAAATATCAAGGACTTGACACTTTTCTCTAAGGAGGTTGGCATTTATTAAAGCCAAGAAAGCAGGGGGAAAGAGTGATTTGCAGACCATCTGGCAGGTAGAGAGCTAATAACTGGAACTATCTCCTGACAGAACAGTCAAGGCTGCTCAATTCACATACAGGAAGTTTCTCTTCAGCACCGCTGCCATTTTTATCTGATCTGGTTCAGCTGGAAGATCCACTGTGGGTGGTATCAGTGTAGAAGACATGGCAAAAGACTGATGCCCTTTGACCTCCATTCTCAACAAACAGCAGCGTTTTTAAAGTCACTAACCTGATTCTCTCACATTTCACATGCCCGTCATGAGAGTGCGTGTGTGCCTGTGTGTGTGTGTCCTTTTGCACGTTGTTTCCTCTGGAAAGCACTCATCCATGTGCAAGGACAAGCACATAAACACAGTGACAGAAACTTCACAATAACACTCCCCCTCAACTTAAACTTATATCACATGTCTCCAGGAAACACAAAATGACTTCAAGGCCAGACATTACTCACAACATCTGTCAAATCTGTCAATTTTTGTGTGGCTATTTTGGAGATGTCCTTCTTTAGTTACCCTATATACGACAAACATGGAGCATTAAAATAATTTGCCTATTTAACCTATATTTTCAGAAAAGCATCCCCAAAACAAGACCATATTTCATAACTAACACATTATCATTACTGAATAATCCTGTTTATTACCGAGAGATTTAGCTCAAGAACACTCGACTTAAAATAAAAATATCGGTGGTTTATCCTTCAATGAGTCTCGTCCTTGGTGAGATGAGTTCATGCATCGCTGTGATCCACTAACCTACTGCCCCGGAGAACAAGATCCCCCCACCCCCCACAGTCGGGAGAAAGGAGTTTCCTTCTGAATGAGCGCACCTCACAAGACCAGGCTACTGAACGTTTTAATGAAGTTGCACTGGACGACGCTTCCACTTACCTCTGCAAAACTTCACAAGAGTGGCTCCTCAGTGGCGTCTCTGCCCTTCTACCTGCGCCTCTCCATCCATGCATTTAAAAAAAAAGTGCGTTTTCGCTTTTTGCTGCTATTCGCGATGTGAATTAAAATAAAGTATCTAAGTCCCGACCAGCCTTCCGGATGAGCGATAAATTATCGATGTTTGTTCCCTGGTGAGATTCGATGTTGCGGCCGCTCAGAGCAAATACTGAGCCCCCTCACTCACATTCCAGTTTGCGTTTGCAGCGCTCCTCCTGAACAACCGCGAGCCAATGAGCAGCGGAGGTTGTGACGGGGAGGGCGGGGTCAGTCGGCTTTGTGCCTCAACGCTCCATTGTTTGTTTGTTTGTGTGTGTGTGTGTGTGTGTGTGTGTGTGTGTGTGTGTGTGTGTGGGGGGGGTTGCACGTATACGTGTGGGCATAGGTGCGCGCGCGCCTTGGAAGCATGAATCAAGCTTGGCGTATGCCCCGTCTCTTTCTCTTTGTCTGTCTGTCTGTCTGTACCCTATGAATTGTAGGGTTGTAATGCTGACAAAGCTAAATTACACATTGCATATTAATAAATATGTGTGGCTGCTTTTCCGTTTGGAAATACTCAAGGTAATAGTAAATATTAAGTCAGAGAAAACTGAAGAGTAAGACGAAAATGGACTTTTCTGGCTCTCTCCCTCCCTCTGACTTCAAGCCAGCCCACCATTATCAACCAGGCAAAGCGATGCTATGTCCTGCTGCAGCTTAAATATTATTAGTGAATTTGACCTCTAAAGTACAATATTATTCAGAATTGTAAGTAGTTTGTAGTCTCTTACAATCCAACTTCCAAGTATTGTGTGCAGTGTACCTAATGGACACCTGTGCCACTCATTGCCAGTGTTGTAAAAAGCTAATATAAAACTTTGATGACCTTTAAAACCATGTGAAACTAACTGTCCATTATAAAATGGAAACTGCACTTCAGGGAACGCAAACCCATAAATCCACATATTTTGAGCCAAAAATATTAAGGACACAACCTCTGTACTCACGGCACACAGTCTGTGTTGCATTACTAAATTAGCCGCTCTTTTTGCACAGCAGTCCGGCCTGCAGGGCAGATTTAACCAGCTGTCACCTTATGAACTGTCGCTAACATTTCTCTTGTACTCTGGACAGCAGCAGGCCCATTTTTCAGAGAGAGAACACATAACTTTTTCCGCCTTGTGGGTTTAAATTGAGACCTTTCATGTTCACTTGGACGTTAAACCCAACTTCTTTTTGCTGAGGTGGGGCTACAGTACGACCCGCCTCATTCTGTTGTTCCAGCACATGAAAGAAGTTTTATTTGCCATTATAAATGTATTGGCAGGTTGTGAAAATGATGGTGTGATTATCTGTGATTACACAGCTTAACAACAGGGTTTTTTCAAAATTGCCTTTCCAATCCATTCGCCTCAAGTGGGTTTACAGCGATTGCTTTCCCCTGGACAGCAAGCAACAAACAAATTGAATTACATGGAGGGGAACCATGAAAAAGATAAGCACCTCCATCTTTAAGAGCTGCAAACAGCGTGAAATACACAGGTGCTGCTTTCCGAGGGAAAATACATTTCTGTGAGACAACATGGCTTTATGTAGTGACTCGTCTAGAAGTGCTCCTGCCAGCATAATTGTCC
>NC_060158.1:15608569-15613569 GCF_021292245.1 Micropterus dolomieu | reverse complement strand
TTCATTAAGTTTAAGAATAGTAGCTAGTCTAAAAACCTGTTAAATATCCTTGGATAGAATGGGTACTCTAAGCTAAATTCTCAGTGTAAACAAGTCCACATTTGATCTTGAAGTTATTATTACAGAGAATAAAGATCCAAGAAAATTCCATGTAGCATTCATGAGAAATTCCTCATAAACTCTCTGAAGTCTGAGCAAGTCAGTTTGCTGTCCTAAATACCAATAAACAACTTTATCACATTACCAAATCATTCCTCATCGCCAGGAAATAGACTTGACTTTCTTTCCCCAGAAGTTAAGTTGGAAAGCCTTTTTCAAGTCAAGCCTTACGTTATAGTAAGATAACCCACTGGATATTAAGATCATTGTCAACACTGTTGTCATGAGGTAAAAACTACAAAAACTACTTTTCTTATTTTATTCTTAGCAACTACCAACATGTTTTAAACTAGTGATTTGACTAAATAGGATTGTGTGAGTAAAGATAGAAGGGAAAAAAGAAGCTATAGAAAACATCTGTGGTGTTGTCCAATCAGGTTCAATCAACTATGTAAACTGCAGCATCAAGAGCTGCAACATAACTGCCAAAAAAATGTTTAAGGGGGCCAAAAGACAACTTTTATGTTAATTTATAGTTTATAGTTTATGTTAACCTTTGTAAGGTGCAACCCAAAACAGTGAGAAATGCAGGTTGAATTGCTTTTCATTGTCTTTAACACCTTAGAATTCTTTGTCAAACAGCTTTTTCAATTTTATCTTGTACCTCTACCTCTAAGTACAAGCTGTTAGATGGTGCAGATAAATTACCTCCCACCCAGCTTGCCAGTCAGTGGAGCAGATCTGCTCGCTGTGATCTCGAGCCTCAGTGGGCAGTCCGCCACGTCGGCTCAGAAGAGGATAAAGTTTCCTGGGGTTTGCCTTACAAGACAAGTACTGACAAGAGACTGAGGGAGAGATAGATTTGTGAAATCTAACCTGGTTTCTAATCCTGTAACCTTCTCCATGAGCTCTGTATATCTTGTACTGTAGAAGTGAGATAGAGTCATCAGCATGACAATGCCATGTCCTCAAAGCTCATATTTGAAGTTGTGATTTAATAATAACATACTCATGACTCCATAAAATTAAATACAGATATAATTGTAAAGCTGTAAGGTCACTGGCTTTAATACACACCCAATTTAAAGCTGGGCTAGGCAATATATTACAGACGCATCTTTTGTTATGTTTTATGAAACTCTCTTTACTTCCCAACAGCAATTGATTAATCACATGCTCTGAAGAAATCTGATATCTGTGGCCGTTTCAGGACTGTAATAAGCACAGTTTAAATGTTGGTTAAGGCCAACTCTTAAAGTTAGCATTGAATTGGTTAAACTTCTAGCTAACGTTAACGTTAACGTTAAATTTCAAACTCCCTGTAATATTAAGCAGTTTAAATATATCAGGTCGGTCACTTCCAAGTACTATATTTTAGTAATTTAGAAACAGCTCCCTCAGTTTTTATGAAATATATTTTATCTCATGAAAGTAGCTTGACTAACGTTAATGCTAGCTAACTTTAACCAGATAATGTATGTTGTTTAGTTTTAACACACACACCTTTTCCTCATATTAGTGTCCTTGTTTCTTAGATCACCAGAGGAATACTGCCCCCATCTACTACAACCACTTGGAGCACACAAGAAAAACTCCTGTACTGTGGAAATGAGACCTATGTTTGGTGTTTGTGATAGGCTTCCTTTAAAATAAGCGTGTGGTGTCAAGCCTTTACATTCTCTGGTTTGTTTGCTCACTCCTTAAATCTCAGGTGTTGTTTAGCTGACAACATTAAAGAAAAGACCTTGGGCAAAGTTTGGAGCAAAGGCTTAAAGAGCACAGGTGAAAACACTACATGAAAGCTTTGACCCCTTTCAGGTGTAGTGTCGCATCACACCAGGCTACATCTATCCCCTCAGGATTTATTTACATTCTCTAAATTTGTCATTGGGATTTTGGCTGAATGCAAAACTCCCATAACATCTGAGTGATTGGCAGGTCATTGTGACAGAAGAAGTTTTCAAAAACTAAACAAACAAACAAACAAACAATAGCTGTTGAGCCCAGCAATTAGTGGTTTTGTCATGAGGAGTGGAAACGCATCCTATTGCACAAGGGTCAGGAACAATACAAAACATTCCTGCATCGGAGCGGGTCAACTTTTCTAAAACGAGCACTACAGCCTATAGTCCCAACTGCATTAAATGATAGGATTTTAGTCAGACATATAAAAACTGCAAAGCACCCACATTCAACACAGTTAACAGACTGACATTTCAAAAGGAAGTTATTTGTGGTTCTTGAGCGTAACTATAATTCGGGGCTCTGCAAGGCCTCCATTTCTAGAAACTTGACTGAAAGCAGCTCTGTCTTGCTTTCTGACTTGACCCAGTTAGCCAAACACGGGTGTATTTAGACACCAAAGACTTCATTCCAACCATAGCACAATCAATCTCAGTTTCAACTATATTTACTATGTATATAGTATATACTATAATAACTATATGGTTAAACTATGGTTACTACTGTGGCTGTCCTTTGGGACACACTACTCACTTGTACTTTGCTTTTGCATACTGTTTGCTACTCTGCTGCCAACCACATGAGTAGATAAGCAGAAAAAATATCAACCCTTTGAATTACTTATAAGGAGGAAGAAGGAGTTAAAGAAGCAATTGTGTTTATTTTGGTCTCAATGAAGCTGCTGTGCACTTTTACTGATATCTTCGTTTCAGCCATTTTTTTCTGAGAAATGTTTCAAGAAAGGGGGCTGTGCATGTGTATATGTGTGGTTAAGTGTGATAACAAAATAGAGCAGAGTTTTGTTAGCTTGTGTGTAAAACCACTTAAGGGCCTTGGCTATATTTTCTGTAAGATCTGAATAGAGTTGTTCAGGTCAGGTGGGTTGGTGGTGCAGAGGTGATTTTGCAGGGGCAAGCAGAGGCTCTGTTTGTGTCCCATCATTGTAGAGCATCAAACTTTCTGAGTTGCATCTTATTAATAGCAAAATAGCTTTTTTTAATGTAAAATATTTGTTTTTATTAAAGCTTTCATTGGCTACAAAACTGCCTTGTAATCCCAGTGCCCTGAGAAGCAAAAAAACATACATCCACATCCTTAAAGGGATGCTTCACCCAAAATTACAGAGAAAAAAAAAAAAAAATCTCATTCATTCATTTAGCCTCACATGTTCATGTTAGCAGTTTCCATGATGGGAAGTGGGTGTCATAACCCCGCTGATGTGGGCAGTGATTTAGAGGTCTGGAACCAGGCTAACTCCACCCCACAATGTAAGTAATCGTTGTTTGTGGTGCTCACAGCAGAGAAAAATGACATTTAACAAATTTAACAACAACCTGTCTTTCTAGAAACACATTATGGTTATCTGGTTACTCTGAATAATCCATAGACCTCCCTTTGACCATATCTCAAAACCTGTACAAAATAAAATCCTGTACAAAATAAAATCCTTAACATTTGGATACCACTAAAGGTAGATGAGGGACAATGCTTTATTGGTATTCTGGACGAACAGCCCCTTAAATACAGACACAAATCACCTACCCACTTTTTGCTGAACATGATGTTAACCACATTTCTAAATACAAAGCAACATATTCCCCCAAATTTCATGGCTTGAAAAAGACAATCTACCTACCAAGAGTCCCTTTTTAGGTTTCTGCAAAGCAACTGCTTTTTGCTTTGAGGGAACACTGACTGAGGGGGGGATGAAGCTAATGCACATTGTTCCCACTGAGTAAAGCTTACCGAGGCTTTTTGCTAATTCATACGACCTGAAGTGGACTCACTCAGGGTGTGAGGGAGGAGCAAAGGCAGGAAAAAAGCAGGGAGAAAGTGAGCTTGTCGCTGTTTATTTGCTTTGTTCAGGCACCTTGACATTTCAGGCTAAAAGTAGTGCTCCTTTAGTCAGTATTCAGTTCAATACAGCAGGAAAAGATTGACAAATTACTGTAAACATGCCATATTCAGCCTTTTATCTCCGAGAATGAAGAGACGACAGCAAAGACATCTGATACGCACCCTTTTTGTTACAGAAACTGAAGTCAGAGCCACATGTAGGTTATGCTTATAGTTGTAGTAATACAAAGTGTGGTGTCTGTTAACTTGCTTTATGGCCTTGATCATTCACTTTATATTTAATGAATACACTGCCAACACCATCAAAAACATTATTACATGACATAACATCAGTGGTTCCCAAATCTTTCAAACTGAAATACATCTCATCGCCAGGTAAACTGGATGAATAGTCAAATTCATATCATCATTGTAAAATTTTAAATAAATATGATTTCTTAAACTGGGAAAACATGATCAAATTTGCAGATATTTTACTTAATATAATTAGTATAAAATACTTCATGGTCTGGCCCCCTTTCCACTCAATGAATTAAGTCAACAAAATCAAAACTCTACCAGAACCCTTACCAAATGAGAATGTAAAAATTCCATATTAAAAAAAGTACCTTTAGGCCTTTTCTTGTCAAGCAGCACATACACTACCCACCGAACAAAGACCATCACATCTCTCAAAGTTCTCCAAGTCTATAAAAAGGTTGTTAGTGGACAGTCAAAGACGCTGTCATAATAGTCATTATGTCATTGTTGTACTATTTGCCTGTTCTTCTGTGCTCTTTTATGTTTTGTTTTAATGTTTTTTTATATCTTGTCAACCTGCCTGGGACTGCAGATGAAATGTTCATTAACGTGCAATGTCCCTTCTTAAATAAAATAAATGGTAACACAATGGCTACAATAAGATGAATGTAGTAAACATTATACCTGCTAAACATGTAATATCATTGTGAGCAAGAAGAGCTGTGTCTAAGTTGCGTGCTGTAGACTGTTAAGGGCAACACACTTCAGTGGCTTTTGACGCATGTCACTTGATGCGCTGCTCTGTGACGCCACCATTACATGTTGATCCAGGCACAAATTCA
>NC_060158.1:15572139-15608469 GCF_021292245.1 Micropterus dolomieu | reverse complement strand
GTCCTTAAACCAGGTACTGGTAGCTTTGGCACTGTGTGCAGGTGCCAAGTCCTGTTGGAAAATGAAATCTGCATCTCCACAAAGTTGGTCAGCAGCAGGAAGCATGAAGTGCTCTAAAACTTCCTGGTAGATGGCTGCGTTGACCTTGGACCTTAGAAAACACAGTGGACCAACCACCAGCAGATGACATGGCACCCCAAACCATCACTGACTGTGGAAACTTTACACTGGACTTCAAGCAACATGGATTCTGTGCCTCTCCTCTCTCCCTCCAGACTCTGGGACCTTGATTTCCAAAGGAAATGCAAAATTTACTTTCATCAGAGAACATAACTTTGGACCCCTCAGCAGCAGTCCAGTCCTTTTTGTCTTTAGCCCAGACGAGACACTTCTAACGCTGTGTCTTGTTCAAGAGTGACTTGACACAAGGAATGCGACAGCTGAAACCCATGTCTTGCATACGTCTGTGCGTGGTGGTTCTTGAAGCATTGACTCCAGCTGCAGTCCACTCTTTGTGAATCTCCCCCACATTTTTGAATGGGTTTTGTTTCATAATCCTCTCCAGGGTGCAGTTATCCCTATTGCTTGTACACTTTTTTCCTGCCACATCTTTTCCTTCCCTTCGCCTCTCTATTAATGTGCTTGGACACAGAGCTCTGTGAACAGCCAGCCTCTCTAGCAATGACCTTTTGTGTCTTGCCCTCCTTGTGCAAGGTGTCAATGGTCGTCTTTTGGACAGCTGTCAAGTCAGCAGTCTTCCCCATGATTGTGTAACCTACAGAACTAAACTGAGAGACCATTTAAAGGCCTTTGCAGGTGTTTTGAGTTAATTAGCTGATTAGAGTGTGGCACCAGGTGTCTTCAATATTGAACCTTTTCACAATATTCTAATTTCCTGAGATACTGATTTAGGGGTTTTCATTAATTGTCTGTTATAATCATCAAAATTAAAAGGAATGAAGCCTTGAAATATATCAGTCTGTGTGGAATGAATGTATACATTATACAAGTTTCACTTTTTGAATGGAATTACTGAAATAAATCAACTTTTTGATTATATTCAAATTATATGACCAGCACCTGTATGTGTGTAGTTGTTGTAGGGCAGGGCGATATGGCCAGAAATGTTGTCATGAAAAAAACATTTCATACCATTCGATAATTATTACAATAAATCTCAAATCATTATTTATTTTTAGTTTAAAGGCTGATTTTTGCTCTTGAGTGAAAGTTGAAGAAACCAGATGGTTAATTATGAGTTTAACCACAAGGTTCTTTATGGTCAGAACGTGACAAACACTTGATGCCAAACATTGGATCACTTCATAAATCTGATTTGGAACATTCAAAACAACTTTAAAAAAAAAAAAAAATATATGATTTAGTAAATCTTTTTCCAGTTCCTTAATTTAACATGTTATATTATTTAATTATTAAATATTGCGCTAATTATCATTATTGTTTAATATTCCAGCCCTAAGTTCTTGATTAAATTGTATGATGACATATCAGCGTTCATTTGAGCTTTTGGCATACCCACCTGGCGAGCCGAGCTCTGACTTTTTATCATTTGTAGACAGCCTAATAGCCCTTGTTATGTACTATGAGATTAAGCCGTGCTCAGTGAGTAACAAAATCCATTTCATAGCTTCATTAGCTTTTTCTCAGGCAAACAAGAGATTCTCCAACTGGTACAGCAATATAACATATTGCCAAATATTTTGCCAAATCTCTAAGCTGTAATTCCTGCTGGGTTTTTTACCCTTCCGATTTTCCATCAGAAGAAGCACACTCCTCTCACATACATGCAGACCTACCCTCTATTTTATAGCTCCTATAATTTAGACTGCTGCATTTGGAGTTTACTGTATTTATTGCCTTCAGTTGTAACTGTAGGAGATTAAAAGCAAAAGTTACAGTTGGTCAGAAGTGGAGTGGTAATCTTTAAATGCCTGTGTGACCTTTTTATAGTCAGAAATACTACCTTACAAAGCAAACAACAGGAAACGCATGGGGGTGTTTACGTACTGAGATTAGCAAGTTAGTCAAATAAGTTAAAATATCTTAATTATTGACATACATGGACTTGTATGCACATTATTACTAACCCTAAAATTTGAATTGTGTTTTGCAGATGTATGTGTATCGTTAGGATGTAGGTTAGGGCTGAACATTAATCAAAATCTAATCGAAATTGCAATATGGCCTACTGCAGTTTAGAAATCGCTGGAGGTGCAATATTTGTTAAAGTTCATGTATAATTTTAAGTTGGTATTATGCTCATTTTCAGTTTCAAAATTCTATTTAGGGTTTGTACCAGAACAGGTTTACATGGTTTAATTAAAAAAAAATAAATAAATAAAATAAAATACTGCACATTGTTGAAGGCTTCTTTTTAGCTACGGAGTGATACATCTTGTCTCTAAATGATCTTTGTTGGGAGTTGCACATGCGCACTTCCTAGTTAAGGACTACTAGCCAATCAGAAGCAGAGGAAGGAAAGGTCCGTGAGAAGCCGGTAAACAGGGCTTCGGTTCAGCCGCTGATCAGCTTGGCAACATGGACTGGAGCAAGAGTTTCAGAGTGGTGAGTGATTAATCTGTAACAAGTAATTTTCATCCATAAAGTTTTAACAAAGCTCTGTCTCTCACAGTAACAACTTTATGTCCATTGACTACCTGGAGGGTAGCTAGTGTTTGGAAGGGAGAGGAGGTGTGTGCTGCAGCTCAGTGTTTTTCCTCCGGTGTTTTTGAGGGTGTGTAGGAGTAGCCGCGTGGCGAACGTTATATGATGAAAAGGGAAGCAGCTGGACTACAAACGAGCTGTTTTCAAGCAGTTCGGAGCAGTGTTTTCTGTGGAAGATGGGAACTCCCTTTGGGCTGGACTTTGGGCTTTTTCACTTTGCATACCTATTACATGCACAAAAAAGAGCTATAACTCGATAAAGGAGAGGGGGAAAAAGCCAAAAAGCATAATACCATCTCTTTAAATATTGTCGTGCAGCAGAGATGTCCTGGCCTACACATGATTTCTACAAACCTAAGAAAATAATCTTTGTTTGGTACAGATCCCCGCTAACATGACACCATAATCCATTTAAATATGTTTTTCAATGAAATCAGAATGATGATGGTGGTAGTATCGCAAATTGTATTGCAATATCAGTCAAAATAATCACAATTAGATCTTTTTTTCAAAGTTGTTCAGCCCTATGTACCCATTTCAGGTAATCAGATGTTTTTACTTGTATTTAGTGACACTCTAATCCTGTGTTAACGATGAGGGCCACTCCTTTTACCAATAAATTAAATACGAGCAGTGAACACTTTGTTGAATGTCTCCTCAGACCTTTGCAGATGAGGTGCTGGGCTGGGCTCGATGGCTGATCCCTCTGTCTGTGGCCATTTCCTGCTACGGAGGCCTCAACTCCTCCATCATTGCTGCCTCCAGGTCAGTGGATACGAGCACACCCGAAGTTCCAGTCATTAGCTTTCCCTTGATGCAGATTTACCCCGCTAGTCTACAAAATCCTAAAATGTCAGCAAAACGATGAGCAAACATGGGGACCTGTTTTCACCATTATTTTTTTTCCCCGCAGGTTGTTTTTTGTTGGTTCCAGAGAAGGCCACCTACCTAATGTCTTGTGCATGATCCACATTAAGCGTTTCACCCCAATTCCTGCCCTGCTTTTCAATGTTAGTATCACATACTGTTGTTTTGGTCACCTCCGGATGCTTGCGTACCTGATGCCTGCTTGTTGCCAAACTCTGACACCTCTTCTTTATGTTTGTATTTGGTCATCTCTTTTTAGGGAGGCATGTCTCTGTTCTACCTGTTGGTGCCTGATGTTTTCCAGTTGATCAACTACTTCAGCTTTAATTACTGGTTGTTCATCGGCCTGTCAATAGCCAGCCAGATCTACCTTCGCTTCAAAGCTCCTGATATGCGCAGACCTGTTAAGGTAAAAAAAAAAAAAAAAAAGAAGAAGAAGAAATATGCAGCGTTAGTGTTTAAGGGGACCATAGTGACTGTGCCCCTTCAACTCACGCGTGAGTTTCTTATTTGAAAGTGTGGGATGAAACATGCAGAGGTGGGAAATTTAGACAGCGACAGGTATCCACAGTGAGGGGGGGGGGGGAAACTGACTGTGGTAATGCAGTTTTGACAACTCATCATTGTTGTACGTTATGTGTCTGTGGGGAAACTTGGACATCTTGAGACTTCTGAATCACTTTTGCAAGCTGTGTTAGTAATTTAAACCAGCTATAGTTTGCTGCTGTTGTGAGTATTTTCGTTATCTTACTATAACATATACAAGCCACTTATATATGATGTTCAACCTCACCAATTCAGTTCTAATATATTTCTATATTGTCAGTCGTTTTCTTGCATGTATGACAAAATGTGTTGCGCCTGAATTGCTAAATCCTGAGTTACAGCTTGATTGGCTTGTGGAATACAGTGCACACAAAGAAACAACAAATTATTATTATTTTTGTTTTTAATCACTGTGGTTATAAGGGCCTTTTCAACCACCTGGCTTTGGGTAGAACTCTTAATGAACACAAGTTCTCAAAATATTCTCTGCTAGCAACTCTGACAAAAGAAATAATATTAAGTTAATATATTCAGAGATTTCTTTATACCCTGTTAATTGTCCAGGTTTACTCTCATCATATCTTTGATGGTCTATACCCCTCCTTAGATTGTGTGGCTGAACAGAAAACTAAAAAAATTGTAAACATAGGAAGTATAATGATATAAAAAGCTGCCCTCTGTCCTCTAAAACGGACCGGGGGCTGATTCATAAGGCGCTATCTATGTTCTTTCAAGCATTTTGGACCTTTTTAGTTAAGTTTGTTTACCCATCAGCAGTGCCTCCATTATTGTAACATTGTAGTTATGAGTAATGACAATGTTAAATGCCCATGACATTATGAATCTGATAACTCTGTTTATTTGATTTTCTTGCAATAAAAGCGACTGCACAGCGTACCAGCTGAGCAATTTAAGGCCGATTAGAGCTTCAATTAAATCATCAGGGATATGGTTTAAACCCATGTTTCCCAAACTTAGGGTGAGGACCCAAAATGGGTCGCAGGCACATTTTTATTTTATTGAGTAAATTTCAATGTTACAATAACAATAGTTTTTATATATACTACTTGAATCTGCTCCTCTTCTCCTCACACTCGCGACTGTCTCCATCAGCAGTACATTTCATAAAGTCACTGTGTTTAATAAACTCAACCGTGATTCAGTTTTCAAGTGAAACTAACATTAGTGAGTGACATCTGCAATGTAAAATTTCCACGTGTCGGCTTAACGTAATACCAGTTACCATCGCTCTGTTTTTCAGTAAAATGCTAAAGTGGGTTGCCAAATATACTTTGGCAGGTGCTTACATACCTGGCCGACCCGCCCTAGTAAAGTATATGTCAAACACTGCATTTAAAGTTATTGCAAGCTGTAGGCCTATATTTTGTACCTTTGACCAATTTTATTGTCCTTCAAATGCGTATGTCATGTGACTATTTTGATCTACTCATGATTGAGTGATCAGGCAAGCAACTGCGACTACTTTCATTAACCCAAGATGGAATACAACATTATTATTATTATTATTATTATTATTATTATTAGAATAATGCCCCCTCCCAGAAAAAAACCCCAAAAGTGGGGCTCAAAAACCCAGGTCTGCACCGTGAATCTTTACACCCCTAGTAATTTGTGAATGAATGTTCTTTTTTGCTACACTTTTCTGTTCAGCTCAGATTCTGTGTGAGGGTTTTTCTTTTTTTTTCTTTTTTACCTAACCTGATCTTCTGTCCACATTCAGAATACAGAATTTATATGATCTGTCACTGTTGATCCGATGGTGATATAAAGTAAAAGGTCAAGTTTAATAAACAAAACAATCCAGAAGAGAGAGGAGATGCTTCAATGAGTAATATGTGGGAAAGTACTCGCTGATGAGGGCTGAAGTTGGACAGGCATCTCCAAATATTTTTCTTTTTATATACATTGTTTGTTTTGCCCTTTAGCCATAGTTGTAGTTATATGTATTTTTGTAAGTTTGGGTCCCAGGGAGACACCAGATTTCTCTTTCGGGTCTTTTGGGAACCAGAGGTTGAAGCTAATAATATTTCTTAATGTAATTGTTTTAAGTTTAATCTTCCTACTTTTTTCTTAATCCCCACCCTTTTTTTTGCTACTCTTATTCCTCTTTTACACTTTTTCTGTATTTTGCCCTTGTCTTCCTCCTCTTGCCCTTCCTCTCTCTGCTCCCTGCAGCTCTCTTTGTTCTTCCCAATCGTTTACTGCTTGTGCAGCATATTCCTGGTAGTGGTTCCCCTCTACAGTGACACCATCAACTCTCTGGTGGGAATTGGTGTGGCGTTGTCTGGTGCGCCAGTCTACTACATTTGCATCCACCTGCCGCCCAGCTCCAGACCAGCCTTCCTCAGAAAAATGCTTGGTAAGGAAATGGAAAGGATTTGATGACATCTATGGGCTGACGTGTGTAAAGTTATCCTTCTTTCCAAGTATCAACAAGGATGTTCCTTTGCGTTCAGCTGCCAATTCCACACCTGCGCAGTGTGTACCACAGTTGCTCTCGCGCATCATTGGTACGTAACGTGTTGGGCAGTAATACTGCAATATTACTTTTCCCAGTAAAGAGTAATGTAACGGATTACTATTTCCAAAACAGTTATATTATTACAGTTACTACTCCAAGTAACGCTGCGCTACTGAATGCGCTGCAGGTCAGCAGCACCGGACCATATAATGTTCAAGTCAGCTGTTAGCCAAAAATCTAAAGGAAGACTTGTGAACAGGGAGAGAGGTATTTTCGTCAGCTGTAATTAACATTATTGCCATTGTTGTGTCACAGTCCAAGATGCAAAGAACATTGTCATCCGTTGTAAACTTTGTGCAACCAGCAAAAAGTTTTTGACCACACACAGTTCTACATTTATATTGGGCTAATTTAAGCATCAGCTAAAGCAACATAGCAATGTGAAACTCAGAAAGAAACTCAGGCCGCTACTGCCAGTGATGCTTAGACTCATCGGGAGAGAGTGGCGTTATATCAACCAGTAGTAAGTAGAGTAGTGTAATGAGAATTCCATGAGCACAATCTCCAAAGACAGCCATGTAATTAATGTTACTCATTGGGGGGCCTCTGGTTTCTCGGGAATGGGGTCAATGAAAGGTAAATGTGTGTGATGCTTTTATGATGTGTCAAGTGGGTCATGGCATTAGGTGTTTTACCACATGTACCTGGGCATGATTGTCTTATGATAGATCCAGATTGAGTGTCCCCGAGGGAACACTCAAAGACATAATGTTCCCATGGTGGACTGTCCCTGAGATTACGATAAAAGCTGCATGTGCTGAGACACTGCAGCTCACTCGGATGATACTCTGATGAGTCTGTGTCCCAGTGAGTTCCTTCTGCAGAAGACTTGAATAAAATTTGCAGAAAGACAAGTGTCTGCCTGAGCAATTTATTTGAAAACTCGATTTGTCATCACAGTAGCTAATATTACTTTTTTAAGGAGTATACGCTAATTAACTAGTAGGTAATAATTATATCATTTCTGAGTAACTTGCCCAACACTGAGTTGACAATAAGGATTGGATAAATTGGGTTTGTTTTGATTATTGCTCGTTATAGGCTAAGTCTAATGTTTACTTTGACTTTGTTGTCGATTGATCACTCATGTAGCCTATATAGCCTACACTTTGCTGTATGAATGATTGCTTTTTAAGTCGTCTTTGTTAACGGTATTAGCAAGTTCTAAAAAAAATTCTTGTGAATGGTTGTGACAGGGTTTATAAGGTCGTTTCAGGCGGCTTTAATCCGCGGGGTCGCTCTGCGCTCCTCATCAACAGACAGGCAAACAAGCGCTCACCAAGGTAACCATGGCAGCGGCTCCCGTGAAACTGCCGTGGTCGATCTGTCTCACAGACACGCGTTGGCCTGGGTGATTTATTGGTTAAACTCAAAGTAAAATTCCTAAGGGTACAGAAAAGGAGGGTTCACTGTGCATTTTTAACATTTAATACTTGCATTTCTTAGGACACAATAACATTCACAGTCCTGGGATATAAGCTGTAAAACTTAATTATGAATGAATGTGGTTGTGTGATGTTATTATGGGTAACTGCTGGTCTATATGCAACTAAAGACCAGTAAGCTACTCCCAGAAGTTAAGAGCTGAATTGTGATTGTGATTAGTGTTTCGAAGTTCAGTGTACTATAAAGCCCACATACTGTAAAGTGTTCTGTAGTGCAAGTATTAAGGAATACTCCCTCGTAATACAATGAACTTTGTGCTAAAATGTTTAGTGTGTAGTTGTTTTAAAACTAACATCAGTATCTGTTTAAAAACATTAGTTTCTTCAAATATGTTCTCTTGAGTGTAACAATTTTTTTTCTCTGTTATTGCAGATAGGATCTCTCTGTCCACACAAAAACTGTGCATGTGTTGTGTGGCCTCACCTGATATTGACCTGGACAATATAGACCCAGCAAAGATCGAATAATGGACCCGGTGAAATGCTGTATTGAGGGATGCAAGAGGAAGAATGAACAGGAGTGAAGCTTGAGTGAGTCGCAGACAATCAGGATTTAGATGAGCATAACTTGAGTAAAAGAAGAACGATGGCGGGATGAGCTCAGCACACCTCATCTCTCTCACACATGAGCCATATAATTGATATTTTGTACATGATACACCTCCAACAAACAGCACTGTACAGATTAACCCTGCTGGAACTCGTGCACATTCACATGCTATTACACAATGCATTGTTGGTTGTGCAATGCCCTCCACACATGCACCATACACTGCAACTCACACAGGCACATAAGCTGACCGAAAGCCTTAGAATGACACTGCAACAAATAGAAAATAACCAGATCTAGAAGGAACTGACTTGGAAACAATGCCTGCAGTGATGTATTCTCAAACAAAGGAGGTTTCTACAGAAAACACACAAGAAATGTTCGCCGCATGGCTTACATGTGTTGCACCATGGCTGTCATGTTAATGGAGTTACTCTAGCTGAGGAAAGATGAGCCCGGTTTATTCAAACCAGTGGTTCCCAACCTTTTTATAGCTTGTAAAATGAAGCCTGTGACCACTCACAGGCTGCAAATGTCACAGGATGGCAGCCAGCTTAACCAAACAGTAATTTTTTCCTTCTTATTTGAAGCATTTTTAGGTTCCTTAATATCGTAAAATGAGCAATTAGGAAAAGTCAGAAAAATAAATTTCTCACAATCCCTCAAATTTATCTTGCGACCCAGGGGGGTGGGTCCGGACCACTGGTTTAAATGCTAAAAGGTGCAGACCTCAGGACCTCAGAACCCCCTCACTGCTTGTTTTGATGGGTTTGCATTGATATCCAGAAACATTGTTCTTGGACTTGTAAGTTCTTTGTAAACTACAGCAAATTTGCACAGCTTGTTTTTTCTGTTATTGTTTACAACAACCTTTTTGTTATAGAAAAGCTTTATTCTCATCCATTACTAAACAGAAGGGCCAAACAGACAGGTGTAGAGGGTTTGTAATAATAATTAATTCAGAAGGAGGATGAGATTATTTACAAAAGTGCTGTTAGCTTGTTGTTTGATTTTGAATGGTTTTATTTACCATGAATTTGATTATGAATCCGTCATTATGTGCATCCTGCTTCTGTTCACCTCAGTAATGCAGCTACATCCTTTGAACGGGCTAGATTTGATTTCTGGTGCCTCTTAGTGGACACTAATAATAACTGCCAGGGACAAGCTATAAGATTGAAGACGTGTCATTCAAGAGTCCGTCCACAACTTCTTTGTTTTTGTTCATGCTGTTACTGTCACCGTGTTACCTCCATTCTGTTTTCATCCATTTTCAGACACAAACTAGTGAGGGCAATGTAACCAGTGTTAACAGATTTTTAAAGTTTAAACTCATGTGATTGTTTCAAAATTTAAACAACTATACCTGCAAGTTCTTCTGGGTAATGTTTTTGTTCTTCAGAACGGGGTCTTCGTAGATCCAAACCTCAGGATCAACCATGCTGATTAGAGCTGCAATGATTTAGCTGTCAACTATTTAATTAATCGCCAGCTATATTTATAACTTATAAATCTGTTTGAGTCAAAAAGAATTTAAAGAAAAGACAGTGAAACTTCTCTGAATCCAGCTTCTTAAATGTGAATATGTTCTGGTTTATTTACTCCTATATGACAGTAAACTAAATCTTTGGGTTGATCGAAGACAGATAGACAATGAAAATAATTGTTCGTTGCAGCTCCAAATGCTGATGTGCAAACTTTGCCCGCTTTTTTCTTGAGAAATTGTATCACAGATGGGATATTTAATGTCATATTGCCTTTTGACTATATCACCAACTTGGCCCATTTATTCAGTGTATAACCAAATGTCGTAAACGGGCTGATAGTTTGGACCATCTTTCTGCTCAGAGTGCAGTGAACCCAATGCAAAGTGTCTCTGCTTTCTAGTGAAAAAATTATAGCTGTAGTGTGTTGAACTACATGTAGAAACAAGTTCAACTTTGGTGTTTTGCATTGTACTGTAATTCTTAAGAACTGTATGTGCCTTCTGTGAGTATGGTCTGCCAAAGGCCCTGTCTATTTTTGATATTGTAACGTAGCTTTTGTGTACAGCGTCTTGAACACAATCGTGTTGACATGTTGCTGTAGAGTTTTCCAATTGGCTTTTTAGGTGGTCAGTTAGAAAACAAAGTGAAGCAGTTTCAGATGTTGTAGTTAAGGGCATTGTCAATAGGAAACATCCAGGCCTTATATTGAACCATATTTAGTGTCTTGATATAAGCACTTCCACAACACCAGCCAATAGAAGCACACATATTTGTTCAATGTTGCTTTCTCTGTGGTCAAACTTCTTATTTGATAAACCAAACTAGTATGTAGTGTATGTTGTTAAGAGACCACCATGTATCTGCAGTAAACACAAAGAATATTTTAAAAGCATTTCCATATATTGTCATGTTGTAAACTTTGTTACACTCAGAAAACTTGAATGTTGCAGTGGAACGTGCGCTGGACCTGTCTCATTGGGTACCAAATGTAGGTTTTCTGGTTGAGTTTTGTTTGACAACATTGTGTTTTGTGTTATTTGTAGAACTGTCTTTAAGTGCTTCCTTTTGTTGACTGTTTTTATTTATCGTATTATGACATAGAGAAACAAAATGCATTTCTGTGGAGGAAGTCTTAACCGAGGCAGGAAAGTGCTGTGTTTTATTTTGAAATAAAGGCTACATTTCAGTGCCTTTGACTTTTCTTATGAACTGGAAACAGATATGTTGATATCTTGAGTCAGCAGCCACTAGGTCATTGTCCCATAACACTTAATGAAATCCTGTCTAAACTGCATCTTAGTGATCTGTCACTGCTGATTTAGGTCCACGTACTGTTTGTTTTTTTTAATGGGATTCTACAGTATAAACATTGCATTGAAGTTGTCGGCCAAACTTCAGCCTGCTGTTTCTGGAAGTTATTTTTAGGATTAGCGGAATATGTTTCTTACACTCCCATTTGTTTGTGGATTAATGGATTAGTCTGTCAACAGAAAATTAATGTGGATAATCAGTTTTCTGATCAAAAGTGCTAACAACATTCACTTGTTTTAGCTTTTTTTTGTGTCTTATCACAGCAACCTGAATAACTTTAAGTGTTGGTCTGACTAACAACTATTTAAAGAATAGACTAAAAAATTTAAAATTTTATATTCAAAGTATATTTTTTTATATACACTTTACAACATTTTGAGATTTGGGGGATTTTTTAAGGGTTTCTTTACATTATACATTTACCCTTTAAAACCAGTGTAACAGGTTTGCAAGAGCACATCAAGTACAAAATCTCCATAAGATTCATTTGTTTGCTAAAAATGTGCATCTCTGTGGTTTGAAATCGCCATTCTCGTTATCAGCAAAACCTTGTTCTGTTAGTACCTTGGTAGATTCTTGGAGTATTACAGCAAGAGGAATCTGTATGATAGCTTACTTGAGATCTTGCATGTGGGATGTTATCCACATGCAGGTGACACCTTGGGGTTGCTGTGCGCATAATTAACTACCCCAGAGAGCAGAAATCCAGTCATCAGTGGCTTCATGTCACTAAAAATGAACCAAGATGTAACCTGTGCAATGTAGATTTTAAATTGTACCCAAAATAATGTTTAACAAACACTGTAGTGCACGCACGCACACAAACAAACAAACTGCCCATGTCTTATTGCCTTTGACAGACAGTCTTCCTTTCAGCCTCCTCAGGTGGCTGGCCAAGCCCCACCTCCTGCCCATCCATGCACCTTGCCTCCCCTGGGGGGCACGGTGCAGAGGTGTCGCATTTCAGCAGGGTGAGCACGCTTTGCTTCAGACGCTGCCTGTCGATAGGTGCTCGTTCCTGGGGAGAGGCCCGTCTCTGTCCCACCCCAGAACCGAGGGAGTTGAGTTCCACTGACTCATGCATAAAATATAAAGCAGGTGGAGGGGAAATGTAGCTGAGCACCACAACAGCTACTGTAACGGCTCTGCCCCAGAGAGCGGAGGGCAGGCTGCAGACAAATCAAATTATTGGCTGCTAAGGTGGTACTTGAAACCACTAATGTTCTGGAGGGGGTATCTGTCCTGGGGGTGGGCAGAGGAACCCAGGTGCTGCTCTTTGATGGGTGAAGGGCCATTACACGCTGGCACCAGCTTGGCATCATGGAGCTGCCTCGACGCCTGAAATGGATACGAAACCGACCCTGGAGGCCTCATGTCTGTCGCAGGGAGTTCAACCGTGAGTGTCTGTGGACTGAATGAGAGGAGTACTGGTCGTATGCTCATTCTGACTCCACTGAGTAACTACAGCATTGTATTTGCATTGGTTTGGCTTTTCCCTGTCCTCAAATTTTGTAATTCTTTCAACAGTCTGTCTTCTCACTCTACTTTTAATTGTTTAAGTGCTGCTGTGAACCTGAGCTCCAAGTGAAGTCATCTCTGCCTTGTTAAGTGAAGTGTTGTTAGTGACTCCTAGAGACTGTGTTGCTGCTGCTGCTCTGAGAAACCCCTTTTATGTTTCATGCTGTGGATAACAGACAGTGTTACCTATTGTTTCTAATGGTACTTTATCATTATAAATGTATGGAGGAAAAAAAACCCAGGTTCTATTATTTTTTAAATTAGAGATGTGACTCTGAATGGTTCTCTCTCATTTTCCACCAATCATGCATCATCTCCCCCGCTGTGGACCAGGTGTCAGAAAAGATGGATGTTGAGCATGATAATGTGTGAGAAATTTCTCAGCTTTGGAGTAAAATTATACACCGGGCTGTATGTAATTTAACAAACTCCCGCTAATAATTTCTGTCAGCATTATTCATGAAATCTGGACCCATCCCCACACCAGCCTCAATTTTGCAAACCACACATCACACCTGCTTAGTGTCTATCAGGCAGGGTCAAGTAAGATGGGTTCCATGTTTTTAAAAAAAAAAAAAAAAAAAAGTAAACTATTTTAAAAATAAATAAGCCTTTTTTATAAAATCCCATCAGCAACAAGGTGTGTGGGTGACTCAAACGCAGAGATATTGGACCCTTGACACTGCAGTCTATTTGAATGTTTAATTGAAACTGCATCAGTGTTGATCAGACTGTAGGGAGACTGGATTACAGCACTGATGCAGGCCTGCATGAGTGGGTCTAGCGGTGTACTGTTTGCAGTTGTAAGCATCACCAGATCCAATGTCCCGCAATGTTTTTTTAAAAAAAATATTTTCTTGACTGTGGATACACGTGCGCAGAGAGAACATGTGTGTTAAGTGCATAGTACATTAGGAGTGTGGATCAATTGAGTGTACGCTGTCTGCTGTTGCCTGAATGTTGCTGAGCTGAAAGGATTTAGTAGCTACTACAACCTCTGTCTTGAGTGTGCAGTTTTGTCTTCATCCCACATCCTGTCTGCACTGTTTTCCAAAGAACGAGCGACCGTTGTGTTTCTCTACTCACTAAAATATTCAGTTTACTCCCTGGAGATCAATAAAATGTTTTATTTCTGCAAAAAGCATAAAAGGGTTGTGTTTGGCGGTTTGTCTAGAGAATGTGTGTGTGTGATGGACTTGCTAATTGTGTGCTCAATATTAGATGGTTTCAACCTGGGGGCAGGGTGGAGGGGCCATTGGTTGACTTGAGTGGTGATGGCAGTGAAAAAACTTTAGGACAACACGTCCTGTGTAAGTATTCAATTAGTCTGTATGACGTTTGGTCAATGTTGTTTAATGGAGGCACTGAAGACCAGTGCATTTTCACAGGTGTGTTCTGACAAGGCCGAAGCCATTTTTTATTTATTTATTTTTTAGTGTATAGTATTGTATAGTGTATTACATTGTTTTATGCCCCCTTTTTTTTTTTTTTTTTTTTTTTTTTGGTAACTTTTCTTGTTTCATTGTATGTACTAGCAGAAATTAATAACATACAACTATAATCATAAACAGAAATCTATGCAATGTGATATAAAGAGAAGTCCAGATATTATGGCCAAGGTTTAGCAAATTGTTGTTTTTATGTTTAACTAAACTTGGGTGGGAAGCAGAGGCGTCTGCTCTGCTTTCCTCTCATTTTCTCCTCACCAGTCGTCTCACTTGGACAAACGACAGCATAGCATAGCTTGTAGCATAGTGATTTTTATTTATTCATTTTTTGTATATCAACATGTTGGGACATTTTAAGCATATTTGAATATTATAATTACAGCCCAGGGTTCTGAGAACTGCCAGTAGACTACGGCCACAGTGAGGAGGAGAGATGAGAATTGAACACTGAGATGTTCTGCTTCTCTGGATGATTCATTGACGCATCGATCAATATTTCCTCCCTGTTTCCTGTAAAATATCTCAAATCTAGTATCAGGGCATACTTTTTTTTTTTTTCAATTAAAGCAAATATGTGGCAACATTTACATAATACTTCAGCCAACCAATATCATGTCACGTGACTAATATCTGGACATTCGTGACAATAAAATTTTAAAATGATTGAAAAGAAATTATAAACATGAGCTATCATTTTAAATTCATATCTGTGTAACCACTCACTTTTACACTACAGTATACGGAAGAAAGTGTATGTTTCATGTTAATGCCATTTTTGTTAAATTTGTGAAGGCAATTCAAACTCGGGCACCAACTGATGCAGACATTTATTTTTTCTGTTAGATAAAACTGATGCCCTCATTTAAATTTTGTTGAAATCCAGTCAGGGCTGGTAAAGCTTTGAGCACTGACTTGATCTATAATATCTAGTAACTTGTTACAGCTGTGTAGTGACCATTACATAGACATGAGGAACCAAACCTCATATCATTAAACATTAAACTGCCTAAGCCTAAACATCCCACAACAATTTCCCGAGAAACTATTACTAATCTAGGAAGACTTTTACATTGGCGCAAGCTTGTGATAATCTCATTGATTCTCTAGCAGTTGTTTCCTTTCTCTGGTAGAAAACATGTTCCCATCCAGCTCTTTTTAATCTCAGTGGCGGCGCATCAAAGAGGAAGCACTGAGGTTGAAGGTTATTGATTATGTCCTCAGGAGAAGTCTGAGTGGCTTTTTCCAATGCTGATTATCTCCGTATTTCTTAAAAAGAGAGTTAAGGTTTTACCAACAGTCACCACAGAGCAAAAACCTTGAACGTACAATAATTGCATTTAATATTTTTATAGTACTTCTGAATGAAGATAGAAACACTTCAGCTATGATATGAACAGCTCAGTCAAGAACAGCAGATGACTATACCAAAGTTGTTGATTAAAAATAACAGTGCTGTAGGCTTTTTATCAGATATTCAAATTGAGGCTAAAAAACGTAGTTTGACTAAAACAGGCAGTGTTTGTCTGCGTTGTTATCTCATCTTTGGTGTCAGAATGCACAGCATGAGGGTGGTATTTTCCTGTCCTTTATGAAGCCTTGTTGTACTGCTGCAGAAAAACTCCAGGAGTGTTTGACTTGAGTATGTACTAGTGTTGTAGTAAAGACCCCCCAAAACAAGGCCATGTTGAGACCAAGACCGAGGGAGGGCGAGACAGAGTCATGACCAAGACCAGTTCCCCACATTACATGGCACACAATAAAATGAGGAACGAGATCATAGGTACTTCTCAAATTGATCTGAAACATTCACATTCCCATAAAAACACCCACACACAAACACTAAGAGCTTAAATCAACGTAAGAATCTTTATTCAACACTCCTTCTTAATGCTTACCATCGCGGGGAGGGGTAACAACACATTTTTATTTAGGGTTATTGGTTGCATTTGAAGCAATATGTTTTACATCCAATCAAAGTTGGGATGTTAACAAATAAATCAGACAATGCAAAAGCAATTTATTGATATCCCCAAAGTTATGGTCTTGAAATAAAATCCCGAGTCCTCAATGTCCGAGACCGAGACAAGACCGAGTACTAATGCAGTCGAGTCCGGGAAGAGACCAAGATCATCAAAAAGTGGTCCTAAGACCGGTCTTGAGAAATACAACAGTAGTATGTTTGGTAAGTTTCAGAAGCCTGTGACCACTTAAGTGCAGTGTTTTCATATCTACAAGTTGTGTTTTTTTTCCAGAAGTGACTCACTTTGACAGCCCACTAGTCCTTTGTAATGCCTACAGGACTTACTGTGGTGGTTGTTATCCACTATCCACTGCCTCAGTATGTACTATGTATTTATCAGGCCATAAAGCACAGTTTTGTTGTGGAAAGTAAGGAGATGAGTTAGATAAAGATAGATTTTTTTATTTATTTTTTTTTTTTACCACATCCTTAAGACATTTTGAATTTGAAGTCTCAGGGTTTAACTGAACACTGAACTCCAACTAGCTCCTGATGCATGTGTATGGAAGTTAACAAAAGCATTTGCCCAATGAATCACGATCAGAAACAGCTTTATTGCCAAGTAGTTTTTACACATACAAGGAATTTGCTTGACTAGGTGTGCAATAATATACATAATATATAAACATTAAAATATACAAATTATATAAATTCTCTGGTGTTATTCTCCTAATGTTTATTAATTCTTCTCTGGTGAGAGAACTCAGGGTATCACAGCAGAAAATTAGTTTATAAAGAAGAACTGCATGCATGTAACACAGAGATAGCAACTGTTGTGTACTGTGTGATACATAGACTAGACTTACAATGCACACAAACTCACCTTAGCCTTTAAATCTTCCTCAAAGATTGAAAGACAGAAGTCTATAGCATTTCATAGGCACAGATGGGGATTGAACCCATGATCTTAAATACACTGAAAGTGAAAATAAAAAGTTTTAAATTATTCATTTTAAAATGGATCTCTCTAAAAATTAAGAACATGTCAGTGTTGTTGTCTGTTTCCATCCTGACTCAACCTTTGTGTTCTCAATATTCACCAGTAGAGGGCCTCCACAGTTTAGTAATATTATGACCGAATGCTGACAACTGTCTTCAGTTCACCATAAACATACATGCACATATACTGTATATTTCTCTACATGGTTCAGAGGGAAGTGAAGCAACACCAAGACTGCACTTCTCCTTTCATCAGTGCTGTAGTGTGATGGAAATGTCTCTCTTCCTCCTCTGAAGATTGCAATTTATTCTTCCTGTTTCTGTCACCTTACTGTGGGAAAAGTGCTACTCAAAGGATCACCCATCTGATTTTATGAATAATACAGAAGCTTTGTGCTGTAACGAGATGCTCAAAACCTCCTGCGCAGTCAAAACTCTCTCTCTCGTTGTCTGTCATTATTTTAAACTTTAAATGGAGCTGACGCCATAACAGAGGTGATTAAAACAAAACACTGTTTCTCTGACCTGCCTGACTGATGAACATTTTTCTTCTTCTATATGTCTGTTGTCATCCTTCCTCTTTAATGCACCTCTCTGTCTCTCACCTCTGCCCTTGTTGCATTTACTTTAATGTTTTTTTTCTTTCACATCTCTCCTTCAGTCTCTCTCTCATCTTCTCACTTATCGTCCTTGTGCCCTGTGACCTCCCTCTTTCCGTCTAGATCTTCATTATCCCCCTGCCTCTCCTCCCCTCTCTCCAACTAGATTTGCAATGGAGCTCACTCTCTGAAAATCTTCCCATTGCATAGCAACGCGCCTCCTCACTCCTGTAGCCTCTGCTGCCACTGATGCAGGAGGCGGCACTGGGATGTAAAACTACATCAGAGGAGATTACACATTGCATCGGCTCATTTTCCAGTTGTCAGCTATAGCTGGAAATGATTCTGTCTATCTCTCTCCCGCTGTTCGCTCATTCTTACTCCCCCCCCCTCTTTTTTTCTCCTGTCCTTTATTGCTCTCACACACTTCTTTTTTTCTCTCTTGCATGTTTCCCACTCTCACCCTGAAAAGAATTCAGTTCACAAGCTTTCAGGGCACATGTGAGTGTGGAATCGTGTTGGCCCGTTCTCTGTAATTTCACACAATAAAGTCAACATGCAGGGCTGCTGCGTGGGCTGCTTATGAACACAGAGAGAAAGACTAATGGAAAGAGAGAAAGACAAGGGGGAGTGAGAGACAGAGGAAAGAGAGAACAAAATAAAACAGCCAGCATTTCCCAAAGAAGGGCACGTGTTGTACTTTGTTTCTGCTGTCTCACATTTCCATTTGTGTTCGACAGCAGTTCTTCCATATATGCCTGTATTTTCAGTCCTTGGTCATGATGCTTATAAACTCAGACATGTAGAATGTACTCCTCTTGTGATCATACTATATATGACAGTTGGTATTAATTTGTTCAGGTATGTCTATCTCTGCCTAAGATTTCTGCCATGATCCCAGTAATGTGAAGGTGAATGGAATTTTATTTATGGTGCTAACAGCAATTACTTAAAACTGTCCACATAGATAGATCCTACTAACTTAAGCTATGAGAATAAAATATTTTTTCGTTTGTTGTTATTTTGGTAAATTGTGTGAACTGATTCCTTAAAGCTGCAGTAACTTTTTTTGGCATCTTGGGAGCAGTAGAAACAAGATGTAAACACTAATATATCATCACCTTTTAAGTTGACTAGCAGCACATCCAGCAGAGCAACAGTTAAAATTTAACTCTGTTTTTAGCACTGATTTGATCTCCACCAACTCCTGAGGGAAAAAGCTGGCTCTTTAGTTGCTAAATATTCACCAGTTAGTCGCCTACTTTGTCTGCTGTTAGTCGCCTACTTTGTCTGCTGCTTGCTGGACAGGTAGTGTGCAGTGGGTTTACCAGAGTGTTGGTATTTGTCACTAAAAGTATCCCTTTTACCATTGTTAATATAAAAATTGTTATTATAGCCTCTTTAAAGATATCAGCCTCCTGAAGGCTTTCAAGTTAGATATCATATTAGACCAACAGGTTGGATATAAACACTCGTCAAGTTTCCATCCAAATGTAGCACAAATTTAAAACAAAAATGCAAATTGATTGCTTCCGCACTTCTCCTACAGTTGTGAATATTAGGAGTTGGGGGCATCAAGATAAACAGTTGCTGGTGTTAAGGCCTCATTCAGACCACCTTTTGCAAATGCAAAGGCACTCTGCAAAACAGTACAGGGCCATCTGGCAAAGAAGTTGAGTCAGGTTTAACGTCATGCCATCCAGCAAGACGCTGAGTTCACTAATTACATTCATACAACCCCACATTCCGGGTAGATAACTTTATAACATGAACTCCATATTTCTGTTGTTTGCCATCGTCATGACAAGGATTTGTGCAGTGTTTTGGTGTTTTGTATTGGAGGCACCATCTTTCAGTGGCATATCCAGTTAACATTAATACATCCCTGTGGAAAACCATGTGAAAAATGCTTCATATACGTCAGAATGTATCTGTGAAGTCTGCTTCCATTTTACTTTTCCGCCTCTTGTTTTTGACAATCCAACAACTTTTCCACCTCAGGCAAGCAGAAAACCTTTTTCCAATATTGACTTTTTTTAAAAGAATTCCAGCGACCAGCACACAAAATGGGCCCAAAAAACAGGCGGTTGGAAATGTGCTTGATGTTTTGAGAGTTCAGAATCAAGCCTTCTAACAGCCAACACCCATACTGTTGAACACCACTGAGCAAGACACTGAATACCAGCCAGCCGCCAGGGTGGCTGTAGCCATGCCTGACCTCTGACTTCTCTGTATAACAGAAAGAGCAAATAGAATAAATCGAAGTAGCATGTTGTTGTTGTTGTTGTTGTTGTCACAAACCAGAGGTAATTAAAGAAAAGTTCAAGTTGAGCTTATCTTCTGGTTGTTCCTCAGCCTACGCCTTGTTTATGAGGATTGAAAGAAAACATTGAAAACACATTTGGGAGCTACTTTATATTGAAAAAGCCCAATTGCTATAAAATAACAAAATAAAAATACATAAAGTTCATATGAAGTATAGCAGGACAAATTACTTTGAGGAAAAACCCATGTTACAACATTCTCATTACATAAAAGATCTTGATCCACCATCCTTTCTTTGCATGATACCCGCTGGCTCTGTCTCCTCTTCTATTCAATGTGTGTCCAGATTCTTGTCTCAGGATTTATTGTGTACTTGCCAAATCATCATTCACTTTCTGTCAGGTCTTTAGACATGTTGCTATCACACCCCAAACACACTGCACAGACGATAACAACGACAACAACAACAACAACAAAAAAGCCTCCTACCACCTCATCGTTTCACTCAATTCATCTGGACACAAATGAGAAGTTCTTGCTGAATAGCATAAGGCTGACTGATCAAATTTTATGCAAGTTTCAGCGTCTCAAGGACAAGGCTGGAAGATTTGGCATCCTCTGAGTGTATGGCAACACTAGTTCATGAGCTCATGAGTCCCATGTCACTGAGTTGCCAGTTCCTTCTTTGTGCTTCTCAGTAGAACTCCTGGGTTTTCATGGTAGCCAGGATGTGGCTTTATTGAGTGTCCGTTCCCCTTAGAAGGAAGCCAGACTAACATAAGTTTGTGTGTGTGTGTGTGTGTGTGTGTGTGTGTGTGTGTGTTCTTTCATGCAAGAGAGCAAGATGCTTGCCTCAGTTAAACCCATGCTGGCTTCACAGATGAGAAGAAACATTCAAATGCTGATGAACCGGAAAGAAGGCCTTGATTCGACTCTCCAATGCTGTGGGAAAGTCTCTGTCTCTGTCTGACTCTCAGCTAAAACCTACTCCTCTACAAAATTGTAGTATATGTATTTGCTGTGACCTGACTGTGAATAGGACTCGGTGTCAAACTTTTCTTGACCTTTTGGGTCCCAACCGAACCGTGTTCTTAGCATCGAGAATCAAAAATGTTCAAATACTGAAATCTGGAATTGTCAGATTAATCTTGTTTACTTATTCTTAGATCCAAATGGTTTCATTTGAATCCTACTTTTAGCCATTTACGACTGTTTGATACGACTAATGTTGCTTTCGTGGCTTATTATGACAAAATAAAACACTGATTCATTTACTTTGTTAAAAGTCATTTAGCTCGTCATGGGGAGTCGTAAACCACCTGTAACTAACAACTGTCAAATGTTGTCTTTGGATCTGGAGATGTTTTCTAAAATCTGACAAAATAACCCAGATGATGTCATAGTGATGTCATAAGAGTTATCAGAGCTTGAGCTTGGAGACAACACATTTTTAAAGAAAGTTAGAACTTGAAATCATGTGGGCATTTACCAGGAATGGAGGATTCATGGAAAATAAGCTACTGGTTGCAGTATGGGAACTGTAGGATCCAGTGTTTTTGGAGCTTGACCCATGCTGTGGACATTATCACCTCTGCTACTTTGATTTTGATTATTCTTTTGACCATCTATCTCTTTTAGCTTCCCAAAGTCAGGGAAGAGCAATGCTAAATTGCTTAAATGGCGCTTTAAATAGAAAAACATGCTTATATTTATAAATGTGAGGTACCTTTTTAAAAGTATCATTTTTGAATCTGTATCAAAACTCAGGTATCGTGGTAGAACCTGTTTTTAAACGTGTTAAATGATACGCAGCCTTAGTTACAAACCACTGTATCATCAGCATATAACACATATATGTGGCGGCGGTGGTGATGGTACAATGGATAAGACTGTGCCTTTGGCATGAGAGACCTGGGTTCAATCCCCCACTGTGACCCATCCACTATTGTGTCCCTGAGCAAGACACTTAACTCCTAGTTGCTCCAGAGGCGTGCGACCTCTGACATGTATAGCAATTGTAAGATGCTTTGGATGAAAACGTCTGCTTAATGTATTATTTATATTTATGCGTAATGCATCATTATTTCATGTAAGGATTTTGTATGGAACATCTGAAATAACTGCAACTTCAGATGGTGTTTAAATACAATAAATTCAGTCTCAGAAACAAGTTAATAATTGACAAAAAAGTAGATGTATTTAGGTCACATGTGGTTGGTGTAACTAGTACATTCTCATACTCCAGGGAGAAGGACAGATGTGTAGTCATGGCAGATGTCATCATTCTGGAGTGACTTGATGCAAAGCCAGACACAGTGAAAACACACATACACACATACACATTTTTTAGATGCCCTCATGCGCAATGATGAGCTGTCACTACAGTTTCCAGCCCAGCTCCCTCCCACTGCCCCCCCTGTCCCTCTGACCACTGGGGCAGAAAGGCTACATGTGTAACACTTTCAGTGACCAGATCTGTCATCCTCTATCTCTGAATAAATCCTCCACCCACTTCCTAACTGTGACGCCCTGTATGGCTACACATGCACTCTGTTGTACTCTCAGAGAAATACAGCTGCAACAGGCACTTAATGTTATTTTACACACTATTGCCCAACCTTCCTTCCATGTCCACACCCTACTTCTCAGAAGCTGTATTGTGATATCCTCCCTTCCTGTTTGCTTGGTAGCATTTATTTAAATCTATAAATGCATATCCCCTCTGCCTGCTGATTTTATGTTTTGAATCCAGATGTTTGTGTTTGATTGTGTGAACAAACCTGTTGACTAGGGGAATAGTGCAGCATGCATACGGCGTGTCATGCCACGAGATTCACAGCTCCAACAATAACAGTGAAAGTCATAACGCTGAGCAATACTGCCCATCTACAGTACATTGTATTGATTGACTGTGTTTTTTAGTTTTGAAAGTTGACTTCCCCTTTCTGTAGCCGGCAGGTGTTGGCTGTAATGTGTGCTGGAGGACACGGTATTGTATTGGGTGGTGTGGGAGAGGAAACTGTGGTTTTCAGAGCTCTTGCCACCCTGTTGCCCCACCTTGCTGCAACCTTTCTCATCTGGATTCTGGATCTCCCCAACAGGAAATTGTCAAAAATAGTACTAGATTATGCAATAGCTAATGAACTGCTTGGGGATGTGGGGAGATATTAACTCTAAGAAATCTGCTCAGTCATGACAAGATGATGACTGGGTGTAGCAAGTCAGTGATGTTGCTTTCAGAAAGTCTGTGTTCTAAAAACAAGCAGATTTTCCATTTGGTGTGTGTTCTAACTGACCGTTTGGTAATTCCCACCTCCCTTAGTTTCTGTTGCTACGTCTGTTTCGTTCTTGCACAGCACACGCAGTTTACAATAATGGTGGCAGGTTCACCTCTAATTCATTTGTGGAACAATGGGTCCTCGATTTCAAATAGACGTAGACAAAATCAGGCTTCTCATTTCTGGCCGACAACTGCAGGGTGAAATGACAACTGCCGCTGGCTGATTTTGTCAATTGTAACTAGCTAGCTCATTAAGCTAACATTTCATGATTTAAAAATGCTGTCTACGGCTGACTTTTTTCCAGCCATCTTTTTTTTAATACGAATCTCTTGTAATAAAGGTCTCAAATATGAACTTGATGGCTACATCCATGATAACTTGCTAAGAGACTGAAGCCAAAGGATCATGTTCCAGCCAAAATGTCAGCATCCGCTCATTGCTAATCAGTTTATAAGACATTTATATAAAGAAACGGCATTGATTTTGTATTGCAATGAAACATTATATCTTGATAGATCTAATATTGTATTTATAATAAGGAAATATAATAACCTAACCCAAATTGGCATTTCATCTTACTTGTTTGTATTTTTCACTTTTAACATTAAGAGAAAAGGTTTTTAGGATGATGAACCAATGTGTTTGGCAAACAACGCCATCTCAGGTAGTCAACCTTGGATAGGGTTGCTAGAGTGGTAACCTCCACAAATCTAATAAAAAGCAGTACAGATTCACTAACATTAGTCTAAAGTGTAATAGCATCCAGGACCGGCTTACACACAGTGGATGAGTTTGGCATGCACGTGACTGTTTTAACACATATGATGTTATGTTTTTGGATTTGGCAAGGCTAGGAAAAAAGACAGTACCTCACACACTCTTTACTGTAAATGCCCAAAATCACTTTTACTCCCGTCCATGTACACAGCTGTAGCATTGGATTGAAGGGTGGAGTTTTTGACTGTCAGTTACACCTCCTGAAACAGTTCCATCCTATGAATACCTGATGTGAACATTAAAAAGCACTTTGCAGCTGCAGTAGTTGTTTTATGAGATCATCCTCTTTATTGTCTCGCCTACATCCGTGTAAATTGTAAATCTGAGACTAGGGTAAGAGTCAAGAACAGATGAGGATGTGGTCTGCTGATTCATTTGGTAGAGTGCTTCAGCTGCTTGTTATCTCTTCCCTCCAGGTGTACCTGGCAGCAGCAGGGCACAACATGGGCACCGCCATCTCTCTGGTGCCAGTCTGCACAGCTGGCGTGCTCCGGCTGTATTGCTGCCATTGTCTGATGCCCTCTGTGCACTCTGGGACAGAGACAGAAAGGCCAAGAGTAAATGAGCGAGAGAAAGGGATCCAATTGTGGACCAGAGAAAGACAAAATACAATGGCAACAGGGAGAGACAGGGAGATAGTTCAAAAATAGAAATTGGTGACAGCACAAAAGGAGTTGTAGGCTTCACACTGACAACGAGGCGTCCGCTGGGATTGTTCTTTATCATAATGTACCGCAGAGTCAGGACATACAACCATATAAAGATGAAAAGATATCGATATGCTTACAGTAGGTATATCTACCAGTTGTACTCCTGCAACTTTACTTTGAGCTTTTTATTAACACAACTTTGGCTGTTTCTCACTATGCTTCCTAATGCACACTAAACCATGCTGTATATTATATCAGTTATAGGTAGCATCTTTGTCCAAGTGGTGTTTGCTTGAATGATGTGTGGATGCTGCTAAGAAACTGGGAAGTTTGAACTACAATAATATGAAATTCAGGTCTCATTTACAAGTTCATACATTCTGATGCTCTCTTGTTTGCACAGACTAATTTTCTGGTTAAATACCTCTGCCGCCCTGGTATTCATGAGGTATTTTAATCAGTGGTTCACACTGATTGCACTATGCTTCATCCAGTAGCTCTCAGTTTTATTAATTTTAGCCATTCTTCTAAGATTTGGATAATTAAGGTTTTACCTGCTTGTATCTTTAGTGGGATCATGACTGTCCTGTACAGTGACTTCTTTATAGGCATCAAGCTCCACTCTGTGATCTTTAGTTGGTTTCTTCAAGTAGGAAAAGCTCTTGGTTGTTGAAAAGATGTCTAAGCCTGTGTGTGTTTTTTTTTTTTTAAGTGTGTGTCTATGCATGAGGAGGTGCAAGGTATGGTATATTATGGTCATCCTCCATCAAGCACATGAAATGCAGCGTACACACACACTAACTCACATACGTGCACTTCCAATGAGTCAGAGAGTGCCATGGCAAATTGGATTTACCATCCAAAGCCCACATTATTGTTACCAGGGTAACCAGGCGCCCCTTCACAATCATCCTGTTTTGTCATCCTTCTTAGAGGGAGATATAAAGAAGCAGAAGCCTGGGTGGAGGGAACATAGCTGGAATGATAGTAGATGAGAGAAGAAGTCCAAAGAGGTCTCCATCTGTCTCTTTTTCTTTGTCTTCCACCCTCCTCTTACACTTTAACTCACAATGTAGCGTGTGGGAATCATCAAAGGCGAGTTGAACTGAGGAGCCCTTGCAACATCCTCCAAAAAGGACATTATATTTCTGTCCTCCCTCATTTTCCATTCACCTTAGACTCATACCTGTCATGGTTTGGCAGAGGAAGTTATGCTGACATCAAGAACTTTTTCCCATCTGTCTCCTCCGGAAAACTTCCTCACCTACTCGCCTCTCCGTGTTCTTGATATCTTTGAAAGCAGTCTGTGCCTGGGGTTTACATGCTGTTGCAGCACACATTTACTCAAATTCCCTGTACTCTGACATCCAGTTTCCACAGGATTTATGAATTGGCTTTTTGTGTAGCAACAATATCCTGTTGTTTGATGATGGGTGTATTCTGCACTCTTCATTCATGCTTGTAAATGTTATAGTTTTTTTATTTGCTGTTAATTATTTCTAGATCAAGTTTCATTTGAACTGCTAGAAATAAATTCCTGGTGGGAAAATGCTTTATTTGTTTTTTGGTGGCCTAAAACTAGCGAAATGTAAGGTGAATATATACTGGAATCAACCTATTAGATATCTAACAAATGTTATTTTTTAATTGTAGGATTTGCTAAAAATCCCCCAAAATATGGATCTCACTAACCTCAAGCAACAGTCCTAGAGGGCAAAATATTAGTATAAATAACCTGCATCTTGCTGTGATCTTTGATCATTTTCATGCATGAGTCACATAAGCAGGTAAGCCATAACTCTTTTCTAAACAAGGTTATCTGACAAACTCATATATATTAGCTTTTAATTTTAAATCAGGCAAATAGAAAAAATGCATAATCTGAGTTGTGAAATTGTGCTTTTTAAAAATATTTCCAAGCTAATTTGCCATTTTCTCTATAATTCTGCAAAAAGTCAACTTGATTGAATATTCATGTACTTTGTTGTATGTTGTGGAGTCCAGAAAAGCTGACCGTAAATAATGTTCGTACATCTAAATTTTGTACTTAGGTTTTTACGTAATGTAGAAATACTGTTGTTCAACACTGTTGCTGATTACTTTCTGTAGTTTTCTAGTATTTTATGGCCATTGTAGCATCTGTGCAAGAGGCTGTATAGATGCAAATTAGCTCTCACCATAGAATTAGCCTGGATGCTAATGAGTTGCTGCTTCCATGCTAATAACGGATATTTTAGCCAACAGTAACAGGCAGCGCACTGATGCATAATGTCAGGGCCAGAAGTGCGAGTGTGTAGGAGGGCTGAAACCGCCTATTCATCCTCCTGGGACGCTCATCATCTGGCTTGATTCAGATACCAAAGAGCTCCATTGTTTGACCCCATTCAAACAACACCATTGTACCAAGCGGGTCTGATTGTGCTGCTCTTTGCAAGGCCCGGAGGAACAACCGTGTGTGTGTGGCATGTATATGTTCTTGTCTGTTGGTCTGCGCAGTGTTTTGGTGGCATTGTGTGTAGTTATTATATGGACGTGTGTGTGTGTGTGTGTCTGTTTGTGTACGTGCGTGGCATTGTGTGTTTACGTTTCCCGAAGCAGGGGGTTTTCTCTGCTGGTGACAACAATGCACCCACTCATTGAAATGCAGCAGGGCAAATGCAGCCCAACTGTGACCCCGTTTTACTTGTCACTGCTGCCTTTAAAGTAGCTCATGTTCAGAAGCTTCTGCTGAGAGAGAGAGAGAGAGAGAGAGAGAAAGTTGTAAAATATCTGTGAATACTCAGATTTACTCAGATACTTTTCATAACTGCATGCACCATTTTTGCTGGGAACAATGGAACTCTGGGTTTAATCTCAGAAATGTTTTGCACATAAAGCATGATACATGTGATGATTAAAGCAGAGAACAGATTGGAGTGGGACGTATCAGCATAATACAGTGGGCTTTGCTTTGCATGTGTCTGTGTTCTGTATGTGAGCATGACTGGTGATTTTCCTTTCCCAGCATCATGTTTCTGGGATCAAAGAACTAAGTCAAAGTGTCCATGCTGTCGGCTGTGTACCAACATATTGGTGAGAAAACATTAATTCTGTGAATAACCACCATCTCCAAAATGTAATCTGAAACAGCTCTGGCTGTTATGTTTAACACCTCTAACTTTCAAATTTAAATAAATTCAGCGTTCAAGTAGTTCCTGTGGTTCTTTTCAAAACTGATATGGAGCCTTGCTGAGTTGCATGATTCTGAAACAACTTTGGGGGCAATATTGTCATCAATACATTTTGTGGGATTATTTTGCTGCACCTCACACTTCACGTTCATGGTTCTAGATTGTTCTGTTATGCAGTTTATTTCACCACTTTCTGTAATTTCCTGTTGGGAAAGTTTCTTTTTCTCTTTGATCAGGAAGATTGTAGCTACACGATTGCCTTAATAGCTTCTTCACTCTAAAACCTTAAAGTTGTTCCTTTACTGATTTTGAGATGCACATGCTGTTCTCTGCAACTTCTCATTTTAAATTTGTCAAGTCTGTGTCGGATACAGTTTCTTTCCATACTGTTAGCAGCGTGTTGTCAAACTAGTGTATCCCACCCTCTTTATGGTGTGTGTTTGTGTTTGTATTAGTGTGTGAATTTGTGTTTGCATTATCAATGAGTTGCTTAAATGTAAGAAAATATCTAAAAATTCCCATCACAGGTTCACAAGTATCATCTACAAGTTCCTTGTTTTGTCTAACAGTCCAAAACCCAAACATATTCAGTTTACAGTGATTATAAACCAAAGAAAAACATCAAATTCTCACACTGGAGAAATTTGAACCAGGGAATTGTGGGCCTTGATGCATTATAAATACCTTTTAAAGGATTAACTGATTATCAGAACAGTCGACAATTTGTTTTCTGACGAATGAACTGATCGTTCTAGTTTGCATGATTCTCCCTCTGTCATACCATGAGGCTCTTGCACCACTTATAGGCTAAAACTAAAGGTGTTCAGTACTATACTGAACTACACTGAATCACCATTGTCGCTGACGGAGTCAGTAGCTTTAGCAGTGCAGCTCCTCACCGGTGACCAAAAGCAGCGTTGTCAGCTTAGCAGTGAAACTCAGTAGGTTAATTCCTCGTTAAAAGCTCATTAAAAGACTGTGAAAGCCACAGAGACATTCATAATGTGATTACTTTTGCAAATAAGTGGTTCCTGAGCCTTGCCTTGTAAACACTGCTTGTATAGACTCATTTTGCAATGACCTGAATGCAACAGCTTGGATTAGCAACAAACTGGATGGACTACTAAACTGAAGACATGGCGGTATGAATGGTGATGTTTTCTCATAAAGTATCTTACAGCAAACATGAACAAACTACGTTTTCAGTGAGTATGAATCTTTGATTTTGTTTTGAGTTGTAGTGGCCAAAGTTTTGCTTCCAGTTTTAACCCCTGGCACAGTTTTGGTTCCTGGTTCAGACTGACCGATGACATGCAAACACATGTGCACACACTGTCTCTCTAAGGGACTCTCTCAGGGACACATTCACCAATGTGTCCCTGAGCAAGACACTTAACCCCCAGTTGCTCCAGAGGTGTGCGACCTCTGACATATATAGCAATTGTAAGTCACTATGGAGAAAAGCGTCAGCTAAATGATTAAATACAATGTAATGTAATGTAGACAAATAAGAAATCTCTCATCCTATACATTTTTAAACATTGCTGTTAACCCAACAGATAACACACAACAGCATTTAGTTTGCAGGGCATGTGTTTCGTATATATTTAGACCCCACATCCCACCTCCTGATAGATGTGGTGTATCTGAATTGTCTGGACTAGCCTCAGTGAAAATGAGTTTGTCTCTAGGTTCGTTCCCTTGAGCTTTGGCCTTAAAGGGAGGCGGTGGCAGGGTAGAGGAAGTCTGAAGGAAAAGTGATAATGAATTGACTTGAGGCCTAGTTTCTATTTTGGTTGGGAATTGGTTTGTGTAAATGGGGTGCGAGTCAGAAACTGCACAGTAAAGACAGGTGGAGGAAGTATTTCAGAAGAAGAATCTCAAAGTCATAAAGTAGAGACACCCTGCCCACGACTGGGTGGAAAGTTTGTCATTACACATGATATGAGTTTGGTTCACAAGTTGCACCCTGTTTGCTTTGGGTGCCCAGATGTTACAAAATGTCTCAGTAACAAAACTATAAAGGCTGAAACTGAGGTAATTCTATGTCCAACATATATGCATATATGCATTTTTAGCCAAGCAAGCAGCGTACATGGCTTGAGGGATGGCTATGTCAGTTAGCCCATCACTTTGGTCCAGACAATACAGAATTATGTTTGGATTGTTTGTACATCCATTCAGTAATATTTTTGATTTGTCCATTTCTTTTTCCAATTCAGCCTGAGTTGGAGTTGCTAATAAGCAAATGTTAGCATTCTAACACACTAAACTAAGATGTTGAACATGGGAAACATTAAACCTGCAAAACATCAGTGTGTTAGCATTGTCATTGTTAGCGTTTAGCTCAAAGCTCTGCTATGCCTATAAATACAGTCTCACCAACACGTTCTCATCCCAGGGTGTTAAATACCGACGCTTTGAGAAAGACTGACTTAAAGCGTCATTATTTGACACACAAGGTACCTTCATCGACCGTGTGAAATGCCTTTAGCTATAAGAAAAGATCATAGTTTTGGTTAGGTTCAGGAGAAGACGATGGTTTTGGTTAGGTTTAGGCACCACTATGACTTTGTTAGGTTTAAGAAAATATCATGTTTTGGGTTGAAATAAGTACATTACCGGGGATGGGTTACATTGGTTACTTGAAACGTAACAGCGTCTCATAAGGTTGCTGAAGGGTACCTTGTGCTTCAAATACAGATGCTTTGTCAGACTTTCTCAAAGCATCCATATTTTATGCCCTGGGATGAAACCGGGCTAGACTTACAGAGCTGCTTGCATGATTGCAGATCCATAGTCTTATACAGCAACATAGCAAAAGTTTGCCTCTCAAGCATTCATTGTTTTTATATTTTGAGACATTTGCATTGATGATTACTATACATTTATGTTTCTTAAACTAAACAAAGGTGGTAGCTAGAAGTGATATATTCTTGAGAGATGACAAAAAAATTTGAATGAATTATAAATTATGGAAATGGTTTTCAAATGAACAAAAGGTCTACAGCAGCAATTGAGTGGACCTTGTTGTGTGATTGTTCTAGTCAACTATTGAAAATGCAATTCTTATCTAAATATAAAATAGCTCAATCAATCTGATGATAAAACCTGGTAGTGCAACGTAAAAGACAACCAAGATAAATGTAATTTCTGGCTATCATCTTTGTTTGGCTGAACAGAGGACTTGCAACTTAGGAAACCTGTTAATAATCTACTCTATTGTGCAGCAGGTGGAATATTTAACATGCAGCTGGAAGTATCTTCAAAACAGCAATAAATGATGTCTAACAACCTGCAGAGTTCAGAATTTTGCTCATATTTGTGGTTCAGAAACACTACAGCATTACTGCAGCTCTGTGACTCAAATATAATCATCAATGTAGAAGTCCCAAGTGTGAAAACTATGATTATAGGAGGTACAGACAGAGCCTCCCACAGTGTCTGAATGTGTCTTCTTCAGAGCAGGTGAGTGTGTTTATCCTGAGCAGTGCCATAGAGACTTTCAGCAGCAGATGACAACACCAGACGTTATCAGCTCTTCTGAGGCCCCCTCAATGTGGGCCAAGTGAAAAAATAGATGGAGCAATCAGTGTGGTCCCATGATTCCTAGTGAGCTGTGAAGGAATGACAAGTATAGCCAGCCTCACACGGCACACACCATGTAACATACACACAAACACACACATTTTCAAAACCTTTTTGCATGTCCTTGCCGGCTCAATATACAGATTCTAATTATTCCTGTTAATCACAAGTCGCTCCAGACTCGTGGTAGAGAGCCATACTGTGCATATGGACACACAGAAACACACAGGCACACACCACTGACCCTCCCCATACAGTACACACACATGCGCACACTTACTCACACAAGTGCTCTCCAAACAGCACTCTCACTTCAGCTTTGCACAGGATGTTATGAAATCAGCACTGTTGCTGAAACTTAGTGAAGGTTGCTGGGAGTCCTCTCTCACCCACACACACACATACACACACACACACACACAAACTTCACCTGGCACTTGCACACACACACTCGTGCCGAGAGCTGAAGCTCAGCTCAGTCCCAGTCCTCTGCAACTTGAGTGAGGAGCCTGCCGGTGATCGGACTGTCGCCTGAAGCGAAGAGGCCGAGCCGGCGTTGATTCAATTTTACAGCCCAGTCACTCTCTGCAAAGCTCCGATTAGTCAGCCGAGGGAGACGAGGGGGAGAGAAAAAGAAGCACAATAAGAAGAAGAGGAGTAGTGATGGCTATGACCGACATTGCAGAGGATGACCTGGATGAGATGATGCGCGAAGAAGCGGAGGATGTCTTCTACGAGGACGGTAGGCTTGCCAAGGGTCAGTTTTAAAGTGTGAACGGAGGCGTGGGTTTACAGGTGGGCTGCAGGTTCTGAACCGGCCCCTCGAGGATTACATTGAGGTCAGACTGGTTGGTTTGTGTCTTGTGGTTATGATCAGGGTTAAGAAGAGGGTAAAACTGACAGCTGAAAGGTGGCCCAGGGGAACTTGTTCTGCTATGTAGGTGGGGTTGTTTGATGCATGGTTGAGTAGGCTCTGATACACACTGATGCTGAGAAATCACCACCAAAAACTGATTTACTGAAGAGAGAGAGTGAAAATCAGTAATGCATGCAATGATTGTGATAATTAGTCAGCGTAATGAATTCTTGACTAATTGGAACGTCATTCTTTTCCCCTTTGCAGGCGCTCTGTGCAGTTTGTTTATTGATTTTTCAACTTTTACCCTTTTTAGAAAGCTGAAAGGAGCCGTGCCCTCTGCAGCGTGGGCGTTCTTGTATAACAGGCAGATGTTTTTAACCAAGCATTACGCACCACAAGAAAAAAAAAAAGAGCTGTAATCATAACTTACGTTCAGTTGGATCCTGGAACAGTGATGAGCAGTAGAATTACAGCAGGACCAGACTGATGATTATTCATAGTTAGAAGAAAAAGAGGAAAATGCTGTCAAATTGTGTAAAACTTGAATTGTGATTTTTTGGAGCCATTTTGAATATAATCTCTGACCAGGATTGTGGCAAAACCATTATGGATAATGATGCTTCATAGATGGGCTCTGCTCTTATCATGTCACTCTGTGTAATAATGCTTTTTGTGTTTAAAAGAGTACTCCACCAATTTAGCATTGCACTTCTATAACATTGTTGGACACGATGGACTTTAAGATGAATCAATGTAGCAAAACCAGAGATCGTCTCTTTTCTATTCCACCTGGTGCCTGCATCATCCACAATGCAATTTGGCCACCAACAACTAGGTTGGAGATTTTGGTGTGCATGCTAGTAGCGCCTAATGTAGCTTTGAGCTGCTAGCCTCAAGCAGGGATGAGGAGCAGGCTGAGGAGGTCTGGTAACCCTCACTTCTTTCTAAATCTATTCCCCAAGATTTGTTTCAGTAACTTCCTGAGTCTCCAATGGCTGTTTGACAACCGCCCAGAGCCAAGAAATAGCATGGCACTCCCATTTCGTTTTTTGTATGGATCAAACAACTGAAATATAACATGATAATTACTGAGCTTTAAAGGTGCTCGTTGGTAGATTTGGTCACCTTTTATGAGAGCCAGGCTAACTGTTTCCAGTCTGTTTGCTAAGCTAAGCTAACAGACTGCTGGCTTTAACCATATATTGAACTGACAAAAATGAGAGTGGTATCCATCTTCTCATCTTAACTCTCTGCCTTATAAGCAAATTTTCCCAAAATTTCAAACTATTCCTTTAACTGATGAATCTCCCCCCTCTGAAACACAAACACCAGTGGCAAAAAAAAACATACACACACAAACTTGCTCAGAGCTGTGCCATATATTATCTTTTAAACTGCTCCAAGAAGTGTGTATTGGCACGCCAACTGCTTGCATTGTACACAAAAACGCTACTGAATTTATACATTTAGACATTTAAGCTCCAAACATTCTCTGCAGCAGCTCCACTGATGATGAGTGGACAATGAGGATATTCCCAGATATTGCATCATTTGGTGTGTAATGTATGTTAATGCCTCCAGTGACCCACTTCTGACTGAGATACACCGATGGTAATGTGATGTTCGCTTTGAACATCACAGCCAGGAGGTACACAGCCAGACCATTCTCTGCAACAAGACAGCCAATCACAGGCCACAGATTCATGTAGAGGTTGGCCAGCAGGCATCAGTGTGTTTATTCAGAGACACAGCTGAAGGTTGCAGAATATGGATCGTTTATATTTTCTGTTCTAATTAGCTCTTTGGATTAGTGATGGAAATTATACTGTGTTTTGTTCTGAATATTCAAGTGTTTTATTCTTAATGGTGCTGAATGCAAATTTACTACCACTGGCCTATTTTCTTTCTAAATCATTAGTTTCATCATTAGTATTGGGTTTGCAAATGTTTGAGATTTTCTACCCACAACATTAGAATTCAGTGTTGAATGAACTCAGCTTGAAGTATGGGATGTGTGTCTTGGATCTAAGCCCCACCAAGGTGTCACAAGATGAATGTAAGGGATTGCCAGATGACTACCGAGGCAGGAAAGACAGAAAAATATGAAGGTATTTTGGGATTTTTTCTAATTGTTGTATATTTCTTGTATAATACTGAATAGAAATCATTCCAAACTAAACTGCTCACCAGATTGTACCCTTAGTGTTTAGAAATGTGGTTGATAAAAAGTGGGTAGGTGATTTGTGTCTGGATTTAAGGAGCTGTTCACTGCTCACAGGACACACAACCTGCGTTGAGTGGTCACAAGTAGACAAGCAAAAAAACAAAACAACAAAAAGGCTAAAGGGAAAGATGCCCAACATAAAGTCAGCAAAAAAAAAAACTGTGGGTGTTCTTCTGGATATGAATTTGTGCCTGGATCAACATGTAATGGTGGCGTCACAGAGCAGCGCATCAAGTGACATGCGTCAAAAGCCACTGAAGTGTGTTGCCCTTAACAGTCTACAGCACGCAACTTAGACACAGCTCTTCTTGCTCACAATGATATTACATGTTTAGCAGGTATAATGTTTACTACATTCATCTTATTGTAGCCATTGTGTTACCATTTATTTTATTTAAGAAGGGACATTGCACGTTAATGAACATTTCATCTGCAGTCCCAGGCAGGTTGACAAGATATAAAAAAACATTAAAACAAAACATAAAAGAGCACAGAAGAACAGGCAAATAGTACAACAATGACATAATGACTATTATGACAGCGTCTTTGACTGTCCACTAACAACCTTTTTATAGACTTGGAGAACTTTGAGAGATGTGATGGTCTTTGTTCGGTGGGTAGTGTATGTGCTGCTTGACAAGAAAAGGCCTAAAGGTACTTTTTTTAATATGGAATTTTTACATTCTCATTTGGTAAGGGTTCTGGTAGAGTTTTGATTTTGTTGACTTAATTCATTGAGTGGAAAGGGGGCCAGACCATGAAGTATTTTATACTAATTATATTAAGTAAAATATCTGCAAATTTGATCATGTTTTCCCAGTTTAAGAAATCATATTTATTTAAAATTTTACAATGATGATATGAATTTGACTATTCATCAAGTTTACCTGGCGATGAGATGTATTTCAGTTTGAAAGATTTGGGAACCACTGATGTTATGTCATGTAATAATGTTTTTGATGGTGTTGGCAGTGTATACATTAAATATAAAGTGAATGATCAAGGCCATAAAGCAAGTTAACAGACACCACACTTTGTATTACTACAACTATAAGCATAACCTACAGTGGGGGAAATAAGTATTTGACCCCTTGCTGATTTTGCAGGTTTGCCCACTTACAAAGAATGCAACGATCTATAATTTTAATCATATGTACATTCTAACAGTGAAAGACAGAATCCCAAAGAAAATTCCAGAAAATCACATCATATGAATTTATAAAAATTGATAACCATCTGATGAGGAAAAACAAGTATTTGACCCCCTACCAAACAGCAAGTATTCTGGCTCCTACAAGCCAGTTAGTCTTTCTTTAAGACACAGCCCCAATCCCAACCAATTATCTACATCAAATACACCTGCCTCACCTCCTTACCTGTATAAAAGACACCTGTCAACACCCAAACAACCAGCATCCAACATCACCACCATGGGCAAGACCAAAGAGCTTTCTACGGACATCAGGGACAAGACTGTTGATCTGCACAAGGCTGGGATGGGCTACAAGAGAATCGGAAAGCAACTTGGAGAGAAAAGATCAACTGTCGGTGCAGTTATC
>NC_060158.1:15559597-15572039 GCF_021292245.1 Micropterus dolomieu | reverse complement strand
AAATCTATGGGGTATTGTGAAGAGGAAGATGCGATACACTAGACCCAACAATGCAGAAGAGCTGAAGGCCACTATCAGAGCAACCTGGGCTCTCATAACACCTGAGCAGTGCCACAGACTGATCGACTCCATGCCACGCCGCATTGCTGCAGTAATTCAGGCAAAAGGAGCCCCAACTAAGTTATGAGTGCTGTACATGCTCATACTTTTCATGTTCATACTTTTCAGTTGGCCAACATTTCTAAAAATCCTTTTTTTGTATTGGTCTTAAGTAATATTCTAATTTTCAGAGATACTAAATTTGGGATTTTCATTAGTTGTCGGTTTTAATCATCACAATTAAATGAAATAAACATTTGAAATATATCAGTCTGTGTGGAATGAATAAATATAATATCCAAGTTTCACTTTTTGAATGGAATTACTGAAATAAATCAACTTTTTGATGATATTCTAAATATATGACCAGCACCTGTATGTGCAAATTAGAATAACACCTACGAAAACTCTAAGAAACGCTTAATGTAAATGTTTCTTAGAGAAGATTCTTAACCAGGATGGGCTTTAAAATGTCTGTGCCAAACACATTTTACCTTCTGATATTATGAACTTTCAGTGCAGTGCTGAGGAGCAAAGTCTAAGCTGTGCATAACACCCAATGACGTCATTGCTCCCTCCACAATCTGAGAAATCCAGTTATGGAAACAGGAAAACTATGAGAGCCCACAGCCTATAGCTTGTTGGAAAATAAGTTAACTATTAGAGTGAATACTATCAAATACCACTGTAAACAAACCTCAGTACAACTCTTCCTCCTCCAATGCACTAATCACATAGTCAACTTCCCCGTTCCTGTGTGTGGCGCTAACCTCTTTAGCTAAATGAGATTCCTGACATCATCTAGACTCCTGCAGTCACAGATAACCAAAAGGGAATACTGAACCAGACACTAGTGCCAGTGGCTGCCAGCCAGGCTGAAAGAGATGACAGCAGAAGACGGGAAGCAAAGATCCGAATCTGCTACCCAATGAGTCTGAGCAGACGCTGTCAATTTGGTGTGTTAATGGGTAGACATTAGTATGCACGCGGTCACACTGCTCATACACAGCTTCTTTAGTGCACAAGGAGAATGCACAAAATTTATTCTGAGCCCCACAATAATAGGCAGATACTCACCACAGCAACAGCTTCGCTGGTCAGCACTTGGTCTGCATCCATGACGACGTAGTAAGCAACGTTGGTCAAGATGTAGATCACTGTGACAATGGGCATGGAAATAGCGATCGACAAGGGCAGATTCCTACAAAAGAAAAATGGTTTTCATTAACTTAACGCGCTCAGTTGAGCCTTAAGTATTTACAGAACAGAGCTGAGAAAAATAATTGTTAGCCACACCCCACCCCAACCTGCAAGCAGTACTAAAATATCTAGATTTTACAAATGTTCAGTTTATTTTGTAACTGGGATGTATACCATTTCCACTGAGACGACAGCTTGAGATTACTTCATGTTACGTCAGAAAGCAAAGCCATTAGGAACAAAAATCCCTTCTTGTAAAATATTTCTCAAATACCAGACCTCATACCTCTCTGGGTTTTTAATCTCCTCCGTGATGAAGTTGAGTGTGTCCCAGCCAGAGTAGGAGTACAGTGCTGAATAGAGGGCCAGGGCCATGTCACCTGGGTTCAGCTTGGAGCCCTTGAATGAGTCCTCAAAGTTCTGGTCGAATCCTACATAAAACAGGTGTTAAAATGTTTTGCTTTCATCATCCAGGGCTAATTATTTTCAAAATATTGAATCCAGCATGTGCCTTAAATATTTTTAATTTCATATTTCAATAAATAGTGTGCCCTGCATAATATATACACATTACATGCCTGAACCAGTTTAGTAGAAGAAAAGAAAAGGACAAAAAACATCCATGCAATAATATATGTAGCAATAACAAGAGCACCAAACACAATCAAAAACATAAAAAATAATAACAAAATCTGAATTTAAAAACAGTTATTTGTATATTCGATGTATAAAATGTATCAATATAATAATTAAACTATTTGATCAAGCTGGTCCAATATCAAAATTTTACCTGAAAAGCTGAGTCAAAAATGATTGATGAATGATTAAGGTGCTTTGACAAACTACCAAAATCCACCATTTCGCCATATTTACTAAAATCCTTTGAACTAAAATGTTAACTATTTACAGCATTCTGTTCAATGATTCAGTTAAAATGCCTTAATCCCAAATAGTTAAGTAGTGCTTCATCCCATTCATTTTCAGCAAAGTGAAGGCAGTGATTTCAGAATAACTATCTGACAGACAGTTTCTAGGACACCCTACCTTGTGCCAGCTTAACCAGGCCAGTAATGATGATGACAATAAGAGCTAGGACCTTGGCCACAGTGGAGATGACCTGAAGAATAGCGCCCCATTTCACTTTCATACAGTTCACACAAGTCAGCAGACCTGATATGGAGAAAGAGCAAGAAAACAGTAGTTAACCAACATCAAATCAATAAAGTTTAAATCGAAGGTTGGACACAAGCAGAGGGGAGGAGTTTATGGTCGAACAACTGTATTGACATTGCTATTATGCTAGGGTTGGGCGGTATATCTGTATATGAGGTATACCGATATAATTTCAAAAGATAGATATTAGACAAAGATATGAAATTAGACAATACCGTTTATACCGATATAATCTGATACTAATATTGTTTCTGTAAAGTCCTCCATCCGTTTGCTCGTCTCTCTACCTCACCGCGCAGCTCCGCCCCTCCCTCAGCGTCTGCACGCAGCCGTCAACTCACAAAGTCTCTAACAAGATGCCTCCTCAACGTGCAGCTCAGCTGCTGCTGTGAACGGAATCACGGGAGGAAAAGTCCAGAAGACAAGGTCTGATTTTTTTTGGTGACTTTATACAGCCTAGCCTACTACTGATGGAGAAAGTCACCGAAGCGGACATACAGGGAGAGCGAGACAGTAAAGCCCGTTTTTCCACGGTACTAGCTTGACTCGCCTCGTGTTTTTTTTGGTTGTCCATTTGGTTTTCCATTGTGTAAAAGTTGTACTTGTATCTGCTACCAGGTGCTATTTCTGGGTACTATCTGCAATGAAAAACGGAGGACGGCCAAACTGAGTCGAGGCGAGCTGAGCTGGTACTGGTAATGGCTGTTTGCAGCAGAGGTACGTTAGGTCTGTGAGTGTGAAGAGAACTGAAGCAGTCAAATTCAATAAGTGAATGATATTTAAGATGGAGAATGAAGTATAATTAAAAAACGGTGAAATAAGCTAAGTTGAGCTCGCTTAGCAGAAAATACCGATATATATTTTATACCGGAATTCTGCCTAACAGCATGACTTTTTGGCTTTATCGCCCAGACCTATGTTATGCCCTTTATCACAGTATCACAAAGCTTTAGGGTTTCCCTTTACTAAGCACAGTAGACTTAAAGCAGAGCTGAGAGGAAATCATTACATTTTCTCATTTAGCTGACGCTTTTATCCAAAGCGTTTATATTTGCTATATATGTCAGGCTAGGCTCTAGAGCAACTAAGGGTTAAGTGTCTTGCTCAGGGACACAATGGTGGATGTGTAACAGTAGGACTCAAATCCAGGTCTCTCACACAAAAGGCATGTGTCACACCACTTATGACTATCCCTTTCAGCTTTTATGAGAACATCTTGTACACTTCCTCAAAAATGTAACAGTCTGGATTAACAGGAGGTTAACTGTGACTGATTTTATTTGAACCTTTGGTTTTTCGTGACAAATTAAAGCACAGACTGTACTGGACTTGTGTCAGCCAACAGTGCAATTAAGAATAAAGCAAACAGGCTGATTAAGACATTTACAGTAAATAATTGGGGTTTAAATAACCAAAACCAATCTATTTTGTTCTATGCTCTGGGAACATGCATTCAGTTTAAACTTAAAATAATTTTGTAATGCACCTTGTGTGTATTATTGTCTAGTACAGGGAGAGACTTACATATGATCACAGCAGCAATGAGGCGGACGGCGTCATAGGGGGCTATACAGGTGGGGTAGAAGGGCTGGACCAGGTAGTTAGAGAAGGTCAGGGCTATCACTGCCTGACAAGCTGGCTCGACTATCAACAACGACGTCCACAGTCTGCAGCAGAAATTGATGAATCTTAATTATTAGAATAAATTAATATAAAAAAAAACAAACTTGTAACTTTAGTAAAATAACAAATTAATAATAAGGCTTTATATACCTCTACAACTGGGAAATTAGCTTTTGCAATATGAATTTCAGTTCTACACATGCTTAAATAATAAATTCTCTGATGTTAGTGGACTGCCTCCACTAATGACACACAAAATTAATAATAATAATAAAATTCCAGGCATCATCTAAATGCCTTGGGTGATGTGGAGCAGAGGTTCAGGTGAGGGGGGAGAGATACAGGCTGTCTGTCTGGGGCCTGAAATAAAAAAATGTTACAAATGACAGTCGATCAGTTTCTCTTGTCTCAGTGTTTCCAACAGGATTTTAAGAGAAAGGTAAATGCATTCATTTGGTGCAAAATTAAGAGGCTATCTATGAAGACCGTGGCACTCTTGTAAACAATGTTGTGCTCTAGTAAACTATTTGATCATTAAGCTATAAATGGTTATGAAACAGCAACAAAGGTCAACAAATTTGTTTTTCCAGCAACCATAAATCAAAGAATAGAAAATAGAAGTAATTTCCCTAACATTTTATTATTATTGTTTTTTTGTTGTTTTTTTTTAACTTTTAATGGAAACATGTAATAGGTTTTGTATTTTCTGTGAATATAATCCAATTAATCTTATATCCATACTGTATAGACACCTTAATTTGAAAACCGGACGTTGTCCCATGTGTATCCTCGCGCTAAATTCATCAAATCTGACCCCTTTTGATAAATCATGTTGCATGTGGTTCTTGTATCGCGTAACATGAAGACTTCACAGCCTCTCTTGAGGTAGGACTATCATATTGCAACACTTGCCTTTGTAAAGAGAAACTGACAGGATAAAGTCACTAACCTGCCTGTCAGCTCGCACCGGTCCGTTACTGTGCATTTACCATAAAGGCTTGAATACATATGCACTCCAAATTTAGATGCTAGCTTAATTGGCTTCTCACAAACGAGTGACAGAAACAGATTAACGTTGTTAACGTTACCGTAGTTACCTCAAAAGAAAAGTGGTTGTCTGGAGTCAGATGCCAAAATGTGTGAGCGTGCGAGCTTACAGCAGTGCCCACAAAACACGTTCGAGCCTATAATGTTATTAAGAGATGTGTAAAAATATTTTTCTGTTCATTTTGAAACTATGGCGGAGCAAATTAGACTGTGGCGGGCCGCCATGGTCTCGTTAATTAACGGGAAACACTACGGTAAAAGTCTATTTTCAGGATCACAGAACCAGTCTTCCTTCGTAGAATGTCAAAAGAACCCTCATGTTACTTGAATGTGTAGAGACGATAAGTGGCAACAGTGCTGTTATTATAACATTACTTAATTGAAAGCTTGAGAAGCTGTTAGGATATGGCAGACTTACTATACTGTACAGTATATGTGAGCTTTTGCATTATAAGTAAAGGAGGACATACTGCATGAACAGTGTCTATGCAAAAATTACGGTAACACATTCTAAGTAACAGCACATAGGTAAGTATTGCTTTTCTGGGATAATGTGTTTAAACAATGTGTTTACATCCAGAAAGAGTAAAAAACAAACACATACCGTATAAAAGCCAAGAAACCTCCAAAGGCCTCCAGGATGTAGGCATAGGAGGCTCCAGATTTATGGATGGTGGTACCCAGCTCAGCATAGCATAATGCTCCAAACACAGAAAAAATCCCTCCAATGGCCCACACTACCAGCGACAGGCCAAATGAACCCGTGTACTTAAGGACACCCTGCAGGGTAAGAAATGAGAGCATTTAGATTTGGTGGGGTTAAAAAAGAACTCTAGTGCAGAGGTTTTCAAAGTGGGAGGCGGACTTCCCGAGGGGAGCTCCAAACACTTTTATGAGAGGCTAAGTGAACAAAAACACATCATTAGTTATTACATTCATTATTAAAAGGAGGGAAAGAATAGCCTAAATGTGTGTGATCTGGTTAAAGAGATTTGGGGTAATTTTACAGTTACACAGTGCAGGGCACAGTGTCAGACTTTGGAAAGCTTGAGTCTAGTGTATTTGTGTGTTTGTCTTAGTTTGTTTAGGGTGGTGTGAAAGCTGTCATTTGATCTCTGGTGTAGACCAAACAATGGCACCAAGACAATCTAACACAAAGACAATAAGACCATCTGAAAATATAGACGACTGCCCAACCCTAAACAGGAACACAATGGTAACATAAATCCTTAACAATTAGGGTTGGGCCGATAAGACAATGCAATCGTCCATCGGCAATGGCTGACAGACATGACAACGTTGAGCCGGCATCATGATTGTAAACCCCCCCCCCAGCAAAAAAAATCTAAAATTTTCACACCCTGTGAAAGCAGCTTTCAATGACTACAAACTTTCTTATTGTTTTTAAGTATGCTTTGCACCTGCCTCGGAATTCTCTTCTCTCTACACTCTGACACACTCACACACACCTGCACCTCAGGCACCTGGCTTGCCCTGCCTCTCCCCCCATCTGCTCTATTTTCTCCATCAGCAGTCGCCTAAAAGACTGAGAACTCGTCTTTTTTCTGTATATTTCTACCCGCGATCCGTTATCACGGCAGCTGGTGAACCGCTTGTGGGCTTGTTAATGACGCAGCCTATCAAACAACTGAGACCAACATCTGCACCCTGTGTGTTCACTGCTGCTTTACCTGCTCCTTGCATAAAATATCCACTGTGAATTGGAATGCAAGTTAATACTCTACAAAATTTTTTTACCCAGTGAAGTTTGAGCGAGAACACATGTATGCACATAAGTCAACTACGCATGTGCACGCCTGCGCACCCGATGACAGCGTCCATCCAGATGTCTCACTGCAGACATCCTCTAATGGAAATTTTGTAAACATCGCCCAACCCTATTAACAATACTCAATGAATAATTATTTCAGATGTATCTATCAGATACAGATCTCAGATGCATCAGCAGTGCACTGTTACCCCTGAACATGTTGCAAGTCGAGCGAACATAGCACTGAGCTTTGAAAAGTAAGATAAACTCAGGGCAAATAAATTCACTGGCCTAACAAAGCAGAGAATCTTACCTTAGGTGAGACAAAGATGCCAGAGCCTATCATATTTCCCACGATGAGACAGACCCCATGGAGGAGGGAAATCTCCTGCTTCAGCCGAACACCGCTGCCCTGAGAAACTGAATCCACCTCAGCAACCATTCTCCTTCAGCCTCAACTCAGAGGTAACAGGACGAAGTGACGGGGGAGTAATAAAGACGACAGACTGCAGAACCAAGACAAGTGGAAAGCGACGTGGGAGTGTCACTGGAAGGCTTATAAGACTATGCCGGTCTCAAAGGGTATTGTTGAATTCTCCACTGGATTAATCTGTAAGAAAAACAAGGGAACACAGAGTCACATAAGTGCTCTTCACAGCAAGGAATTTTTGCTGAGATGAGAGTAAGTGATCCTGATTGTGGTCGTGTCATTGGAATATAACCCTGTGTTGCATAATGGACACTTGGGGGCCAATGGAAACTTCAAATGAGTGAATGAATGGGTAAGTGACTTAAATGTATTTAATAATAAATCATCAGCGAGTTCAACATCGGCTGTCTTTGAATGAAACAGTGCTCCAGTAAGAGACAAACACTTATTTTCCCCCACATTGAGGCTAGGGGGGGGATTAACTGAAAGAAAGCCTAATAGTTTACACTATAAATGTGCAACTAAATATGTTCATTACTGCCAATCATCAGGGCACAGTAGGCAAAGCAAATATTTTAAATTTTTTCTTAACAATCATAAACCATTTTTAATTTAAAAAAAAATATTGCTTTTGTAATCTTAGGCTTCTGGACAGCTTCTATACGTCTGCAAGAGTTTGTGGGTCAGAGCCACAGGTCAGCCGGCTGAGTTTTTCTAGCCATTTTTATGGGTTTGACAGCGCCATCAGATTGCATTGTGCGGTACAGTTTCAGGTGGTCGTAGAAGTTGATGCCATTCTCCGATGTGTCAACACACACAGATCACCTCAGGTCCAGGACAGGAATTTTGTTGTATAGACCTGTGCTTCTAATAACTTCTCTAAAACAACGGAAACATCACAGAGGTATAGCAACATGTCTGGTTGGTTACTATGATAGTGAAAGGTGTTTACCGCACAGCAGGTTTCCTATTTCAATATACTACATTGACATTCAAAACATTTTACATAGCCGAGTTGGTACGTGCCTGGCTCTAACGTCAAAGAGAGTTGAGCTATTTCACATACAACCATGCCTGACTAAACTTTAGGTTGAAAGGAGCCCCTCTTTTACAACCAGAGGTCCTGGAAACGATGCAAATCATTTCTTAAACTTTCACTGATTAGGGCTCCACAATTCTGTCATGTAAATTTGAATAGATACTACAGGCCACTGAAACTGTGTTTGGAGTGTGTGCGCCGGTGTATTAAAGATATCTTATATAATAATTTGAACAACTTCAAAATCATTAATGGTAGACTGATTTGTAATCAGTGAAGAAGAATGGCATCTTTGTCACTATGGGACCGGATCACCTGGTATTGCACTATGAAGCACTGCCCCATTTCTTCTAGAGTACTTTGATTGTGAAATTATCAAATACCATCCAACAGTTTGTTGATTGTTGGATGAGGACTTCGTTGATGGGTGCTGACAGATCTGCAGATAACCATAAGCAGATGCACTCATGTTTCAGAGACGTCTGAGCTTAAAATGCTACTGTGTGTTCTCTTTTCTCCCCTTCTCTCTCTCACTCAATCTCTCAACCCAACCAGTGGAGGCAGTTGGCCGCCTAACCCAAGTCTTAATTCTACTTGAGGTTTCTTCCTGTTAAAAGGGAATTTTTCCTTGCCGTTGTCACCAAGTGCTTGCTCACGGTGGGAATTGTTGGGTCTCTGTAACTAATGATAAAAGAGTAAGGTCTAGAGCTGCTCTATGTGACAAGTGGAATGAGATAACTTCTGTTGTGAATTGGAGCTTTCTAAATAAAACTGAGCTGAGTTATTCAGTCATACACAAGCAAGGTACAGAAAACTTACACACTTTAGTTCATTCATCAAGTAAAAAGACATAGTTACAGATCCACAGCTGCTGAGATTTAATTGCTTTCCCCCCCCCCGTTTCATTTTGTAATTTTTGGCGGATGGTGTATCATTTCCACTGCTCAGCAAGGCTCTTATGACCGATGTTGTGTAATAGAGATTTGTGAAGGCACTGAGTAGGTAGTATGTCAGGTCGTACCGGTTCTTGTCAGCCTAATGTCGGCATGGCGCTAGGAATGCGAGCAACACCCTCCTTACAGCTCAAGCTGTTTTATTATGCTAATATTGTGATTCACATCCTCATCCCCAGAACACTTCCCTCACTTAGCTCTCGATCACATTTTTTTTTTTTAATGAGCGCTCAAATTTCTCAAAAGCCATAATTCGTCTAATTATAAAAGGTTTTAATTTAACAGACTTGTTACTGGACTAAAAAAGGGAGAATGGGCACCTCAAGGTTTGATTTTTGATTGTAAGTGAAAAAACATGTTTGATTTTTACACACACACACACACACACACACAAATCTACACACATTGTATAGGCATCAAACACATCAGTACAAATACATACGGCTTACATCCAGGTATGCAGGGCAGTACAGTACTAGTCCATACAGAGGATCTGTTCAGACTTAGATAGGAAATGCATCTTTACCAATCTGATTAGGGACACACACACACACACACACAAACAGAGTACCTCATTAGGAGAAACCAAAATTATGTAATTAAAGTAGTGTAATCCTATCATGCATTGGCCTTGTGCTTGCAGTCTATAGCACACACAATGTTATATCTGAACCAAATGAGGTGAGGCGGAAGCCAGCAAAGATGAAGTAGTTCAGCTGTGTAGTGAGGTGACAGACACTGATACAGTTTACCTGCATAGCTGTGAGCTGGGACTCCAAAGTTTAGAGAAAAAAAACAACATTTAACATTTAAGATAGAACTTTACTTATCCTGAGGGAATTTGTTGAACATGCATGTTAAAATGCATTACCTGCACTAAGCACCGACATATTTCTAATTATCTAACTCAGGTAAGTGTGTGCCATTACAAACCAGTGAAATTAAGTGAACATTTGGTCTACATTCTTAGGCCACTGTGAAAGCTGCATTTAAGTGCCTCTGTTCACACGCTCAAGAGACATCTCTCTGGAGGAAATTATTCATAACTGCATTCGCTCTGCAACGCAACGTGTGTTCAGGAGGAAAGCAGACGGACAGGTTCAGCAAACTACCTACCGCTGAGTTATTAAACTTTACTGTTAATGCCGCTCATGTGTAAACATGAGGAAGCAGTGTCATCATTTGTAAGCCCAGAATTTCCGCATTAAAACTGAAACGTGCTGCGGTCACTGCGCTGACAGGATTGGGACGTGAAACGTAGACGGGGTCTACTTTGTGGGTCACATTGTATCTCGGCGTTAAGTGGACGCGAGTGAATGGAAATTGCACCTTCAATCAATCTAGCCTTTTTGTCCCCCATCATTGAGCCCCAGTAACTGAAACATACGCTCCTGTTAGTCCCAAAAGCTCGCTGTTAATGATTAGCCCCAGATTGATTGATTGATTGATTGTACTCATGCACACTCAAATGGGACAGATAAACCGTGTTTCCGTACACTAATTAATTCAATAATGTTAGCTAACGCTGGTGTCCATGTAAACAATATTTAAACTCGCCGTGTGGCGGCTCTGCAGTGACATATAACAGAGCTAACAGAGCTAGCTAAACGCAGCAGCAGCTACAACATACATGATGCTGCTGATGCACATGTTAACGTCAGTAGGTGTATGTGACGCTTGTGTCATTTACTAGCTTTAAAAGTGGGAGACAACGTGTGTCTCCAAAAATAAAAACATTGCAGAAAAGTTACCTTCGTTGTGCTGTCTTCTTTTTCCCTTTCTCTCTCCAGTGGAGCGTGCAGCGACACATGTGCCGTGTTTCCGACTTGAGACAAACTTCGACTAGTCAGTCCGCAGGCAGAGTCAACATCTGCAGCTAGCTCCTCCTCATCAGCAGCATCACCGTCGGCCAAAAGGACAGTTGCTCCACCCACTGACAGGTCACATTAACCACATTAACCAGCGGGTCAGCACAGTGATCCTGCACAAACTAGAGCAGTGATGCGGTCACACAGGCGTGTCTTGGCTGTACCTGATCTGCTAATTCTCTGTATTTAAAATCATTATTGTAGAGGTGCATTTTTATTAAATCGTTTTTATTCTTTGCTTTTGTTTTATTTTCACTAGTTAAATTGCGCTTTATTTTAATCTGGTTCTTGGTTGTCTTTTGTAAAGCTGGTTTTGGAAGATACTCTACCAGAAACGTAGCCTACACTTTTCTTGAGGGAAACTTTATCTTATTCTTGAATATGAACAATGAGTCCCCTACAAAAGTATTGGAACGGTATGGCAAATTCCTTTGTTTTTGTTGTTCACTGAAGACATTTGGGTTAAAGATCAAAAGATGAGTATGAGACAAGAGTTCAGAATTTCAGCTTTTTTTTCATGGTATTCACATCTAGATGTGTTAAACAACTCAGGACATACCACCCTTTGTTTGAACCCACCCATTTTTCAAGTGAGCAAAACTATTAACTAACATGTGATGTCCTTGTTGCCCAGGTGTTGCCTTTTAGGTTGATTGTCCAAACATTAAATTGCTCTGCATGACTAGTCTAAGTTTTCATCCTTGGTTCAAACCTATAAAGACTGCATTTTCTGTTAAAGAGGATAAACCAACATGAAGACCAGAGAGCTGTCTATGGGAGAAAAGCAAGCCATTGTCAAGATGAGAAAAGAAGGAAAATCAACCAGAGCCATTGGACAAACATTGGGCATAGCAAGCACAACCATTTGGAATGTCCTGAAAAAGAAAGAAACTACTGGTGTACTGAGCAACAGACGTCGAACAGGTCGGCCAAGGAAAACAACAGTAGTTGATGACAGCAATATAGTGAGAGCTGTGAAGAAAACCCCCAAAATATCAGTGACATCGACAACGACCTCCACAGTGCAGGGGTGAAGGTATCACAATCCACTGTTGGAAGAAGACTCAGAGAGCAGAAATATAGAGGCCACACCACAAGATGCAAACCACTCATCAGCAGTAAGAATCAGAAGGCCAGGTTAAAATTTGCAGAAGTACAGAGATGAGCCACAAAAGTTCTGGAGCACAATCTTATGGATTGATGAGACCAAGATTAATCTCTAGCAAAGTGATGGAAAGG
>NC_060158.1:15538335-15558335 GCF_021292245.1 Micropterus dolomieu | reverse complement strand
CATTAGACCGTCTGGGTTTTCTGCAGTTACAAAGAGGTGATACAGGTAATTCAGTTGGCTGTGTGCATGGATTAGGTCTATAGGCTTATAGTGCGCTTTAGGCGTTGAGTGTCAACAAATAGATTGCATGAAGATTTGGTAACTACTTGTAGCCTAATTCTGCTTCAGCCTGATTCTCCCGGAATGGCATCTCATTGCATGGTTATGCTTGCAAGGAACTACCTCAAACCTAAAATATTATGAACATGTTTAAAATAAAGTATGCTGAATCTAAATGTTTTCCTCCCAAGAGCCTTTCTTCCACTTTCAGCACCATGAACATAGAGCGTGGATGTGCTGTAACTGCTCATCACCTCTGAAACAAAGAGGGACCCACCCACAATCATGAGGCCCTGAACTCTCCCATGTTAGGGGACATTGGATTTGTCAGGCCTTTGGTTGGGAGAGGCGCGTCAAGAGAGTATGGTAGCTAATATGCTCCAGGAGGGACAAGCACGCTCATTACTGACCAAGTGTCAAGCCAATCAGATTATAAGGTTTAGACTTCCCATCATGTATTTCAAAATAAAGCCTTTTAAAACATGGTGCATCATAATGTTTGGGTGTGTTGTGGGGGCTGGCACAATTTCTTGGATGGCTTTATCGTACCAAATACCACAAAACAACAAAAACTGAGATACAAATGAGATGGGTAGTCTGGAGAAAACCTTCTTAACTCAACATAACCCAACATCACCAAGAAATGTTATGTCTCCTTCTGGTGGAATGCGGTGACCTTAACTTAAAGTTTTATTTTTTACCATGTCCTTAGGCCTACCAGAGCAACATATCAGGGCTGCAACTTACGATTATTTATAATCAATTTATTACATGAAACTGTCTCAAGTATGTCTTCACACTGGGACATGTTCGTGTCTTTTATTCTGAAGGCTGCGTCTGCAGACTTCCGGTTTTGTTCTAGTTATTTGCCTCGGATTTGACGCAGTTCATAACAGACCACCAGGCGCACCTGCAGTCCCAGTCTCTGCTGACTCAGTGCCTTACCAGCAGTCCCTTCACCCCGAGATACAGCATCCTGCAACCGACGCACACTCCTCCAGTCAACCCGCCCCGGCATCACCGTACAGAAATGGCTAAGACCGCAATCGGTGAGTTTTGCACTTAAATAGGCAATATATTTAGATTTTATTTTGAGATAACAGCGCTGTCGCAGGTTTGAGGATGCTCAGAGGCTGTGGCGACACCCATGGCACAAAAGGATGCTGGGGGTTGATGCGAGGGAGCGGCCAAACTCCTTTGCAAGTCACTACTATAAAATTAAGTTGCATAATTGAAGCTACATTTTCCTTGTTCTTAAATCTTTATTTTAGCTAATAGGAGTAATTTTTGTGTTTTTTTTCTGATCCTGAATCCAAATGAGTGCTGATCAATATGAGCCAGTGTAGGATATCAGTTATCAGTGACGCATTATTTTTATATTTAGTTCAAAACAAACGAATGAATGTATACCAACACAAGAAAGGCGATTTTTCCTCTCCTCATACAGCAGCATTTTGTCGATGCCTGCCTGCCGCACCTGCCCCTTATTGCCTGACTCAGAGCCGTGCAGCATAATGCAGCGCCAGCGACCCCACCCAACATCGCCGGTGCCTTCAAAGCGAGCCAGCCGCTCTCCAGGGTGTGAAATATTCCACCGTGACAAATCTCCTTAAAAAGAACTGGGCCATCCTGTGTAGCTGTGGTGTAAAGCGTGCTGAGCCAATTTTGTGGGCGAGGCATGAATGAGAGAGAGGGAGAGAAAGAGCATCCTTTTCCAGAATTGCTTTGCAGTCAAGGGAAGAATTTACGACTGGCGATGAAACGTATGTCGTCTCAGGAATCAGACTCCGATCCTATTAGGACGGTTATAGACTGTAAATGTGGCACATTATTATTATCATTCAGGCCACAATAGTATACCATGCTGGTATTTGGTAGAAATAGGCCTATATGGAGTAATAAAATTAGATTGCATGTTATGGCATGGTGGCATAGGCCTTGTGTTTGTGTCAGCCTATATGAATTTCCATATCAAGCCCTGATATGTTTATTATAGTGGTGCTGATCTGATTATTCAAACAAATCAGTTTGTGGGCTGTCTCAGGCCTGCAGGCTTTCTCAAAAAGAAGCCTATAACCACATCTAACATTTGGAAAGTATTACTTGTGTGTGTAGGCTACAGGCTGAAAAGTGCGATGTTTGTGTGGCCAGTCTAGGGGATAGTGTGCTTGTTTTCTGGTTGACTAGGCACTTGATGGATGGGGGGTCATGCAGACAGACAGCACTGAGGGTCCTAGTGTGTGCGCTGAGGGACACGAGCCACTAAACCCTGACTATTTATTCCCCTCTCCTCCTCCTCCTCCTCCTCCTCCTCCTCCTCCTCCTTCGCCTAATTTTCTTTCCTCCATGATTTGAGCTGTGGACAGGCAGAATGGGATGGGCAGGGAGCAGACACTCTGGGAGGATCCAGTCATCATGCCAGTCAACAACCATGAGGTTGTGGAGTTTAAGTCGGCTCTTGACATTTAAGAACCACATGTGGGATTTAAATCTACTGTTTCATACTTCTGAGATGGGGGAGCAAAAACGTCAATGTTTCATGCGTCAATAAACATTTACTGCTGTATTAATTTGTGAGGTTTTTCATTCCTTGGAGGAGAACTGAGGATAGAGGTATACTAAAGGCTCTATATTACAAGAGGAATCAACTATCCCACAAACAAACTCAGAACCACTCCTGTGTGCATTAAGGCCTCTAAGCACTTTTCCTTATCCTTATCATGCACACTTGTCATATCCAATTAGGTGTGGTCATTCAGCTAGCAGGTTCCCTAAAAATCAATTCCTTTGTGTACAGAAACAGAAGCTTGACAGACAACCGTACCATCCATTTTCAAGCAACTAGTCAAATTCAGCTATATTGTTCATCTGATCATCTGCATCACTGTTGTCGTAATGGCCTCTGTGCATAAAGCTTGAACGTCTCCTGGACTCATAATTCATCCTGAGTTATCACGGGGTCCCATCGATCAATGCTGCACACTCCCATTACTGGTTCAGATGGCGGTTGCGCTTTAAGGAAGAGGTGACATCAATCCAGCAGTGATGGTATGCCATGTGCTCATGATCTGCTCATCACTTGTAAAAATCAGCATCTGGGGAAGACAGTAAAGACATTTCAGCATCATAGATTGGCAAATTTGACGTCATCCTCGGGTTCTGTATATCATATAACACAAATTTACTCCTTTGTCTTAGATATTTGGAAGAAACCCATTTGCTCCTTTAATAATTTGTGACAAAATATCATTCTTCAATTTTAATGCACTGATCTGGATCTGTAACAATTGATGGACTAATCAACAAGTCAGTTGACAGAAACTTATGAGGCTATTATTTTGATAATCGCTCAATCATTTAAATCATTTGTCAATCAGAAATGCCCCAAATTCTCTTATTACAGCTTCTCAATTGTGAGGTTTTGATGCTTTCTTTGGATTTATGTGATAAGAAACTTAATATCTTTGGGCTGATTGTCCAACAAAACAAAACATTTGAAGACATAACCCTGGGCTTTTGGAAAGTGAGATTTGCAATCATCTAACATTTTATAAACCGAAAGATTTATCAGTTAATTGAAAATTGTCTTACGCTGATTTTCTTTGACTTGACACGGGGTGCGGTCTTGGAAAAACTTGCCACCAGCCCATCCCTCCTACATCATATGACTGCCCTTGATCATCTGGGTGCCATTTTCTTTAATAGCCAATTTTGCTGGTGTAATACCTTCATAACTTCGCAATTATATTGTTGCAGAGTTGTCCTGCTGTAAAGGGCCCCTCTGCAATGTATGTGCTGAACACAGATGCCAGAGAAAGAGAGAAATGAAGGAAATAAAGTAGCGAACAGAGGTGTGGTGGTTTGTGCTAATGCAGAATTAAAGCTCCCAGGAGATGCAGAGAGCGAGGGAGAAAAATAGAGAGAGAGAGTTAGACAGACACTGGGACTGAGACTGAGAGGGAGGAATACATCAGTGACAGATGAAATGGAGGCTTGGGGATGCCGAAGGTGCTGGTGAAGAGGTATGCTTGCGGGGGAAGAGGTACAGTAGATATTGATGATCTAGGCTCTCTGGCTGATGGATTGAAAGAGGAAGTGCAGTTTGCTGGCTGTGTGTCTGAGGTCGGGACGGGAGGAACAGCTCTCCGAGAGGATGCAGAGCTGACTGGTTGAAACCAGCCTGCAGGAGTGGAGTGGGAACATTAAAGTGATGTCGTCTCTGTCTGACATTATCTTGTCTCATCCCAGATTGACATATGAACAATATCTCCGAAGAGATGCTGATGTTTGGACACTTCCTGCTGTGGAATGTCTTTCTGGATCGTTTGTCATTTTTATGTGCCTGGGTCCACTGGGAAAGATCTTATTACTGCAGTGGTTACAGAAGGAAAAGATATTTTCTCTCAGGTGAAATACGGTGGCAGTTTCATATTTTTGCACATTAGAGAATCTCATATATTTTTGATTAGGGATATAAAAGAAAAATCTTCATGGCTCTGATTTAGAGAGCTGTTTCAATTTACAGGGTGCACTTAGCTTCCAAGATTACAAAGTAATTAAATTTTCTTTCATGCAGTCATAGTAAAAACCAAGCTTTCCAACCTCAAATAAAATTAAACATACTAGAATAGAGGTGCAAAGATTTGTCAATTAATCGATTGGTCAATCAACAGAAAATGAATCAACAATTTTGATAACAGAATAATCTTTAAAGAGAAATAATGCCAAATATTTGATGGTTCCAGCTGTTCAAATGTGAAGATTTGCTAAGTTTTATATCATTGTAAATGGATTATCTTGGATAATCTTGGACTGTTGGTCGCACAAAAGAAGACATTTGTTGACTTTCCTTTGGTCTGTAGGAAATTGTGTTGGGGATTTTTCCACATTTTTAAAAATGTTTTATAGGCCCAACAATAAATCAAGAAAATAATCAGCTGATTAATTGATGGATAATATTAAAAAATAATTGTAAGTTGCAGCTCTAAACTAGATATCTACATCTAATGTTCAGTTTGAAAATATTATTGAACAGAGAAAAGGCCCCACCCAGAACTTTGCAACCACTGAACAGGAATCTCTGCTGATCTGCTTTATAAGCTCTTAACCCAAATTACCTGCTCCACTGAATTGTTAAATATTTGAGTCAGACTGTGGGGGAGTAAATGGCTGCTGGGGTCTTGACATGTACACAGCACTTAATGAGCCTGTGACAACCCTCCAAAAGCTCTGTCTCCCTCGCTTGTCAGCAGAAATGGTGCGGTCCGCTGATTACAAATTAAAGCTCTATCTACCTGAGGTGGCTGCTTCCATTAGGCTGTCCTAGGGCCAGTTAATGGCGGCTGCAAGTCCCACTGGGAGCTGCCCCCTTCGCTGATTTTTAATCCTCCTCTCGCTATTTTCTGCTTCTCTGCCAAACCCCACCTTTATCTCCATTCCTACTCAAGCCCTCTCTCCTTTCTTACAGAATTTCACCCCCTGCCATGCTCTCACTTCCTCCTCAGGGAAGGGGTTAACAAGGCCATCAGAGAGTAGTGAGAGCTACATCTGAGAGTTGATCACATTACTGTGGCGTCTGCCAGTCTGCAGGGCAGAAAGCGAGACATAGAGAGAAAGAGAAGAAGTGAGTGAGCAGGGAATATGAGTAAGGAAGAGGATTTGGATTAATCATACTGTACACCGTACCCTACCATGGATAAGCTCTTTCACAGTAAATCTCATTTCTGGATTTGCTACTGTAGCCTGCTACAAATCATGAATCAATGTGGCACACTTCTGCTCTTCAGGCTTTGGGCCCTGGATGATGGATTATGCCACAGTATGACAGTCAGCATGCAAATCTCCACTATGAGGCAGTGTACCTTGACAGAACACAGCAGCCATGTGCAGAAGTAGAATATTTCCCAACCTGCCGTTTGATGCAGATATTTTTGCCGTTCTCCCAGCTGGGACTGCTGCTGAACTCTGGGCTCATATTACACAGTAGTAGTTGCCAAAAACACAGGAATAAAAAAGAAATCAAGGTTAGACAAGGTTGGTCGTTCTTTTCTTTTCTGTTTTTTCACCGTCCGCCCTTTGGGGCTCTTTGGAGCTCTTTATTGAGCAGGGCGCAGGTTGCCAGATACAGTTAGTTTGATTTGATGCCAGCTGAGCTTTGCTTCAGTGTTATTAACTTTTTGGACCATAAATAGACATATTGGTCTGTCATGCTATAAGCTTAACCCTTGACTATTAGGTTCTATCCATAAGCCACAGACAAAGAAGATAAGAAACAACCCAAATATTCTCCACACAACTATCGTAAATCCTGGCTTCTTTGCTTTCTAAATGAACTGGTATTCATAAACTAATCTCAAATGTTTTTTGGTGTTAGCCACAGAATAGCTGAGAGGCAATAGGGCGTTGCTCTGGCTACATTAATAAATAATATACCAAAATGAAATGCATAGCTAATGGTGTGTGGAGAATCCTGTGGGGACGGCATCATCTTGCCTGTTAGGGAAATTAGGCCAAATAAGGACACATCCATCCTGCTCCCCTCGTGGCCACAAAATGGAAGTTCAGCTCCACAAGACATCCTTTGATGAGGTTTTCTTTTTGGAGGACTTAATGAATAATTATTCCTCCTAAAAATCTGGATATTTACATCAAGGACCTCCTGTGGAGGTAGAAGTGGGTTAATGATTTTTCATCTTTTTGTGTGTTAGTAGGTAATGGTAATGATATTTTCTTTATGTGCGTATGTTTTAGCAGTGCACTCAGTACTACTAAAAACAGATTTGTGCCATCAATGACCCATGGAGTCTGATGTAAAAAATAAATAAACAAATAAATAAAACCTTCAGCTACAAGCTCAACATTCGTTTCAGAACTTCTGTAAGTGTAACACACAGCCATGTTTCAATTCCTCTCCACAGCTTACAAAGAGAAGATGAAGGAGATGTCAGTTCTCTCGCTCATCTGCTCTTGTCTCTACCCCGAGACCCGCAAAAACATCATGGGTGACTTTGAAGGTAAGTGAATATTTTTTAATCTTCTTCATCAAACATGCTTGAATGAAAAGTCATATGGAGACAACAAAGGGTTTTTTAATCTGCCTTTCTCATTAAATGCGCACACATGCAGACATGGACATCAAGCCCATTAACAAGCGAGCCTCAGGCCAGGCCTTTGAGGTCATCCTGAAGCCGTCCTCCCCTGTGTCTGACGTTGCCCACTGCGTCACCAGCCCCCCAAAGAGGGAACTTTCCCTGGAGGACATCCAGAAGAAACTGGAGGCAGCTGAGGACCGAAGGAGAGTAAGGATGTTTCCAATCATTTTCATTGCACCCAGCTGCCACGCATCACTTTGCTTCAATAATTGCCAAGAGCCACAAAAGGTTGGAATAAATAATTTTGTGATACCAAAGCTAAACCATTTCCGACCCTTTACAAAAGAAGCCTGGCCAAGTTTATACAATATTTCTGGTGTGGTGTCATAACTACTTTAAATTTAATTTGATGTCGGGATGTTTGGTCAGTTGTGCATCACCTTGACTACTGCAGATGCAGGGGACGGCAGATGCAATCAGACATTGGCTGTCTCATTGATTCAAATGTCAATACAGTCAGTCCAGCAGCTGACAAATCCAGCAACCCACCAACAAATCAATAACCTAATCAATAACATAATTTGACTGATTTTTGAACACCAGATGTCCAATACTCCAGGTCCAACATACAGTTTATTACATAAATTATAGTACATGCCAGAAGAGAATGAAAGTGGCAAGGAGAGAATTTCTCTTATATCCAGACATTTTTATGCTTAACATTATTACATGTGTGAGTTAGCTGCACCAGCTGTGACTCGTGCTTAAATTTTAAGAGCAATCAATGGGTGGAATTTAGTAAATCAGTCTCTCGCTATCGACCCTTGCTGATTCATTCTCTCTGCTACCCATCGCCCTTCCCCCTCCAGTCCCAGGAGGCGCAGGTGCTGCGGGCCCTGGCTGAAAAGCGGGAGCACGAGCGTGACGTGCTGCTGAAGGCCATGGAGGAGAACAGCAGTTTCAGCCGCATGGCCGAGGAGAAACTCCAGTTGAAGATGGAGCAAAATGAGGAGAACCGGCAGGCTTACCTGGCCGCCATTATGGAGCGCCTGCAGGAGAGGGTAAGGAGCAGGTCACAGCCATGATTTCAGATAGACTGAGGTTATAAATCCAAGTCCACACACCCCCAGAACATTTTGACCAGAAAAGGTTTGTTAACTATCCAGTTATCTGTTTTATTACATTAACACAGGAGAGTAGGTTCCAAATGTTGTTTCCAAGCCTAAATTAAAATACTGGTAACAAAATCTTTACATTTATTGGCATACATTGTGTCTAAAATATGCCACAATAATGCTAGCTTTTAATAGTGATTGCTAAAACCCCAAATCTCCAGAATGTCGTCAATTGTAGCTACGGTTCTGGATTAGGTTGCAATAGCTATTTGTAAATTCATCAATAAGTTACTACTTGCTAGTTTCATCAATAGTGATTTACTACTGTAAATTGGTTGAATCATTAAAACTTAAAATGCTAGGCTAAACTTCAGTAATGTATAATTTGGTTGCTAGAAATAATCTTCAGTATCTGTCCACTTCATAAACAGGAAGTCACTGTAACATCAAAATCTGTAACATAACTGCTGTGCTACTAACTATGATTGTTTTATTATAACATATCTAGGATAGATATGCGTTTCAGAGTTAAAAATATTCATTCAATTTAGAATGGAATTATCTTCTAATTATCATGGAAATACATGTCAATGTTGAAATATAAAGGAGTTAGTGTTTAACATGTAAAGAAATCAGGCATCATGTGAGCTGTGTTTCTAGCAGTGCGCTGTGCTGCTCAGGCATTCCTGCAGGGAGGGGGGGTATTGTTAGGATGGAGCCTCACTGCCTCTCTCCTGCGAGGGAGCATTCTCCTAGGCATACGCTCTGGTGAGCAAAGGTCATGATGACATCCGCTTTCTCACTGAGTTCAGCACACAAACCAAACACGCTCACTTGATTGCAACAATAATATATCTAATTGAGTGACACATGCAGTATGGCAATAAAGCTTTTATTTTTTACAATCTGCTGCAGCGATAAATACACCATCATTGCTAGGTTGAGCCAATTTGCATTGAATAGGGCAGAATAATGGTGTCAAAAGTTAAACCAGACAGTTAAGAAAAGGAGGGCCTTGCATTAAGGCCGACACAAAGAGGAGCAAACAAAGGCATATAACTAAATGTAATAATAATAGTGTGTGAGGACCTCAGGATATCTGGCCCAGCTAAAAGTTTCTCAACCACAGAATGAGTGGGAAATATCCAATAATGCTAACGTATCTTACGCATTTTATTAATTAGTTTGATAATACACTTTTACACTTTAGGAGACGATATGGAAAAATAGGAAGCCTAGAGTGATTTGGAAAAGACAAAGATGCAATCTTGAGCATGGAGGATGGGAGAAAAAGAATTATATGAGTAGGAAAAGAGGAGGACGGGTGGCAGAAAAAGATAAATTATGTAATTTGTCTGCAAAGGTCAAAGAAGAGAAATAGTGAAGTGAACAAGAAACAAATGCCAGGAAAGGGACTACAGGAGAGAAAATCTTAAAAAAAAATCATTCTGTGTTTGTGTTTTCTCTAGGAGAGGCATGCTCAGGAGGTGCGCAGGAACAAGGAGTTGAGAGAAGAAGTGACAGCGTGAGAAGCCCCAACAGGTTCTACATCCCACCCCAAACCCCCCCACTTCCCGACCCTGAGGAACACCCTTTTCCCCACCTTATCCCACATGTCCCCACCTCTCCACGCCCCCTGCCATACTCCCCCATCCTACTATGAAACTACCACAGCCTGATACGCCACCCCGAGACAGTGGGAGGTTCAAATGGGGTTGGGGGTGGACAAAAAAAAAAGCAAAAATAATTAAAAAAACAGATGAATTAATGTCTCCCACCCACTCTTCCCAAAAAAGAATGTTGTTGCTCCGTTTCAAATGAGAAGAAAAGAAAAAAATTGACAAACGACAGTGGGTATTGGTTTTTGTAAATACTTCTTTTTTTGTTATATACAGTACGATACAAGCAGCAAAAGTATTGATTGCAGTGTGCCATTTTTCTATATAAGTTTCCTCTCCTTGCATATATATGGATGTAATAATTTGTTCATTTTCATGTTTGTTCATTTCTGCCTGAGAATCATTTCAGGCGTAGGTGTTTGTTGTGAGTTTGCCAGCTAGCTGATGTTTGCTGTGACTGGCTGCGTCCTCACTAGGCCCGCATCCTGGCTCCGTTCCCACGTCCCTTCAAGTGGGCACTTACTCATTTGACACTGCCGATCTGGACACAAAATTGGATCTGTGTTTGGTCAGAGTGATTTTCCATCCAGTTTATGCCAATGTTCCAATTAGTGAGGGACATGTGCAGGAAAGTTGGCAGAAGGAAAGGGGACAGTTTGCTTTCTGTGGGGACTGCAAGCCATCGCTGCACAGCCACTCCTGTGAGGTAGATGGTGACTGTACCACAGGAGAACACTATAGCATTTAAAGAGCCCTTCCTCCTCCTCCTTCCCTCCATCTGCAACCTCTTCATCTCTCCACATACATACATACTGTAGAAGCACTCACTCACACACTCTCCACATGGGCAGGCATTTAGCCAATCATAGCACAGAGCTCAGTAGGAGTTCGTTAAATTCTGTCCATCTGGCACCGGAAAGCTCACATAACATCCCTGACTAATGGCGGACCTCTTATATTCCTCAGAAACAGGCTTCCAATCACATTTAAATCACGTGTCACCGTAATATACAACACAACTAAGGTTAAAGTGTATTTGAAGAATGCTGGAGCGCAAAAACTTCACCTGAGATAAGACTTGTTACTGTGAATCTTATATCGGAGAAAACACAAATAGATTCCACCTTTCTCCATTTCCATAGAAGCTAGAGTGGTGCTCAGCATCGTCAGCGCCTACTGGAATCATTGCACTTCACTCCAAGACACTGTATGCCACTGATAGGTCGGCACAAGAAAGATATTGAAGCCATAACCGGTATCGCTGCAACAAGTGTGATCCATGAACACAGTATTGCCATCTGTAAAGGTGTATATGAGTGTATTAAAGTATCCAAATAGTTTGTAACCAGGGGTGCTGAAGCCTGAGGTTGAACCCTGTCGAATCCACACACACAAGGTAGGCCCATAGATGTGTGTGAGTGTGCGTGTGTGTATTTCAGAAAGGGCGGGTAGAAAAAAGAATGTTTGTGCCATGTGATATTGACCCGGTAAAGTTCAAACCAACACCATTACAGTGTGTAACAGCTGCACAAGTACACCACAGAATACAGTGACTATCCTACCTGCCTCTCTCTTGCTCTCTCTTTCTCTCCTCTGTCCATTTGTGTGTTTCCCCCTCTCCACATATATCTTTGTGAGCAAGCAGTGGTTAATAAAGATTTGGGGTTCAGTGAATGAAATTGGCTTTGAGAGTGACTTCTTACAGATACATTTCTATGAATTAAAAGGGATACAAATGTATTGTATTGGGCAAAAGGCGGGTTACACCCTGGACAGGTCGGCAATCCATCGCAGGGCCACACATACACAAACAACCAGTCACACTCACGGACAATTTAGGGTCACCAATCAACCTAGTCCACATGTCTTTGGAAGCCGTAGCACCCGAAGAGAACCCACGCAGACACGGGGAGAACATGCAAAGGACAGGTTTGATCCCACAACCTTTTTGCTTAGCATAAAAATGACAGTTTCATGGCCCTGACTTTGTAGATGAGGGCTCACTGATACAGTTGTGCACAGTACCTGTGATTCCATCACAGGGCCACACATAGACACAAAAGATGATTCCATTAAATCCCTGGAGTATGTTTTACAGTGCAGTAACAGTTTATTTTGCAGATTCAAAAAAAGATCATCAGTGTACAAAATAAGACAAAGCAGCTCCCCCTTAGGAAGCTACAACATGAAAATACTACTTTCAAGTAAATGTATCAACAATAATAAAATACGCATAGTAATACACCACTTTCAATTGTTTATAGGTGTCATTCTGCATTATTAGTACTAATACGCTACACGTATATTTATTCAAGTGAAATTTTTAATGCGGGACTTGTGTTATTGCTACTTTTACTTGAGAAAATAATCTCAGCCCCCTGACCCTTCACAAGTCTTCCTGTTACATGGTCATTACCATTTATGGCCAGCTGGGGGAGACAAAAGACAGGTTGTCTCAACTGAATATCTACTTGACCTTGCGGTTTTGCCTGCAGTAAAGCTTGCATCACTACCGTGGGCCCTGCATCATCCTAAGTAATAAACGAAAAAGGTTAAGGAGAATGATCAGAGAGATCAAAGGAGAAAGAGAGGGTGGACATTTTGGAGGATATTTTGGCGGAGAACTAAACTTTTTGGTGCAGCAGAAGAGGGGACGGCATGTAGGAGAAGAGAACAGAAGGTGCAGCTGGTGCGAGCTGAAACGATGGCAAAGGGACAAAACTGTTCTCTGCACACTTCCTCTCTCACAGTTTTTCAGTCCCTCTTTCCTTTGATCCCCCTGTCCCGTTTTTTTCTTCCCCCTTTTCCTCCATATCCCATTCTATGCTCCATCCCTCCTTCCTTTCCTTCTTCATCCTCTTCCAACCTTCCCTCCCTCCTTTTTTCCTCCTCCTCTAGTTCCCACGCAGCACATGGGGCCAGCCGGGCTGCTATTGTCCAGGATATCCCCTCCTTGTTAATGGTTTCCTGTGCACACACAGAGGGCTGCTGAGAGAAACAAGCAGTCGCATCTGATATCAGGCGTTGCCACGTACTGCGAGTGCACACAGACACACACACACACCCACACACAACTGTAGGCATCAATAAGCAAACAAACAATACATGCACACACAAATACATTCAGTCCAACATACACACTCATACACGTTTGAACAAACAGACATGCAAACAACACATAATAATGCACATAACAAAGACGCTGATAAAGCCAGGTGATTTATCTGGACTTTTATTACAGGGAAGTTGTCATTACCACCAGCAACAACTTTGAAAAGCTGAGAAATCTGATTTGTCCGTGCTTGCTTGTGCTTTGTACAACCATAAAATATACAAACTCTCACTTAGGTTCACCAGGAGACACCAACATATCAGGTGGAAAGCAGCAGTTAGTCTTTCTAAATGAAAAAGAACTGAATTGTATTGCCTTGCGTTACCGCAACTGTTGACAGACTCCCTCTTGATAATTACAGATTGATAATGTTGCTACTTTAAGCAGGTACAAGAAAATAACTTAAAATAAAAAATTGCCCATGCATCAGTTATAACAGAAATGAAATAAATGTGGGAAAGCTGGTAGAAACTGGTTAAACATATGTGAAGCCTCAGTTGTTGACTAAATTTACTTTAGAGAGGAAACATAACTTGAGGAAGCAAGCTTAAACAATGAAGCGCCATAGGAACATTAGAGGCTGTGGGTAAATCACGGTTAAGTTTATTTCTACCAAGCTGGTAGCTAACTTCTGTTCCCGGTATTCAGTCAAACAAACACCTGGTTTCAGTTATTCCACCCCATAAAATGCTATAAAAAGCGGGTGACTCTCGGCTACCTCGAGCCCTCCTTTCACACCCCTCTCTCTGTATGTAACCAGGGCCCCCACACTGGGTGTTTCAGCGCAGGGGGAAAACAAAGAGAGGGGCAGTTTCGCCCAGGAACTTGACAGGCGGCGACTGCTTGACCATCTGGAAAAGCCATTCCTGATAGGCTTACAACTGTGGGTGAAACTTCTAAAGAGGTGGGCAGGAACCGAGATCAATCACAATAAATCACTCTTGTTGCTTTAAGTCGTAGTCTCCCTCCTCACAGTTTTTTTTATTATACAAAACACAATACATTAGCAAGAAAATAAAAAACATATAGCTAGGTGTATCCTCTGTGGGATGTCAACATCATAGAAAAAAATAGTACTTTCTTAGGTGGGAAAATCAAAAGTCTTGTCCTTGAAAGTCCAGCTCAGCTGGGTGGGGAGTTGAGTCTAGATTTTGCTGAGGTTTTCACTTCAGTCAGAAAGCTCCTATTTCCATCCCCCAGGGTCTGTAGGGTTTGCCCACACTGGATGTAGGGGCTGGAGGGCTGATGGCGGTGGAATGGGAGATGAGGGGGAAGGCGCTGAAGTGGAAGGGGAACGCTGAGAGGGAGGACAGAAGAGGAGGGGAGATCTTGGATGCTGATGAGGGGACCAGTGCGGGGTGCGGGACGGTGGAAGGGGCGGCAGTTGTAGGGGGAACCCGGATCGGGCCTTGATCTGAGTGGGGGGTGACGCTGCCATGAGTCTCTGCAGCCGATGAGGACGATGAGGAAGAGGTGGAGGAAGAGGTGGATGAAGTGGATGCAGATGACAGAGGAGTTTGTGGGCTGCTGGTGGCGCTGCGGGGTAAAGGTGCCAAAGCTGCACCCTGTTGGTGCTGGAGTAGGAGGGGGTGGGTCAGATGGGCGGGAGGGGATCCAAATGCAGAGCCCCACGCCAGGTGACTCAGGCCAGAGTGAGCCTCCCTCTGACTGGCATAGTTGTTAAGGTGGGAGACCAGACGGAGACGCAGAGGGTCTGTGCTGTCCAAGCCTTCGATTATGCTCAGATAGCGGGCCGTCTCAGCCAGACACTCCCTGAAACCTAAACCACGGTAGTCCATCGCCAGGGCATGGGCATCAAAATAACCTAAGGGGAGGCCAACAAGACAGCGGATTAGTTAAAAAGAGTCATCTGACCTGCACACTACAAAACAAGTTTGTCCAGAACTTAAAGGGCTGTGTCTGAAATTAACCAATATACCCCTGGCTTTGGGATGGTGACAAAACAAGACAGATATAATTGACAAACCAGCCAGACCAGTTTAGGTTTGCAATCTAGACATTTCTTTTAACAATTCATTCTTTTTTTCAAGAATATGAACCAAATGGACAGAAACTATTCCATGTCCAGCTTTTGCCCTCTTAAGCATATCAACATGACTCTACAACAAGTAAAAGGTGTCGTAACAATGAATAGATCCCAGACAGACCTTTGCCTCCAGCTGCATGAAGCATCTTCAGATGGTCGACAGTCATCTGCAGAATCTCTGCTTTCTCCAGTTTGGCTGAGCCCTTCAGTATGGAGGAGACAGAAAGCAGCCAATTACATATACATAATCCACAAAGAGCATAAATGGACAAAGTTTCACATTTTTGGACTTCCGTATAAGTGACATTAAAGTTGCGTTGCTACCTGTTTCTCAAAGGCGCTGGGAACCAGCCTGCGAAGCTCGCTAAGGCTGTTGTTGATTCTGTCACGGCGCCGTTTCTCAATTATCTGCGGAAAGACAGAAAAGATGTTATTGGTTATTTTCAGACTGTGTGCATATGATCAAAAAAAATCATGCACACGGTTGCAAACTGCACAAACGGATTTTTTTTATTAATAGAAATGGACTTACTCCTCGGCGTCTTTTCCTCGCCTGCACCTGAGTTGATGTTGTTGGAGACAGAGACCCTATGGGAGAGCTGATGTTCCTTAAAAAAAAAAGATTAAATACGGAGGCTCAATCAATGTCCCAATTCATTTTTCGATTTGAATTAGGCCTATACATAGACTATTAAATTAACCTTTCGTCCATTTCGGCTCCGTTACGCTGGACGACTTTTTAAGAGGAATTTAAAAGAAAACAGGTCCCAAATGACTTACCCATTCTCGTCCGCGCTCTCCTTCTCCACCTCAATAGTCTCATCCAGCTCGCTGTCCGAGGAGCTAAAATCGTGATTCCTTTTCATTTTGACAATTTGTCCACAATAGTCCTTCAGAGTGCCTGCTGTGACTGCGTCTGAAGCGCGTTTGTCCAGTTTTGCCCTGAGTGCCTGCGTTTGAAGCGCTCAGCTTTCCCACGGTGTCATTTCAACTCTGGAGCCGGCCAACTGGGGCGGGAGCTCTGGCCGAAACAGCCAATCATCACGCGGCAGTGGGTTTGAGTGACAGCGCAGTTGGCCCAAGCACATACCAGGGCGCTTTGACAAGTCAGAGAGGAGAAAAAAAACCAAGACACCTCACTCTGTGGGTGTTACGGAAGAGAGATCTGGCCTCCGATTTCTAATTATGGCCACGCCTTAATTTTAGTAAGAGCAAACACACAAAAATAATTCGTTCTATTTTATCTTTTATATAAAACAGCAATTAAGTGGGCCTAATGACTATAGGCTACCTATCTATCCTCAATGTCTCAAGAAATGTGTCTCCAAAAATGTTGTTGAAGTTCTGTGACAGTTAGGCTATACAAAAGTAGCGTAGGCTGCAATCCCATCACAAAGTCCACTCAGTATCAATATTGCATGACCTTCCTTTGCAAATTAGTCATAAATAAATAATAATAAATAAATAAAGTATATCTTCTTCTTGTCATCCCCCTCCATCTTACCTTTTAAAGTTAAGCTTTCGGTGGCACTGACCATGTTAGTAGTCTTGTAATTATTAAGAGATTGGTGGAATTTTGTTTTCTGGATGTTTCTAATTGCTCAAATGGAGCTATAATATGCCACGACCAGACAAAGAAGATGAATGCATGGAGATATGTTGTGTTATTTTCCCTTAGATGTAGGCTTATTGAGCAGGTATACATCCTGCACATAATAGCCTACTGCCTTCATTGGTTAAGTGAAGTCAATTTATTTGTAGTTTTAGTTCTTTTTTAATTCATTAGCGTTATATAATGTCCTCCTTCCATATGGTTGTCACCTTGGCTTTGCTCTTCTGCTGACAAGTGAAGCGTAATGGGTTTTTGTGACTACATCGGAGTGATTCCTCTTCCACCACATAGAGGATCTTTGGAGAAACTTTGACAGTGGTCCAATGGACTTTCAGTCCGTGACTCTCACCCCACTGCCGCCCCCTCCTCCCCCATGTGTGTCCCGGTGGTGATGAGGAGTGGCTGGCCGGCTGTCAGCACGCGCTAGCCGTGGGAAAGTTCCCTAACCGGCGCTGATAACCAATCAGAGGCCGACGGCCGTCTCCGGCGCTGGAATGAATGGAGCAATTGGTCGGGGCGACGGGCGGTCTGCGAACGAGCGTGTGAACCTGTAATCCAATACTAACTCAGCCCGGGAGGAGAGACAGGGAGCACTGCCGCAACCAGAGGAAGCCACCAAGTCTAATCTTACCCCACAGAGAGACCTCATGCACGGTAAAGACGCTGTGGGGACTTCAAGGACTTCAACAAAAGACCATAGCGCAATCAAAGCCGTCCTCGTCTATTTCCCCTGGAGTTTCCACATCAGCACCACCACAAGTCTAGTGGCTCCTATAATGGTCACACTCCCCAAATAATTTGACAGAGTGGCCAGTGTGTGTTTGTATATATGGAGGGCTCATGTTGCTGCATGTGGAGCTGGAGCTCTTCAGTGGAGGGTCTCCTGTAGAGACTGGATGGTGGCATATTTAAATAACACTGCCATTCATTAGAAAAGGTCAATATTACATAGGCTTTTACATAACTTAAATCAGTAAACATGTAAAACCAGTTTGTTACTTTAAAGCACCTTGCCATTTTGTTTTTAATTTGACATTATTATTATTATTATTATTATTATTATTATTATTATTATTATTATTATTATTATTATTATTGTCATGGGTCTCTTAAATATTTATTTGTAAAAATATGTGAAAAAGTATAATTGTTTTGTAATTATGAGAGTTTGAGTATCAGCATGTTGTGAGAACAACACAGTAATTTTAGCTCAAATAATTAAAATTTTTGCAGGAAACTGACATTATTGTCTTTGGTGTGACATAGTAAGAACATCTTATGTACATTTCAATAAAAAGTTGTACAAATATGTCATTTAAAAAGGCATTTAAAAATGAACTGATTGTGTTGTATGGGAGTTTCTGCCCATTGGTGTCTTTGTGTCTTGTGTAATTTAAAGAAAAATTAGGTTTTAAATGGATATGTACATCTACATCTATGAATCTGTTTTGCACCCTCAATTTCTTTGTAAATTTTCAGTAAGCGTGTGTGTGCATGTGGCCCATTTTAGCTCCCTGTTTTAGCAAGCTAAAAAAGTACCTAAAATTACTATTTTCAAAAAATCTAAGTTTCTTTACAAATTTGAACTATTTTTATTTGAAAGAGCTTGGGAAACGTCTTTCATTACCATTTTGCTTTGTTGGTAATGTTACTTTTAATTGCTGTAATGATGAGTGAAATTTACTAGGTTATGCTCATTTCTCTGATGTACTTCATGTAGGCTGTACCCCGCCCACTGTAAAATTCTCAGACCAATCAAAACTATACTTTTTGTCAACTTGTATTGTAGCAACATTCAAGATCAGTATTTGTGATTGGCTGCACATTTTTAGAGTGCTATAAAGCTCCAACCTTATTTGGCCCATTTTACCTGATTGCCCATTTTAGCTGACTTCACCATATGTGATTATTTTATAGCAGTAAGGGCGCAGTAGATTTTAGTTATATGAGCTGTCCTGCTTTGAATGAGGTGTTTTATTTATTTTTACTGGAATAATTTGATATTTGGGCAAATACTCTCTCTATATAATAAAATGTTTTTTTCTTTCTGGCAGAGAAGATACCCCTCTCATTTCTGTGCAGTAAATATGAAGCTAATGAAAGCAGTAGGTTAGCTTAGCTTGCAGTTTGGAAGCAGGAAACAAGAGCTTAAGACCCTCACAACTTTTTAAAGGAATAATTTGACATTTTGGGAACTACGCTTATTTGCTTTCTTACCGAGACTTAGAAGATCGATACCACTCTCATGCCTGTAGCCTACAACTATCAAGCTACAGCCAGCAGCTGGTTAGCTTAGTTTAGCATAAAGATGGGAATCAGCTAGTCTGGCTCTGTTCAAATGTTACAGTAGGTGTCTACCATCGCCTGTAAAGCTCAATAATTAACATATAAAAGTGTAACAACAACATTTCGCTCTTGTAGCCTACATGATGTGCTGAACCAGCAGAGACTACCATTGGTTAGACAGAGCCAGGCTAGCTATTTCCAGTATTTATGATAAGCTAAGCTAAACACCTGTTGGCTATAGCTTCAACAGGGCCTGCTTACTGTGCAGACATAAGAGTCGTTCAATCTTCTCATATAACAGTCCACCACAATGCATATATAATAATTATTATATTTTACAAAATCTCAAAGTATTTCTTCAAGTTGTTGCAGTTTTATTATGCATTTTACAATGCTGCCAAGACCTGTTATATATAATAATACAGCTATACTCTTTGCAATTTTACCTTAATTAATAAAAACAATAACATTACAGCACATTAATGATAATCTATTGAAATATCCCTTGACATAAAGTATGTAATGTCTATTTATGTAATAAATTCTCACAAATGTAAAATAACTTTGTATTTCATTTCATTTTAAAATTTCATTGTAAAATCACTTACCCCACCCAAAACTGAATTTGAAACCATTAACAAAATAAAAGCTTTCAGTTTTACAAACATGGACATTGTTTGCAATCCACAATGAAACCACTTAGTACCGGCAGCATACTGACATTTCATCAAACTGCTGAACTGTCTGAAAAGAGTAACTGTGTTTAAAAATGTCAGTGAAGGTAATTTTTTAAATAAATATTGCTTCTTGTGAAATATCCCCTCTAGGCAACAAAACAGAAAGGCTACGAAAGGGTGAAAGGAAATATGCACTATGATCATGTAGTGCGGAAACACAGAATCATGATTCATCAGACATGAAAATATTTCAATATGAATTAGATATACCACCATTCAATCTCTGAGGGAATATACTGTTTCTGTTTATTACTCCCCCCCCCCCCCACACACACACACACA
>NC_060158.1:15518221-15538315 GCF_021292245.1 Micropterus dolomieu | reverse complement strand
CTATTTTTTTTTTTTTTCCCCCCCCCCCCCCCCCCCCACACACACACACACACACAGTAATGTAGTAATCCTTATCAGTGGGAAGCAACCAAAGGCGCAATAGTCATCACAGAGAGAGGAGGGTGCCTTGTTTGGTTTATATGAATGAGAGGAAGCACTTAGGGCTGTTTTCATCTTATTGTTGTTGTACAAGGCTACACTTGTACCAGGACAGACACACAGATGCACTCCCACATTCATCGAACTGATTATTGGTGAGTTCTGTGTGTGTGTGTGTGTGTGTGTGTGTGTGTGTGTGTGTGTGTGTGTGTGTGTGTGTGTGTGTGCGTGTGTTTCGGGAGTGGGAGAATGAGAGCTGTTTTCACATGCATCCGAGTTTTCGCAACCTGAAGCCTTTGTCACAATAAACACAGGTGTGAGTCCACATTAGGTGCTGACTCTGTGTGTGTGTGTGTGTGTGTGTGTGTGTGTGTAACTAGGGGGAGTTTGGGGTGGCGGAGGAGGGGGTGAGTACTCTTGTTGTATTTCAAGTTCAGCCAGAGTTCCCACGCTGTTATTTTCTGCACGGCTGTCTTTGTTCTACCGGTCTCATCACATGTTGTGATTAGTACGGCCTTTCAGGGGCCGCCCTTTGAAGGTGAGGGCCCGCAACACAACATCATCCACCCCTCCTCCTCCTCCTCCTCCTCCTCTCCCACTGCAAATCAGGCCACCAAACCAACTCAAACCCCGGGCCAAAATAATCAGGGTTGAAATGACGGTTCACCTCCATTGCTCTCTCCACTTTTTCTTCTCTCATGTCTAATTTCCTGATGTCACATATTTTCCTCTGTCTTGTTTTCTTGAATTATATCCTCACTCTGTCTTCTCTCCCTCTCAATTAGTACTTTGCTGTGAGATAGAGCTCAAAAAGGTAATTTTGTCTCTCCAAACCGTGTCTTCAGCTGCCAAATGCTGAATACACACGATACACACTTAGTTAAGGGTCAGTTCAAAGGGGAGATGTGTTTTTTAGAAATTAAATGTTGGATCGTCCTGAAATCTTGGCCAGAAAACGATGCGTTTCCATGTCCTCTGCCTGCTCGCACTGTACAATCAAAAAGGGTTTTGCATTTCAGTTTACTAGTCAGCCACAAGTGCATTTTCTTCAGCAATAACATGTCATCAGTGGAAACATAACTTGAGTCTAGACTGTTATACCAGAAGGAAATGGTTGGAGTTATGTGTGCACACACACTTTGAAGTAGTTTTAAAGGCAGATATCACCAATAAATTCACAATAGTGCACATATACTAGTGTATTCACCTCTGCTGTACATGCTCACACAATAGTCCACATATCCTCAGGTGTTTCGTTGTATGGGTTTGTTTTGGTTTGACTTCCTGCAAAAAGCCTATGTGGATCCACAAGACTTCAGTAAGTGTAAATTAAGCTGGGCTGCAGTGTTGACAGAGTGACATTGATGAATGATGTTGATATCATGTTCAGGAGCTCTCAGTTAGTTCTTAACCAAACAAAGTCATGCTAAACGGTTTACTACTTAAAATGTTCTTGACGGTGTCTGCCTCATGAGGGCGTTAATCAGTGCAAGCAAACATTTCCATTTGATGTTGAGTCACATTTCATGTCAGCTGTAATATTAATAGATACAAACATATCGCTCATTAATCGGGTCGATTATATGTATATGTACAGAATAATATATTAATTATTCTACTTGTCTTGGTCAAACTGAGGGCAAACTGTAAATCGGGTACAAAGGAAATGAATGTCTTGAGAAATAAATAGAACTGTTCAACATGTGAACAGTGAATAAGCTCTGAGAGAAATCAGCACTTAAAGTATCGGTTAAACTTACTCACTACTTCCTCCCCTTTGGTCAAATGAATAAGATCCTGAATGACTCAGCTGATATTAAAGGATAAAGCTGGTGTTTTTTTAGGTTTCAAGGTACAATGTAGTTTATTTGTCATTATACAACACAAGGTTGTATAGCGAAAGAAAGTTTGTAGTCCCTTCATGCTACACACACAGAACTTAAAAGATTAAATGTGTATCACAATATGGTAAAGTATAAAATAAAACAAAATAAAACAATAAATACACATATACAGTTATGTATACACAAATGTAGGCTATATTTTATGTGTTTGTAATCTGCCTCTCTCCTCTACATCACCATGGCATATTCTTACCATGTCCAGCTTTTTCACACAGCATAACACATTGTGAATTCTCTTTATAGAATCACAAATTTCTCCTCAGGGCTTTACAATCTGAACAAAACCTCTATTCTTCAAACCTTTTTCATTGTAAAGGGGGAGAAACCTCATGAGGAGCAACAGAGGAGGGATGCAGATGTCATACATTCAGAGTATTTTATTTGTTTATAGATTTATATTGATTTGTTACATGTTCAATATGTCTGTAAACATAACATTTCACTGGCCAATCCTCATTATGCAATAATGACATCTGCCTGGAAACACATTTGGCCTTTTAAAGCTCATTGTCAAATACATTTTTGTCTTTTGATTTGGGTCACCATTTAGAGGTCTTTAAATGGCACAACATCCCCACAGATCCCCTCCAGACATTTCAGAAAAATATCAATAAAATTATGAACATTTTTTAAAAGCATACTTCATCTCTGACTGGAAAACCCATAATCGAGGAACATGCTTTTTCATTTTAAAAGTTTAACTTCTGGACACAAGATGTCCTTGAAAAGGCCTTTCAAATGAATGTGTGCTGGAGGCTTCAAGTTTTCACATCACACTTGTGTAAGTTTCATATTGGACCATAATTGGCCTCCAGTTGTGATGCCATGAAGTCATGCTCACACTCATAAACTCAGATTTAAGGTGAGCCCAGACAATGCCAAACTTTCCTTCTTGATGAATGTAAAAACAGCCTTCCTGTGTAAAACTCTCTCTGCACAGGGAAGCTCAAACATCCAAGTGAAGCTATAATAAGCAAAACACATTTTTGAGTGGAGGGGGACATTAAATATTTTTCTGTTACATACTTACAAACCCAATACTACAGTTTTTGAAGGTGAGTCACGGTGACACATTGAGAGCTGCGGCGTCTGCAGGTCAGCCACAGACAGATGTTCGTCCGTTGGAAACAATATGGCGAGCCGCTCTCTGCTGAAACCCCGTGGAGGGTGAGCCTTGTTATTGTTTATAAATAGAGCTGTGTGGAGGCCAACTTTGTTTCCCCTGACAGGGAGAGGAAGCGACGGCTAATTCTGCTCCAGACGTGTGTGACCGGACCATTGTGCCTTAGAGAGAGAGGGGGTGAGGGACAGAGAGAGAGACATTGTTTATCTGTGCGTCTTTAGGAGGGTGGGCTGTTTGTGAAGCAGGGGTGAGGGTTTTGTGTGTGTGTGTGTGTGTGTGTGAGAGACACCCTAGTATTGTCCTTTAGGGGGGAGGGGGGTTGAACGTGGTTTCATTGTTTTCATTGCGCTTGTCTATCACTGACAGGCTCTCTGTGAGTTTTTTTAAGGGATCCTTTCCCTCACATGGGTTATACACAGAACACATTTCTCAGTGTGTGTGTGTGTGTGTGTGTGTATTGAGGAAGTGAAGTTGACCCACTGACACTCATCTCTGTCTTTTCTCCCCATGGGAAGTGTTTGAGTGCCTCCCTCTGTCTCCATCAGTCACACACACAGAAACACAAAGAGAGGGGAGAACCCGATTCTGAGTCGATGACACAAGACAAATGTTTTATTCTGAAGATGTAGATGTTTTGCTGCTGAAATCCTATTGGTGTTTTTTTCTCTTTCTCTTTGTGGTCTGACAGATTAATTATTATATTTTTTTTTATGTTTTAGCAGTTGTTAAAATCCATTTCAAAGTCAAATTCTTGAAAACAATGCAAAGTTTAGTCTTTTCACAGGCTGGAAGAATCTTATTTTTTTCCTTTGATGACCCAAACTTGACTCAAAGTTTGCTTTCTGTTACACCTGAACTCATAAGCTTTTAAAAAATGTGTCTTATCATGAATTGCTTTGTAAAGCAAAGTGTATCACAATTCTGTCTCCTAGGAATAACTCATCTGCAACAGTAAATACATTTTGAGAGAAAAGCAAAGCAATCTAAATTATGTTTTGAACAAATGTTGAACCTGTCTACCGAGCTGCAAAATGTTCAAACAGAATGTATCCCCAAAACATTTGTTTATAGCATATTTCTTTTTTTCCTCCTTACAATATTTATATTATTATATTTATATATTCATGTTATATATTATACATGCATACAACAAAACATGGTCTTGCTCCTTGTAGACTTGCAGACACTGAAATGCATGGGCTAAAACAAAGAAAAACTAGACTGTAAAAAAATGTAGCTATAGTAAGTAGAAGATAGTGAATAGCGCTGTACACTGTAAATGTAAAGGATAAAGATGGTGTTTTTCTAGGTTCATATTACATGCAAATACCATCACTGAAAAACAATGTGTCATTTTGTCTCTTATACTTCTACTTAAAAAAAGGAGGTACATTTCCTAAAACAGCTGGGTACTTTACTTGCTACATTTGTTGGTTGGAACAAATACACTACAATACCCATGTTCATTGTAGTGAAGGAACATGTCACTGAGTGTAACATCATGTCTCACTGATGTGGTTTTAATAGTATTTGGACAACAATGGAGATATATTGCACGGAGGAATAAGTTACATCATGCTTTGGTCCGTTAATGGGATTTGCTGACAAGCAGAAAAATGTCAGCCATATTCTTTCAAAACAGAATACTGTACATATAAAACATGCTGTTTGCAGTAGAGTAACTGAGTATGACTGTACAGCTTCAGGAAAATAGCTGTTCTTGAGCCTGGATGTGAGGGCTCTGAGGCACCTGTAGCGTTTCCCAGACGGCAGAGTTGATGCACATATGTTGCAGGGATCATGTCTGTGATTTTTTTGGGCTACTGGATACTCCTGACCTGAACACATAATGCAATTCTCTGATCTTCTAAATGATCCGCAAATCCTCAGTCTGGTACATTTGATATCTAAATTCAACAGGTGGAAGGGAGGCAGAGTTTGGTATTTGATTCCCATTTTCTGCATATGGTCAAAAACTGTACCTGCTGGTGAATATTCGCAGGATGTCATTATCTGAACTGTCTGACTTTAATCTGGAGGTAAAGCGGGAAGTGGAGCGGCTGGTTTTGTGGGCTTTGGGTGTGACTCATGTCTAGAGTCGGTGAAACTCCTGGTGGGTGGTCACTGTGAGGAGAGTGAGAGAAAGTCATAGAGAACAAAGGCATTCATTTAACTTTCATCTCAGCTTGAGGTAATTATTCGCTTTGATTTTGACCCCGGTCACACTTTCAAACTGGCCTTGTGCCTCTGGCAAACTGTGAATTTTGTACTGTTTTGACATTTTATATAATGAAGAGTATATAGGACAGAGTGGCAGCTAAGACTTGAGAAAGGAAAAACCTGCTGGCATGCGACAGAAGTAGCGTAAGAAGTTCATGGTTTGTGCCTGAAGACTGACTCAGATTGCTCCAAATTTGATCCTTTGATATGGCCGCAGAGTGATCTGACATGAAGTTATGTCGAAATGTGAGGCAGAAAAAAAACATTGGTCTCATACATTTGCAGAATGTGCACACACACACACACACACACACTCCAAATGCTCACAAACGTCTAATCACTCATCTTTACTCACTAATTCGATAACGAGCCTGCACAGTTGAAACATGTTTTAACGTTTGACATTTGGCCTCAAGAAAAAAAGAAGGAGAGAACAAAATGAGCCTCCCTTCAGTATCTTTGCAGTCTTGGGAGAGAGCAGCCCCCCTCTTCCCCCGCACTGCTGTGAGGGGTTGCTGGTCCCCTGACCCTGGTAATGACAGAGGGTCAGGAGTCAGGTTTTGTGAAGGAACCGTCTACGTCTGCAGAGCGCGTGAGGAGCGCCTGGGAACCAGAGCTCGCCGTGTGATCCTGTGAAATTGATCTCTCCAGAGGGGACCAGTGGTGTGTATTTATTTTTATGTGTGGCGGTTGTGTGTGTGCGTAGGAGGGAAGCAACCGCGACAGGAGACACACCAGCGGAAATAGTAGATCCCAGTGGTTGGCCGTGACCAGGGTGCCCTGTCTGCCTGCCTGTCTACAACAGGAATGATAGGAGAAAGTGAAGGGAAGCTTCAACTAAGTCGAAGAACTTTAATACCCAAATTAACATTTCTTATAGTTAAAATTACAAAATAAATGCAGCACAAGGGTATTAATCTCAAACAGCCAATAGAGCAGAGAGGAAAAGTTTGACATTTTGGGAAACACGCTTATTTACTTTTTTGCTGAAAGTTAGATAAGAAGATTGATACCGTTCTTCTGTTATACGATAATACTGTATGTAGCTTGAGCCAGCAGCCATTTAGCTTAGCTTAGCATTCAGACTAGAAACCGAGGGAAACAGCTAACGTGGGTCTGTCCAAAGGTAACACAAGCCACCTTAAAGCATCTCCTAAGCTCACAAATTAACCGTGGTTCAATAAGGGGGGTAACTTCTCTTTCCGGTAGCAGTCACTTACTGGCGGACTTCATTGCCATTGGACAGAGCCTGGCAAGCTGGTTCTCCCTGTTCTAAGCCTCAATGCTAAGCTAAGCTAACAGGCTGCTGACTGTAGCTTCGTAATGGACAAATATAGGAGTGGTATCAATCTTCTCATCCAACTCTCAGCAAGAAAGTGAATAAGCAAAAATTGCCCAAATTGCTGAACTTTATTCTTTATATATATATATTCCTTTAAGTAGACTTTCCTGGTACAAAACACGTACAATGACAGACATTCACGTAAGTAAATTTTTGGGTCTTTATTTCCGTATGTTTTCTGTTTCAGGCTTTTTTCAACATTTCAGCCAATATAACAAAATTTAAAAATCTACAATTCCATCACAACTGGGATAGCAGCTGCTAAAGAAGATCATGTGATATGATCAAAAGCTGTAGAACAGCTACTAATAAACCTTGTGAGATTGTTTTGTGAAAATTATCTCTAATTTAACTGAAGCAAAACATCTGCGTACTTCCCCTTTCACCGTCCTGATGTACATAAGTGCATAAAAGTAATAATGGATGTAGCCTTCTTTGTGCTTTAGCACTTTAAATGCATGGTCTAATCCCATTAAGCATCTTTACAGTGAGTTTAGATGAAGAGTGTAAAGAGAGCAAGAGACACATGAGAAGAGTGTGTGTGTGTGTGTGTGTGTGTGTGTGTGTCTGTAGTATCTGTGAGACAGACCCCTCCAGTGAAGGCCTGGCTTCACTTTCATCTTCAGCATCTGCTATTCTTCTTAGAGCTCTCGGGCCTAACCTCCACTGTCTGTCTGCTCTGCCTATTTAGATGCGACCACTTCAGTCATATCTGCAGGCTCGTTATGGCAGCTACAAAACCAATCCCTCCTTGTGCTTATTCAATCACAGAGGGATCTTGTGAGCTTTTTATTGTCTGCTCCCTCTCAGAGGCTTTGCGCAGACATTTTGAAACAATCAGATGTATTATTTGGGACTTGTGATGTCTGATCCCTCCGCTGTACATGGGACCGGCATGGAAATGCGGCACACCCCGTTCAGAAATTCCTTGAGGTTTAGCAAAAATTTGTCAGAATTCACCATATTTTTTAAGCAATGCCATAAATGTCTTTGAGAATTGATATCAACTGTGTGATGTGAAGGGTGCTGATGGTCGTCACATCAAACAGACCAACTGGGAAATATTTGCACAGTGACTTTAAGAAACAATGCAAAGCAGGAGAAATTAGTCAGAATACAACTGTGTTTTTCTTTGTGCACAATATGATACAATTTCCTGTATATATGGGATAACAGAAATATCTTTATTGATATTGTGATACTGACTTATGCTGTGTGAGATTTAGGATAGCTGTCAAATATGGTAACTGTTGTACCGCATAATAATTTTCTCTTTTCATGTTGTTAAATTGATTTATAACAATAATATATCAAAGCATAACAAATGATGCTTTGATATATGGTTTTATTTTATGTGCATTTATTTCTTTGGTTGATTACTATAGGAGGACGGTGATTTCCATGATTTTATGGATATATAAATGTAATTTGAACTTTGACATCAATAAAATGTAATGTTTCTGTCATAACAAGTCATCTCTTGGCCTCCAATTAATGAAAAGGATTGCTTAATTAAACGAAATGACAAAACATAATGTTGATGATATAATGGAAATATTTTAATATAATAAAATTTTATATAATCTATATATATATATATCGTGTTTAGTTTGCAGATGACATGCTGTTGCGTTGTTGGCCCCACAAGTCAAATCCAGCTTTGTGGGAAGTCACACACTCAGCAGGCTGAAAGAGTATGACTTACGTGTTGTCATTACATCAGTCAGAGGCCTGATTCAAAACATTAATTAGACAGACTTCCCCGGCTTGTTTGCTTTTGGACTTGTGAGTGACGTTTGTGTGCGTTTGTGTGCATACATGCGTGTGTGTATTTGGATGTGCGCACACATGCATGCTCTTCTGTGCATTGTGAGTGGTTGCTATCATTTTTGGGTTTGGGTTCGCTTACCAAGCTTTGGCTTTTCTGTGTGTGTATGTGTGTGTGTGTGTTTTGTTACAGAGTGGTTAGCGCAACGCTGATTGCTGTTTATTTGGTCTGTGGGTTGACACAGAGCCTAGCAGTCAGGAGCGCCACTGACAGCTCTGTTTTTATTGGGTCTCTGTGGCCGTACCAACACTAACACTGGGGTCGCGCTCTTCCCTCTGTCCCCCGCACCCTGAGACTTCCTGTCTGTGCTTCGAAATAACATACAGTAAATCATCATGATTACAACAAAAAAATTCTAAAAGTAATAGGGGAAAATATATATATAACAATTTTGCCCAAAAAAGATTGTTAAACTGAATCACAGTGTCACTGAGACATGTTAGACCTTGTTTCTTTAATCCCCACAAAAAACAGCTGTTGCACCCTGTTAAGGGTCTTTATGCTAAAATAATAATCAATTATGTTTTGGGCTATTTTTGCTTTTATTGAGAAAAGTACAGCTGAAAATAGGCAGGTAATGCGTGAGAGAGAGAAAGGCAGACATAAAGCAAAAGAGCCAAGGTTCTGCCTCAAACCCGGGCCGCTGTGGCAAAGACTTACAGCCCTGGTACATGGTGCACAGACTCTACTGAGTGAGCTAACCCAAGTCCTTTATTAGTTAGACTAACAGACTGCTAGCTGTATCTATCTGTATGTAAAAAGCGACTAAGCATATTTCTCAAAATGCCAAACTATTCCTTTTAGAGTATTTTAAAAAAGTAGAATAGCCCTTATTATGTTTTTACCTGATTTAAAACATAATGTTGAGGGGGAAAATTATTTTGTTGTGCAAGCTTTTTTCATTACGTACATGAGTGGTTAGAAATACATTTTCCTCATTGACTTAAGGAGGGCCTGATATTATTTGAAACATTTGAAGAGAAAGTTTTAAAGGATTAAGACAGTCTCCTTAGATTGATGTTAGATTTGGCAAAAGGACTCTTGATTCAGCTTTGACCTTCTTTTTGTACCAGTGATTTACTGATTGACTGAAACTTTGTTTTTTTTACAGGGCATGAATGCATGGATAAGTATAACATGTTGTAGTTAGACAAAACAAAACAATATTGCAGCTAAATTTAGTGAATTTAAAAAGCCACCAAAACGCGATGGCTACAAGATGACAAATAAAGGATAAAACACAATCATGATACTGATTAAAACAGCCACATTAAAACACACAAAGTGTTCAATTTGACTTTAAATAAGTGGCTATGAATTGTTTTGTTCACAACCTGTTTGACTGTCTGGGCGCCCAACATGGACTGTTATTACAACCAAAAGGAACGATTTCGGAAACTATGAAAACAAGAACCAGGTAGTTAAAGACTTCCATTTTCCTTTAACAATTTCGTTTGTAATTTCTAACAGTCTGCTAGTTTTGGATTGATCAAATCAGTTCCTTGATTTTCTGGCAGAAGCTTTTGTGTGCGGTGAACCATCATAGCTCATGACTTGACATGTTTCAGCCCCTGCACACACAGATGTAAGACAAACCCACTTAAACATGCTGACATGCTCAAGATGGTATATGGTACATGAACACTTACTCAACCATGTAACGTGACCCTGTCTCAGCCAACACACACACACTCGAACACATACACACTGGTAAAGAGGTCACCGCTTTACCATCTGGTGGTTGGATCCCCATCACACACACACACACACAGTCATACGTCATGATATAATAACCTTCACTGTCCTACGCAATGGACCAACCTAACCACTGACACACTCACATCTGACATCTCCCTTTACTGAGAAGAAGTGACGAGAGTACTGCAGGGAGAAGGGGTGTGGGGTGGGATGATCGAGATGGGATGGCTGTGGGTGTGTGTCCCTGCTGTAACGGCTGCTCCCGGCCGTCCACACAGCTGTCTGCTAGACACACACACACACTGAGCGGCTGTGAGAGATCCCCCCCACGACTGCTTCCCAGGCCTGTGACGGAGAGAAAAAGGAAAGGAGGGGAAGTGGCTGGAAAGGGTTACATACACAAACACACACCAAAAACCATTTGCATACATACACACGCACAAAAACATGTTATCTTAAAAATGCTTTGGTGGCAGATAGCTGAAGAACATTGAATTCCACCTGCTTAGTAAAGTTTAATCCCATTAGAGAATTTTGTCGTCTGCATTTGACCGACAGCACACCTCCTCAAAGTTAACTGGTTTACAACATTTTGGGTATTGTTTTGCCATTTTGAGTTGTATCAAAGTAATTGCTGAGGTTTGTGAAATCTGGGAACACTGCAACATCTGTATGGTGAGGGACCAAGCAAAAATAACATGTGGTCAGACAATCAGACACGTCAATGAGTCATCAGTTATGCAAAATCACAGTTTTTGAAGGTAAAACCAGAACTGAGGGAACAACAATGGCTAATCACAAGCTGCAATGGAGTAGGAGTAACTGTAATGAGCCCAAAATCGGACATAAATACAAAGGAGTCTGTAGCGTTTCTAGATATGCTGGTTGGTTGACTAACCTGCGTAACGTGTTATCATGTGCAGTGGACGAATAGACTCTGCCAATACACGACGCACACAGCTACAGAACAACGTGTGGCGTTTTTACAAGAGCAGCTAACAATGAGAGCTTCAGTTTACACACTGTTAGCAAGTCAGAGAGACCCAAACCAACCCACGTTTGAGAAACCCATCTGAGAGACGCTGGACAGTGTTTGCTGCGAGATTATAACAGCGCGGTTAACCGTGCCCGGTTATCATGGTAAATAAAATGTGTACAGAAATAATAACCGTCATTTTACCATGGTGTACAGTAAACGTAATCGTTTCATCTCTAGTCTGGTGTTTTTATGTTGCTGGAAAAAGAGGTTGAGGTGGATGGTCGGGCGCACTACTTTGACTTTAAGATTGGAGATCAGTGCTTCTGCTAAACATGAAGGCAATCTTTCTCTAATTATGTCCATGACCATGATCATTCATTAAATGTAGTTAAAGTTGCTTGAAGTGAACCATAGCTTTAGCATAGTGAGCGCAGATCTGAAAATGCATTTTCAAGGACAGTGACAAACAGCATATTTGTTACACTCTAAAGGAATTACCTTTCCCAATAATACCATAACACTTCAACACTTGTCGGCACAGAGCAAGCGGGGTCTCTACCACTCTGTCACCAGGAAATTGTTTATAGTTAACAAGAAACAGAACCACAGTCTCAACAGGAAGGAATGGGCAGACATATTTGGTGAAACCAAACCTCATGGGTAGCAGGTCAACTTTTAAGAAGGAAGTGTCCATTTAATGCATCTTCTTCTCAACAGATCTCAAATCACACTTCTCAAGAAAAAGTGTCAGACGGCAACATCCGCATGTGTTGTCCTGACAAGACAAACAGATTTGTTACGTAATTGGTCACATTCCTTTAAAGAGTGTTGTTTTTGCTTCTGGAAATGTTTTGATTGCAGAAACTGTGCTATTTTAGTTATTTGTTGAGGGCCTCATGGTATTTCGGACGTGCCATGTGAAAACACGCAGCGGACTCAGGAATATTCCCCATGTTTATGTTTGTATCGGGTGCTTTACGCTGTGTTTGTTATCCCTGCAGATGGAAATAGACAGAGGCTGGAGTTTCACAGGCACAGGAAAGGCTTTGTTGGCAAGCAGGGCACTCAGACCTGTCACTGCAGGCGTTAGTATCTGGAAATATGCATTACTATACTGTAGCCCGAGTCCTTGATGATGATTAGGTTCAGTCAAGAGGTTCTGCGCGTATTCAGTGGGTTTTAATGAGAGACTACTGTAAAAAACAAAAAGAAAGAAAGAGAAAAATTATCAAAGTCACTTGACAGGATGAGGCTCCATGAAAATCCAAGTTGTGACATCCCTGCAATGATCCCAGACCCCAGATTTAATGCTTGGTGTTCACCACACATATTTGCTTTGTTGCTTTGTAGCTTTTTCACGATTCTCATGAATATTTGGGAGCATGCCGTTTAGGCGACAGCGGGTTCCTCTCTGTGTATGTTTGCGTGAGTGTGGTGGGGTGCGAGCGAGCACTGTTGTGGTTATCGACGCATACTTCTTCTGAAGCACAGCATTATGAGCTGGGCAGAAGTTAAGAGGGTGGTGGTGTGTTTGTTGTGTGTGTTGAGAGTGTGGGAGCGAGACAGAGAGGAGAGACAAAGACACAGAGACAGAGGGAAAACAAGGAAGCGAGTAATAGGCTACGCAGAGAAGACTTAAAGGTTAACAGAGACAGACAAAGAACAAAGAGAGGGAGACACTCACGGCATAACATAATGATTGCATGTGTGTGATTTTGGATGGCAAATAAGAAAGTTATGAAGAAAGAAAGAAAGAAGGAAAGAAGGTTTGTGTGGAGTGGACAAAGTAAAACAAGACAGAAGGGGCATCTGCCTGTGTGTGTGCCTGTGTGTGTGCGTGATACGCTGGCAACCTAATCCAGTGGGAACGTAGAGTGAACGTGGGCTGCACAGAGCCATATACGTAACAACAGGAGACCGTACGCACAATCACTGTCTTAACCCAAACTTTGCTCAGAGGCACACATACACATTCACACATGTAACTAATGCACACGCTTTATGGAGGAAACATAATGCTGACCGGATTACTATCTTTAACATAATGAGGAAATATTATTGATAAATGTATCTGGAAAGTTGCGAAATGCTGATGTAAAATGTTGATACTGAATGAATATATATATATAAAAAATGTACTTGTCAACAAATTTTATATGTTTCAATATCTTCTGGTAGCAACCACAGCCTAATTCAACTTTTTTATGGTTGTGTTTAGGCACCTGCAGCACTTGGTTAAGCTAGGAAAAGATGACTGTCTGGGGTAAGTTCTGATTGCACTTCTTAGCAGCAGTATTGATCATCAATTTGATCAGTCAATCAGTGTGTGGTCCATACAGTACTAAAATACAAGAGATAAAAGATTAGAGAAAAGTGCAGACATTCACACATACACAAATAGACAAAACAAATGAACCATCACCCAATCTAATCAATTTCAACCTTATACCTAACACGCATGTATTTTGGGGTTACACTGGACCAGAAATACTGGAAGGACAATTATGTTAACATGGGAAGAACATGCAGACTCCACAGCCCCCAGTTGGGACTTGTGAGCTTTACACCCATCCAGAACCTTATATTAAGACTAAATAAGAAACTGCGAAAATGCGAAAATGAAAATAATAATCATAATCGGTTGCAAACCTAGTAAATAAACACGTGTCCCTGCTCACATAATGAGGCAGCAACAAGCACACACTTTCCCACATTTCTCACATTGCAGATGATGTAAAATTTTCATCTTGCACCCATGCAAGCATTCGACCATGAAAGCCCATTTAAACCATTTAAAGAAATGACGTTTGATTTATAAAATGTTATTTTAACAAAGTAGACTGTGTTGACGCTCAACTTAGTGCTCTCACTAATTTACAGTAATTTCTCTAAGTGTGTGTGTGTGTGTGTGTGTGTGTGTGTGGGTGTGTGTGTGCGCTCATGGGTGTGGGATCCGTAGCAGCAGCTGGTGGATTATACAGAGCTGATGTGTCCCTCATGTCCTTCAGAAGCTGTCGTCATGCTTCCTGTATTTTGGCCAGTGGTTCATGATGTCACTTCCTGTGCTGGATAGCGTGTGTGTGTGTGTGTGTGTGTGTGTGTATGTATGTGTGTGTGTGTGTGAGGGTGTGGACCATGCAGGGAACCAGCTGCAAAGGGCTCCCAACTGTCTGTCCCAAATGAATGTACCTCACACAGAACAAAGGACAGACACCATTACAGGAATCTTACACACTGAGTCATTGTTTCTCCAGCATTAGGAGATAATTGTTATCACTCGTTTGCCATGTTGACAGAAATGTGTTCCTGTCTCAAATATCCTTAGCTAATGAGAGCAGGAGGTGGATGATGGACGTCAGTTAGGCCTCATTATGCGGCATTCAGACCAAACACGAATTTAATCCACGCAACGTTCTCCTCACTGGACATCGCTGGAGTGTTCACACACAACGCGATAACGCGAATAAACACAACTCGTCATTACTACAGCTGTATGAACCCAAAGTAAACATTTTGCTGTGATTAAATAGCAATAAACGGATCAAACTGATGCCGAAATAACTACAATATGATGCAGATTTGTTAAACATATGAATTCTTGCTTTGTCAGGTCTGTCAGCAAGACAGCAGGGCAACAACTTCTAAAATGTTTGTTTTCTGAATGGAGTATGGATCGATCAGGGCTATGCTATGCTAACTTGGTCACAGTAAAGCACAACGATAGCTGGAATAAAGTTACAGACACGTTTTCTGAACTCACCAGGTAGTTCAACCTCCTCGCTTTCTTTTCTCCCAGCAATGTCCAGTTTTGTCCGTTTTTTATAAATATGAAGTAGTGCCAAATGACGCTAACAACTGGAACCGGATGTGCACGGAAGCTAGCTGCTGAGAAGCTCGAGTGAAGATAAATCAACACTGTAATCCCAAAAACTAAAGTAAAAAGCTAATTTAATAAAAGCAGTTTACTCCTCCCTCCTCCCTCGAGCAAACGGCTTAGTTGTCAGAGCATAATCCAGTCCGACCCCGGGTGTTTATTTGTCCAAAAGCTGGAGCGCTGCTCCCTGCTTCTCTAGCCCAAGTTTAGCAGCTCTCAGCCGTCCAGCAGATTTTCAATCGCCCGCTCTGCCTCGCCCTCTCCACACAACGCTCTGAAGCTGTCGGTGACGTGCGGACAATCTCAACGTTGATAGGCTAAAATATTCAACTCACGCGAATTCCTTCACGTTGCCTTCGTTTCGCGCGGCCCGACTGCGGCTCTACGCGTCTTTACTTTGTAAGTAAACTCACAGCCCCGTACGCTCGCTTCACTTTTGGTCTGAAAGCACCATAAGTCATCAGGCAACGCCATTTATTTCAACCCCGTAAAGTCAGATTTTACCTATTTATGATACAATCATGGGGACCATTAGAGGGTCAGTGGAAGCTGGCAAAGGCCACAAGAGAAATATCTCAACTGCAGTCAAGAGGTTTAGAGGGCATCACAGTGTACAGTTACCATCTAATCTGAGATCATATGCATATAAGACAACATTTACCACACACACACACACACTTATATAAAAGAACTAGCAAAGGATGAAGTATTTAGCAGGGTTATGAGTATATCACAGTTTTTATGTTCTCTCTCTGTTTCAAAGGAAAAGTATACATACACTGTATACTTCTAAGATGCTGACTTGATTTAAATTTTGTTTCATATCTTTTCTCACTAAATCTTTGTGATTTGTCTTTGCCAGTGTTTTGGTTAATTTTGTAAAAAGACAAAAAGCAGAGTTTAATGTAATCTGAAGTAATGAGGTCAAAATGAAACACCAAAGTCTTGTTTACATTTTGGATTACCTTGTCATTTGCAAGTGCCTTCATCATTTCAAGGGTGTATATGTGTGCGTGTGTCTGTGTGTGTGTGTGTACTTATAGATTTATGTCATGCCATCTAAATGATATATTAAGTTGAGGAATATATTTTGAAAGATGCTGGAACGTATTGAAAATGTGAGGTTTGATGGTTATTTGAACGTATTGAAAATGTGAGGTTTGATGGTTATTTGAACGTACTGAAAATGTGAGGTTTGATCGTTATTTAAGGGTTAAGTATCAAAAAGTAATTGCACATAAAAAATGGATACAATATACAGTATAGCATAAAGAGCAAAGAGCTGAGTAAATCAGATTACATACTGAGGTGACAAGATCCTGATGTACAGTAAGAAATGTTGCTGACTTATTATGGCAAATTAACACTAAGTACGCAGTATAATGTAATTATTAGACAAATGTTTCACAAATATGAGATGTCTGTCTGGTTTGGTAGTGATACCATGATGAAACAAAATGGCTGCTTGGTTGATTGTAGTTTATACAAAAAGTAAAGAATGATATTCAGATTCTTAACAAGAACATTAACTGAAAACCAAACTGCTTGGATCAAAAGTCTGTGTTTATGAAGAAACTGACATTTAACATTCTCAGAAAAACTGGAAAATACCAGAATTAAAATCTGTCAGCAGTCAAACCAAGATTTTAACATAGTTTACAAAACTGATGGTTTATAAGGGTAAAATGAGAATTTGGAGTCAGAGGCAAACACTAACTCTAAATATTTGGTGGCAAATTTGTAATCACATTGTCAGTTCAACATTATAACAAAATGAACAATCCCCTCACTCTCTGCTGAATGTGGATTGTTGCATTGAATCTTCAATAAGCAATTACTACAGTTATTAGCTGGTCACTACTGTATGATAGTTGTAATTAAAGTTGCATTGTTGTCAAGTCTGATCTAACTTAAAGTTTGTATTGTACATAAAGGAAGACCAGAAGTTTATTTGATATGAACAATTCAAAAGCAGATACAGGGGGATCAAGCAGGCAGTTTTTCTTTGTTTTTCGTTTTGTTTTTTTATATAAACTCAAGCTAAACCTTGAATAAAATTGTACTTTAATCACCAGAAATTGGATTATTAATGTGACCATATTCATAGTTGTGTCTGGAAACATAATGAATTCCCTTTTTATAGAAAATAGTATGATAATTCAAGATTTCTGCAAGAATATGTTGTTCTGTGAAGGAAGCAAAATGCACAAATGATCTTCTTTCCCATATGAATCCATGTGGGGTTGTTCTTTCATTGTTTTGTTTCAAATCAAAAAAAAAAAAGAAGTCGTTTTTTGGTTTTACCACAAAACTGAAAAACAGGTAAACAGAAAACAAAAAAACATACATCTGTTTTTGTTTTTCTGTTTTAAAATATGTCCAATTAGTGTAGCTTGGTGTGTTACACTTGAGAAACCTGCAGCAGATACACTTGGGCGAAGGTGGTGCCTGATTAAATAGGAGGCTCACCATTCAGTTCCCCTTCGAGGGAACTCGAACTGCGAACGGGGAACGCCTCTAGGCGAAGCAGGTCTGAACGTGAATGAAATCACTCCAATCCTATTGGCTTGTTGCTAGAACGGTAAGGTGTGACGGAATAACCGGAGGAGTATAAAGCACACCTGTACACACTCATCATTAGCTTTTTTCTATTCAGCAGGCGCTCTGTATGTTGTTTGAAGAAAGCTCCAGTCCTACAAGCAGTATGTCTTACCTGAAGAAGAAGTCTACCAGCATGTCCGGCAATCAGATGTACAGAAGGTGTGTTTTTTTTCTTGCCCTCGGTACATCACGGATGGAGATTCTCATGAGATGTGTGTCTCATGTTTGGGGATGGAGCACGCCCGGGCAGCTCTCGAGGGGGCTGCCTGCGCCCGTTGCGAAGCTCTTTCCGTGCGGGTACTGAGGTACAGCATGGCTCTCTTTTCCGAGGATGGCCGGATGTGTTTTCCCTGTGGTGCGGGCCCTGCAGCCGCTGAGGCGGCCCGGTGGCTTCACAGCGTGATCTGTCGGAGGATTTCGGGACGGCTGAGGCTTTTTCCTGACCTTCATCCGCTGGCTCCGACGCTTCCTTTCCTCGTTCGGGAGCCCGTTCTCGGCTTCTCCCGCTCGCGGTTTGGATCCGGAGACGCTGCAGCAATCCGACTCCGAGGAGGCGGACGTGCTCAGCGTAGTGGACGATGACTTCCGGGTCTCGGGGCGGCGTCATCTGGCGGCGCCCGACTATGACGTGCTGCTGGAGGTGGTGACTAGAGCCGTGGCTAAGCTCAACATCAACTGGCCACAGGAGGAGCAGACACCACAGGCTAGTGGTAAGCTTGATGAAAGGTTTCTTAAGCACCACGCGCCACCTCCACGCCGGTCTCTGCCATTCTTTCCTGATTTACATCATGAACTGAGTAATCATGGGGCAGACCCTTCTCTACATGGCTTTCCACACCCCGATCACTGAACTACAGTAATGTGATGGGGGTTAGGGACCGTGGTTATGGGAGGATGCCTCGGGCGGGGGATGCACTTGCGAGCTATCTCTCCCCTCGACTTGCGTCCTCCCTGGAGGAGCCGGCGTTACCCTCCAGCCATGTCGCACCACATCTACGCTCGTGGGGAAGGCATACATGGCAGCGGGCCAGGCAGGTGCAAGCTTGCACACCATGGCGGTGCTTCAAGCCTACCAAGCCGACCTGCTACAGGAGATGGTTCAGAGGGGGGGTCCCTCTGAGGAAGATCTGGCGGAGCTTCGCAGAACCACGTAGCGTTAGACGCAGGACGAAGCGTTCCGCCAGTACCTCCCTCGCCGGTCTGGACCCAAGGCAGCTGAGGCTGCCAGGCGTAGGTCCCTTCCCTCTACGAGCTCCTACGGAGAGGAGAGAAAGCAGAGTGTCGCTTCTCGGGGGCCCCCCCGAGGAGCTGGGGCAGCGAGACTTGGTTCCTGTCCCAGGGGCCCGTGCTGGGAGGGTCTTGTCGCCGGCTGGTCATTTCGACAGACGCCTCCCTCACGGGCTGGGGCGCGGTCATGGACGGCTGCTTTGCAAGGGGATCCTGGCAGGTGCATCAATCCGAGTGGCATATCAACTGTCTCGAGATGTTGGCGGTGTTCCAGGCTCTAAGGAGTTTCCTGCCCGATCTCCATGGCCACCACGTCCTGGTTCGTTCCGACAACACAGCAGTGGTGGCCTATCTGAATCACCAGGGCGGTCTGCGCTCGCGCCCTCTGTACAGACTGGCGATTCAGATCCTCCTGTGGTCCCAGCAGAGGTTACTATCGCTCAGGGCGATGTTGCAGAATCAGGGAGCAGACCTGCTGTCGAGGCAGGGGCTGAGGCCCGGGGAATGGAGACTTCACCCCGAAGTGGTGGAGCTCTTGTGCGAAGAGTTCGGCCCCTTAGACGTGGATCTGTTTGCGTCTCAAGAGACTACGCACTGCCCGCTATGGTTTTCTCTCGTTCCTCCAGCCCCGTTGGGTCTGGACGCCATGGTACATTCGTGGCCGAGGCTACGTCTGTACGCTTTTCCCTCAGTCGCTCTGCTCCCGGGGGTTCTGGAGCGGGTCCGCCAGGACAATGTCGGCCTACTGCTCGTAGCCCCGTTCTGGCCAACCCGGGTGTGGTTCTCGGACATCATGTCGCTCCTGGACGGCCCGCCGTGGCGGGTCCCTCTGAGGAGAGACCTGCTGTCCCAGGCGCAGGGCCGGGTTCTTCACCCTTGCCCCGCCATATGGCGACTGTGGGTCTGGCCCCTGAGGGGGCACAGTACCTAGAGGCGGGTCTAACAGCCAGAGCAGTTGAGACCCTCCTGAGCTCCAGGGCCCCGTCCACACGGAGGATGTATGGCCTGAAGTGGAGCGTTTTCTCCACTTGGTGTAGGGAGCGGTCAGTGGACCCTGTTACCTGCCCGGTGGTTCAGGTACTTGAGTTCCTCCAGGACCGATTCTCTGCTGGTCTTTCCCCTTCCACCCTCAAGGTGTACGTGGCAGCTATTTCGTCTTTCCACACCCCTCTGAGGGAGGGGTCCTTGGGGAAACTTCC
>NC_060158.1:15489528-15518121 GCF_021292245.1 Micropterus dolomieu | reverse complement strand
CCGCCGCACCTCTCTCCCCGCCTGAAGCGCCTGCTTCATAGTTTAAGCTAATGATGAGTGTGTACAGGTGTGCTTTATACTCCTCCGGTTATTCCGTCACACCTTACCGTTCTAGCAACAAGCCAATAGGATTGGAGTGATTTCATTCACGTTCAGACCTGCTTCGCCTAGAGGCGTTCCCATAGTGTCGTAACCGACGCAGTGTCTCGTTCCCCTTCTCGGGGAACCAGGGTTACATACGTAACCCGAGACGTTTGTAACTCACTAGCAACTGGGACAAGAACAGGAAGTTCTTGTCTTAGACTTGTCTTAGTTCTTAGAGAACTTCTCAGAAGTTCTATAAGAATCCTCCAATTACTTCAGTATCAAATTAATTCAGTGATAGTTGTCAGTACATCCAATGGTACACAGCAAACATGAACTGTTATTAGTTAATTCAGCGAGCTGTATATTAATTCGGCGAGCTGTATATTAACGAATCATACACGGATCAAAATTTTCGGGTAATTTTTTTGAGCCTCTCTACTCTTTCGACCTGACCTTTATTTTTTGTGAGACGGAAGAGTGCTGCGGAGAGCCTCCAGCTGCAGTAACACATGGATTAGGCCATATGTAAAATCATGAGCATCGGACTTCATCCAGCCAGAGGGAACGACCACTGACCATCCAGTGCGCTGGTTCCACTGGCAACACAACCCATAGTAGGTCTACCGGAGAGGGTGCGGGGCGCTGGACCGTACAGGGTGAGGGAGAGGAGGTCACAAGAGCGACCTGGTGCGCTGCGGAGGGTCGGTGATCATTCCCTCTTGTTAGATAAAGCCCGACGCAGACCACGGCTGTTGCAAACAACAGGAGCACGTGTAAAGGCAGCCAATTAGTTTGAAAACCAGTAGGGATACAACACTGGTCAGAGATAGAACAAAACGCAGCAGCTTTGTTTTTCCGTTTTGGTTTTAAAACTGAAGAACAAAAACAGATGTCTGTTTTTTTGTTAACCATTTTTCCATGTTCCCGTTTTGGAAAACCAAAGAACGACTTGCTTTTTTTTGTTTTTTTCCAATTTGGTTTGGAAAACCATACATGTATTGGTAGACAGTTACTGAGTTACTTGGAGCTGTGGAGGCAGCGCCGGAGCTTTTGGACAAATAAACAGCCGTAGTCGGACTGGACTATGCTCTCAAAATCATGCAGGACGAGGTCAGAGTTAATTGCTTTTATTGAATTAACATATTACTTGTAATTTTTGGGATTAAAACGTTGATTTATCTTCACTCATGCATCTGTTTCCAACTTCCACTGTTGTTGTTAGCGTCGCTGGGTACACAGAACTCTGTGATGCTACTGGATATTTACATAAAAACCGGACAAAACTGGACATTGCTTGGTGAAAGGTTAGCAAGGAAGTTGAACTACCTGGTAAGTTCAGAAAATATTTCTGTTATAGTTTCTGTTGCTTGATTCCAGCTATCGTTGTAACATTTCAAAAGTTGTTGTCCTGCTGTCTTGCTGACAAAGCTTGAATTCATATGTTTAACAAATTGGCAAACATGTTGTTGTTAATTGGCATCATTTTGATTCATTTATTGTAATTAAATCACAGCAAAATGTTTACTTTGGTTTCATACTGCTGTAGTAATTGTGTTAAAAGTGTTTATTCGCATTATCGCATTGTGTGTGAACATTTAGCAGGTATGAATGCACTGTAAGTGTAATGTTGATCCATGGACCCTGGGAAGCCCAGACATTTGAGACCATCCATCCATCCATCCATCTCCCTGATCATTTCTCTTCCATCCACTTTTCCCCTCATCTATTCGTTCTTGTTAGTGTGACCCCATTTCAGAGTCTATGGCTGGCAGCCGTGCTGCTGGGACACGTGGTTCATTGACGGAGAAGGTCTGGCAACACACTCTGTCTTTGCTCACACACCATTTATTATCTGGACTGGGAGACTCCCAGGACCCAGAAGCTTGTGCTCACATGAACACTGACACACACACACACACACACACACACACACACACACACACACACACACACAGAGGAATATAAGCAACATTCAGTGTGAGAACTTCAGCGAGGTCTCTTCACCCGAGTCACACAGATGTTCCTCTTGGCACCTCAGCAGGTTATGGTGGGGCGGCTCAGGGGGCCTTTCTGGGATCTGGGGGGGTGCCGAGGGCCAAACAGGGCCCCAGAGTCTGGATGAGAGCTTCCTTTGTGGGACACAAAGCATTGTCTGTGCTGGGAAAGGCCATGGGGATGGGAACACCGCCCAGAGCTGGACACTGAGCAGCGATTCTAGCTTTGTGAGTGTGTGTGTTTATGTGAGACAGACAAGGAGAGTGAGTCTGAGTGTGGGAGAGAGTACGAGAATGTGTGTCCTCACATATGACACACAGAGAGGCGGGCGCTGTGTGTCTGTGTGTGTGTCTGTGTGTCTGTGTGTGTGTGTGGGAGTGTGTGTGTGTGGGAGATGCTCCAGATTGCTCCATGTATGATTAAGACACATACAGTAAAGTTGTGTGAAAATCTGTCTGAGACTGAGAAAGCAGCTGGAAGCACAACATCGAAGCGTTGCTACTACTTTTCTCTTTAGGGTCTCATCAAGGCCAAGTGGCACAGCAACATTCATCCGTGTGTCTTTGCTAGCCTTTTCCCTATTGGAGGCCTTTTAACCTCCGATCAGGCCGTCTTTGTAAATTAGAATTGGTTCTTAACTCACCTGCCTAGTTAAATAAATGTAAAATTAAATAAAAACAGCTAGCGTACTAACAGTCAAGACACTAGCCAGTTGGGAACATGCTAGCACTCAGCAACCATAGCTCCCCGCTTTGTGTCTTTTTTCTCTGACTCCTCCATTCGTGCATCAGGAGTGTAGACTATATCATTTTATTCGATGAGGACTTTGTTAAAGGAGGATAAAAACTCCCTCAGCCAGCGAACTTTCTAACTGTGAGTTAGCCAAGAGCTAACTTTTAGCAGCAAGCATGTTAGTTTAACGGTTCTCCCCAAGGTTGTATACTGCAAGGTACAGACTCTAACCGGCAACCTCGCGTACAGGAGGCTGACACGCTAACGGGGAGGCTAAACCCATGGGCACCAGTGTTGGTCACTAGTTCATCTTTCAAGACGTCAGGGAGTGAGGTTTACTCACTTCACAACCATGTGGCTACCATTACATTAGCTTGGTTGCTAATGGGACAAAAAGTTCAGGCAGTTTATTCAAAAGACATATCAACATCAACTCCTGGATTTTAGCTGTCTGCAAACCATTCCTGTTTCGTGGAGCTGTTAAAACTTAAAGACAAAGGAGCTTACATAAAAGTGGACGGGTTAAACACATCGAATAAGCTATAGCTTCCTCCATTGTGGATTCTGACAAACCTTTGATGGCTCTCCCTTCCATCAGAGGTCAACACTGTCAAGATAGCTTGATGGCGCCAATTCACGCTAGTTCACAAATGTTGAATTTGGTACAGATTGACTTTGCCCCCACAAGCAAATCTACTGATCATGGCAAAATGGTGTATCCAGGTTTTGCTACTGGGAAGAGAAAACTACAGCAGGAAATTTTACTTTTTGTATTATCTCAAAACTGCCATCCAAAAACTCTAAACAAGAAAGAACAATGAGAATTACTGTTTATATGTTTACTGCCCTATGAACTTTACAGCACTGAGTGCAAAAAGATGGTCACTTGAGAAATATGGAAGCGATAAAAGGTTTTCATCAGAAACAAACATCAACATCAAATCAGCCCCGGGATAAAGCTGTTACCATAGCAACCAACAGTCTAACAAGCAGCCCCACCCACCTTTTCTTTCAAATATGATAAGATATGGTGCTGATGAAGGACCAGGAAACACAGTGGCTATTTTAAGCCAAAAGAGCAAGCTTGCATGTGTGCGTGAGTGTGAGTAACGGGGTAGAGTGGGGGTTTTAGGGACGGTGGGAATGGATGAGGAATGTCAGAAAGCCAAAGAAGGGGAAAGAATGAAAACAAAAAAGCAAAGAAGTGGTTTATGCCCACAGAACAAAGATGGAGAGAGGGTTTTTTTTATAATTGGCCTTTTCCTTTGGGTCCCAGACTCACTGGCTGAGAGGAGGAGACAGGGGGACAGAGGAGTGCATGTAGTCTCTCTTCAACACACATACACATACACACACACACACACACACACACACACACACACAGACCACAAAGACAGTCGAAACTGTAGAGGACTCCAGGAACATATTAGGAGAGTTTGGGATTGAGGTGATGTGGGAACCTCGATAAACCATCACCGTCTAATTACTGTTGCCACAGCTCTTTTACTGGCCAAGTACATTACACCAAAACCAAACACACGCACACACACACAAAGTAACTCACAAAGTACCACACACTCCAGAGTTCTTACAAAAGCTTCTGAAAACACACACACAACGCTCTACTTCAGCACATGAGAACATCAGAGCAGGTTGGCTCTAGGCCCTGAAGTTCTCAGTGGGTAGCTGTGTTTTACATAAGACAAGCGTGACCCTCATGTACCATGGAGAATGTGTATGTGTGTGTGTGTTAGTGTGTCCACTTTGCAAACCACCCTGGAAAGCCCCGCTCCTTAAAAGCCATGTGGGTCTGCAAACCCTGCAGAGCTGCTGTCTCATAGTTTATTCAGCTATTTCTGGGAGCCCGGTTACACCAGTATGTAAGAAAACTGAGAGAGTTTGTGCAGAGGTTTACTCTCTCACAGGGAGGTTCAGGAAAGTTGAATGTTTTGTTTTTTGTTTGTTGTTTGTTTTTTCACAATGTTGCACCCCAGAGTTTAGAAAAGGCATAAAATATCTATTTTACTCTCGTGAAGTAGAAATCCATGTGTTTTTATCCACTGCAGCCTACTGCTCCTCCAACATAGATTCATATTACAAAATTATGATTTTTTTGATTCTTTTCTTTTTTTTTAAAGTGTCAATAATGAAAACACACACTTTTAAAACGTGCAATGTTTGTAGGTTTTTTTAACAGTTTACAGTGCTTTACAGTGTAGGAAAATCAACCTCACATTACAACCAAGAATGCGTCCGTCTCTCTAAACATTCCAATTTACCTACTCTGTCTGTGGCCCCAAGCTCATTGACTGCAACTCAAATTATTCATCTTTAAAAACAGGTCCAAACAGGTCCAGGGTGGTAGTCTAAGTGACTACATGGAGCCCCCCAGGGCTTGTTGAGGCTGTACACCCCCAACTGAAACCCCAGACTTGGAGAGAAATCTATTGTGGAGACAACATTACCGTCATCAGAGTGATAACAAACAACCCTGTGTTGTAAAATGACAAATAAATTAACCTTGAACTTTGAAAATATATACTTTCATTATCAAAAAAGACAGAATTAATTTCCAAAACTGTAGTCTTACCTAACGTTACTCAAACTCAATGGAGTAAAATGTGCATTTGTTGGGGACTACTTTCAGCTGTGAATTAACACAGATTTCATGCTCTATGAGTATTTAGCTGAATGGAATATGTGTGATGGACTCAAAATACACTACAGTCTTACAACACATTGTATTTTTAATATTTTTTAGACAATGAATGAGGTATATGAGACGTATATGAGAGGACTTAAATCAATCAGGCTTTGGCTGCACAGACATACTTGTTAGCAGGATCAATTCATCATTGATTTGTTTGCTTTTGCTGCTTTTGTTGACAATAACAAAAATATAGAAAATTGCCATACTATTTACAAATAATTAAATAAAGTAAAACTTTGTGTTAATACTTCCAGTACAGGTCTACTAAAATGTAGCAATTTAAGGAGGTGTTACTGCCAATAGTGACACTGATCAACATGATGTGTCACCATTGTTATTTACTGCAAAATACGTCAAAAACTGTTTTTGTCTTAGTTGATTTGATTTACATACACAGACTACTGGCAGCATGCCTAGACACACACACTTACACGCACGCACACACACACACACACAGAGCCAGTCATACAGTAGCACAGTAGTACAGTGGATGCTGTCAGTGAGCAGGCTGCAGTAGCTCCGGTTGCGGTGTCTAGTTTCCACATGATGAGAGTGTAATCCTTGCAGGTTCCTGCCTGCTGCTTTGTTTTCTTCGCTGTCTGACTCATCCCTCCAACCTGTGGGAAGGAGGGAGAGATGGACTATGTCACTGTCATAACATGGGATTACTGTCTACAATACACATTTTCAAAGGGATTGGAAAGATGCCCTGGAGTTTCTATCCTTTTCTCTTTCTTTGTATTCTCAGTTTTCTCAGATTGCACTTTTTGATTATCTGCCATTATCGCTTTCCATTTTTTTACTGCTCTATCCTCTCCTGTCTTCCAGACTTTCCTGGTTTACATTCATATTCTAAATTACACACAATAAACCAAGGCTTTTGTCCTAAAATCTTTTTTAGCATATGCAAGTAATATCACTCAAATCCATCTGATGGTCAGTTTGTATTCTGGTACAGGGTACTACTTCCAGTTCTTTCAGACTCACATATTAAGATTTTTTTCATTCTTTAAAACAAAAAAGACTTATCCTTTGTTTTAAATCTAGTTATCTCCCTTTGTTACTTTGCATTAAAGACTTTCAACAAGTTAAGACTATCACATCCTCTAATTTAATACTTAAGGCCAAGATCATATCATCTCTAAATTCTTTGTGAGAATTTTGTGTTGTGTTACAGTTATGTCTGAGACTCAGAGTCTCTGTGATTTCTGTCACTCTTTCACCTCCCAACCCCCACCCTCCACTTTCTTATTATCTGTGTGAATCCCAGGTCTTATCAGCTGACACCTGCGCCGCCGCTCAGCTTTAGCAGACTAAATCCAGCTGGATCACAGCTAAACACTGTGGGATTACAACATGGTTTAACACTGAAGCATTGAGACTTTGGCCTGAAAGCCTTTCTGAGGCTCGCCTCCCAACACGTTAACAATCGACCCGTTTTGTACCCCTCCGTTTTGACGTGAGGTGTAGCTTTGTAGCCAAAAGCCACCTGTCTCTCAGTGTTTGATAACTTGATAAAGCAGCCATCTAACAATTCATATGGTTTTATTTAATGTTTTATCAAAGGGCATGTTATCGTAGGGTAATAAAGAATAATTCTTTATTGAAATACAGCCTACAGCGATACATCAGTTTTTATCAGCGTCCTCAGTTGAGTTTCAACATATTGGCGGCTCCAAAGAAAGCTATTTCAACGTGATTCAAGATCCTACATGCAGCAACAGTGGAGCCGAGGTGAGAGAGCATTTAGGTCTTGATAGTTTGCCCTTTGGGTGGAGTGGCAACATCAAAAGCTCCACACACACTGCTTTCCTGGGTGCCAAAAGAGCTTAACAAAGTACACAGAAGCGCTTAAAACTCATCTCATACAGCTCCAACATTCTGCCGTCCACCTGGCAGGAAACACAGTGCCAATAATGAAATCTCACCTGCACCTGCACTGATTATCCGACCCTTTGTTTCAAAACCATACCCAATGGAACGGAAGGTGAACTGAAAAGAGTTGTTTTTGAACTTATTTTTTCGCCCCGGGAGTGGAGATGTGGCCACCTAAACAAGGCTGGTAAGAAAAACAAATGAAGGTCGGCGTATTTTCATCTGGAAGAAAAGCAGGAAGCTTTGAATACCGAATACCAAAAGTTCAAAGAGCTGCAGTGAACGTGTGGAGGGCTCACACACACATACACACACACACACATGAATACATATACACACCGTATGTCGTTCAATTTAAACAAACAGGAGGCCTCACAGACCCACACAAGGTCATGTTCATGGTTGCTGAGGCTACCAGTTGCCTTGCATACACACACATACATGTTTGAACAATCATTGCAACACCTAGTTTGAGTAAGTCTTTGTTGAGTTACATTCACACGCACACGCAGTCAAACGCACACAAGGCCCCTCGTTGCCTCTCCTGTTTCAGTCGCATGCAACCACTAATGCGTGCAGCCACACAGGAGAGGCCTTGTGTGCGAGGGGTCGTAACAACTGTGGCAGTAGCTGCACAGTGACCTCTAACCTCTGACAGCATGGGAAAGTGGGTGCTCTCAGCTGTCAGGACCCCAGTGGGCCAGTTACCTCCCTCAGTAATGGTTAAACAATGATTAGACATCAATGGGAAGACACCCAACGCTCAGCGAGGAATGCCGTAAATGCACATAAGTGGACAAAGCGTACACAAACACACATAAAAGAAACATCTCAACATTTGATGCACACACACACACACATAGGTACACACACTTCATGAGATCGTTGTACTGGCATGTGCTGCAATGATGAGTTAATGTTGAATATGACTATAATTATAATGAGACAAAAGGGGGGGGGGGACTCCACTCATTGGTCTAACTGACCTTTCTCTGAAATCGTGAGCATGGGACTGTAGTCAGAGAGTTTTTTTTAGACTTTCCAAAAGACAAAAAAAACAATGAGTGAATTTAACAGGTTGCTTATCTGCTTCAACATAAGCTGCCATCACTAGCATGTCTAGCTAACTAGTTTACTACCTACAGTACTACTACTACGTAGCATTACTTCCAAAGCCAAGGAGCACATCATTACGCTACATTAGCTTCTGGTTATACCGGTTATGTAAAAAAAATAAGAAGAGAAAAAAACTACTACAGTGTGAACTGTAGCATTTCACCACTGTGTTGAAGATTGTCAGAGTTTTGGCTAATGTTAGAGAAGTTTGCGCTCCAGGAACTCCAGCTCATCCTAAAAGACATTTCTTGTAACATTAATAGTGACTGTTTGAAAATACCAAAATTGTGTCAGCTAAGCTTCCTGGGCTACAGGGCTATTTTAAAGAAGAAATACTTGTCAGACTAGCTTACTAGTCTACACGACATTAAGAAAAAAATACTTATTTCCAGGTCTTCTACATGGATTTTGCCTGGACATTCAGCTTTAGTCTCAGTCTTTTAGCACAATGTATCATGTATGTAGACATCAGTGCGTGTGTGTGACCCCTGTACAGGATTCTTGTTTTATAACCAGACTAGAAACATTAAAAAGTCAGCCACAGACAGTGTTTTTAATCACTAAATCAATAAAAAAAACTCAACGTTATCTTAGCCAGCAAGCTACTGCTGATAAAATCTGCCAGCGACAACTCATTTCAGCCGACAAAGTTGACTGTCTCCAGCTAGAAAACGTAAATCTGCTCTTCTTTACCAGTGTCTAAAATCAATTTTGTTTACTTTTTTCAGTATTTTGAGTAGATCTGCCATTATTATCTATGTAAACTGCATTGTATGACAAGCGATAAAGAAATGTGGAAATGTCTTCGTCCTCGTTATCATTTGCTCACAAATTCTTTTTCTTCCACTTGATATCAACTCAAAAAGAGTCTGATATCGGCCACATCCTAAAGACTTTTAAAAAATAATGTGAACAGTCAATCAAAAAAATATGAACAGTCAATCAAAAAAATCAGATGTGAGAATTAAGGCCTGCAGTGTGAATGTAGCTTTAGTGACTGGACATACATGTACACATGCATAGTAGTCAGCTGTATACTTGAAAAGTACACACAAACCGTAGCCACAGTACTACACAAAAACAATTATATACTCACTTCTATGTAAATGTGAAGGCAAACACGTCAATATCACATTTTCATGCATCACACACACAAAAGCTGCATCAGTTTTTTTTAGCCTTTTAAGACCTAAGAATATTTCTGCCCATCTCTTTTGGTTCTCACAGTCCTCAGTCTCTGCAGGAATGCTAAGTATCCAGAACCCCCCTTCCCCGGATGAGCAGCCAGTGGTTAGGCCCGTGATTAAGAACAGCCCCGGTTGTTCCCATGTCTCAAGCTGTGAAAGGGGGCATGTGGAGGTACAATATATGCCACAGCCCTCTGCAGTCAGGTCTCCATATGGCTTCACGTAGTCGGAGTGTTGTTTTTTTTTAGGTGAAGCAGAGCCGGTCACCTAGGGTAGCTCTACACCACTTCCAGGGAGCGTAACAGTGTGTTTCATGTTTTAGTCCATTAACAACAAATTGTGAACATTACTGCAAACCATTTTCCAAAGCATAGTGTAGGTTGTGCCAAATGCATTTTTCCTACCTTCCAGTCAGCTACAGGTTTCAATTCATGTCAGCACTATTTCAGTTTCAAAGTTGTTGTAGAAACTTTTTAATGTAATAAACTACTGAATTCATGTCATCTATGTTCATGTTTGCTTGCTGTTTAGCTTCTTAGTTTGACTTTGAGTCAACAAGACAAGTGACTGTATCACCTTTCAGCAGCCATCATTAATCTAGGATGTTGGAGCTCTGTCAACCTTATAGCCAGAGAAGAACTTTGATATTGGATGATTCTGCAAAAACTCTCAATTATGTTCAATGTTCAAATTTTAACGTTTTTAAATGTCTTTCTTCCATCAATGTATGCGAAAGACAACTATGGTATGGATAAGGATAGGGAAAGATAAAACACAAGAAACACAACTGTGGCTAAGGTATGGTTAAGGTAAGGCAAAATAGTTTAGGCAAGCTATGGTGGTCACAGTAAACTAACATTAATTGCAGGTTGAGATGGTAAACAAGAGCAGCACTTGCTCCACACCGATCCACCACCGTGACCTTCACACCCTTACCTTACTCATTGCTAAAGTTTGTCTGACATTAGCACTGAACATTGGCAGTGGACATTATTCTTGAGGTGTGGAATTGTCAAATATTAACGTTATTCCTGGGAATACTGGGCTGACTTTGCCACAAGGATCTGAACACCAACAAGTGTTATTACAGTACAACTATACCTGATTGAAGTATTTTAACAAAACAGTTTTAATTTAATTAAATAAAACACCAATGAAAGCAGACTAGATGATATAGTGATAAATTACTCATCTCCAACATCTTTCAAGTCTCTACAAGTTTGTTTTTTAATGCCGGCATCAACTCAATCCACTGGCCTCCGGCAAGACAGGAAGAAAGGCTTCACGACTCTAAAGGCCCATGGTATGCCTTTATAAGATGGCCAGCAGTAAAGTATAGACTATGCGATTTGTGCTTAATGAGAAAAAAACATGCAAAAAGTCTGTCATGGTTAAAACAATTATCAGTTTTGACTGGTTGTATCTATATAAGCATGAAGTATGTGGTTCATCAGAGTGTGAAAACATGGCCCTCCTTTAGAGCACAGCAGAGCCCAGATTTGACAGGGTATGGTGATGTTAGGCTTCAGTGAAGAAATAAATATTTTCTTAAATTATATTGTCTTTACTCTCATCAGGCTAGTTATAGCGGGTCACTGAACACACTGCCCTCGAGGATCATCCTTCGATTGTTATAATCCCTCAGACAGCTGGGGTCCACAGACTCACAGATGCCCAGGCGAGAGGAGTTGAGACTTATAAGGAATGGAGGGTGTGTGTGTGGTGAAGAACCTGTTACTGATATGCATGTGAATGTGTACATGTCTGTGCGATGCAGGTTTGCATTTGTGTGTGTGTGTGTGTGTGTGTGTGTGTGGCATAGACGATTTCGTGCTCTGCATCCTTTCCTTGTCAGGTTGGCAGCTGACTGTGATTAATATTTCACAGCTAACAAATGGAGAGTTCAGGCAGGCCCGTGTGTGTGTGTGTGTGTGTAACCTTGCCATGACAGCAGTATAATTGACATAATTACCCAACCTCCCTAAACATCACACACACACACACACCCTGTCAGACACAGTCTCACACACACACACACACACAGACAGCGCTCTACATCGTTCACTGTGTATGTTCACATGTCTAAACTGATATATGTACAACAGTCACATGCAGAGGAGTGACCACATTATCCCACCCCAGTGCCCGAAACCAAACACACACACACACACACACACACACACACGTACGCATGCACAGACTCACACACACCACTGTTTCATCATAATTTAATGATGTTATAAACAGAGCTTCTAAATGTGAGTTAAACTTACTGTGAAAGTTAAACTGTCACAGTAAGTTTAACTGTGTAGTAAATAACCGGAAAATGTAATAGAACCACATTGCATTATTATTTTATAATATTAGTAGCCTTTTTTTATTAATAATGTAAAACATTAACTAGGAAAGAAACAAAAGCAAAAAAAAACCTAAATATTAACTACACGTCACCTCTGATGTAGCAATAATTACAGGTAAATATAATAATATGATGTAACATTAATATTTGTTACTTTTAATTCTCAATCTGGGACATTTTTTGGACATTGTATTACATTTGATGAGACATTTTGCTGTCCATGAGCTTAAAATTATCAGTTGCTACAGACTTTGACACAACTATCATATCTGGATATCATGTGAATTTCTTTATTCACACAAAACAGATTTTTCTTCAAAAACTCTTTTTCAGTTTATCAAATTATCAAAGCATAAATCACAAAATTGTGATTTAAATCAAGAGCTTTTTGATCAAAGAGTAATTTAACAAGACTGTCATATTTTGACACATTTTGGTGCCAAAAAAGTACAGAGATTTATATTGAGCCCTAAGATGCACTACTGTGAACTCAACATAAAGCACAGACAAATAAGAGTTAATGTGTTGAAAGAAAGTGAATAGAAAATAAGAAGATATTCTCATGTCAGTTGTGCACCACGTTACAGTTAATTTAACTTTAAAGTCTCTTTCTTCTCAAGTAAGTAATCTCCTTACAAGACAAGGGCGTCACATGTTTCAAACGGCAGATAACTCATTTTGGAATGAAAATTAAAGTTAAAACAGTTATCTTTGTTGTTTGCTGTTTTTGTGGGCTACGTGAAAACATCAAAATAAAATCTTTATCCCATGTGAAAGTCCTCCCTGATGAGACGGCTTTAATGGGGCCTTTGAAGTGGACGAGTTGTGGTAATGATGGTAATTGATAACGGTGAGCTGAATGGTAAATGGCTGTTCATCGGGGATAGGAAGTGCTGAATGGAAGCCAGACTGGATGCTGCCGAGCCTCGGGCTGTGTGATAATAAAAGGGAGGGGTTGAAACGGCGACGATAAGAAAAAGTGGCAATTGTGTGTGTCTGGGTGTGTGTTGTTGTTTCTGTGTCTATGTCACTTTGTCTGTGTGTGAGAGTGTGTGTCTGTGTGCTGAAAAAGCATGTGGGTGTATCCACTTCCAGTACATGCTGTGTCCCTGAGTGTGTTTTTGTCAGTATTTCGTGCACATGCTGTGTGCTGGTGGTTGTGTCGGGCTTGTTGGGAGAGTGGGTGAAGGTCAAAGTGCATGTGTGTGTAGCAGGTGGTAGAATGGTAGAAAACCAACACACACTGTCACTCTGATTATGGGGGAAAGTGGGAAGAAAGGAATTAGGGAGGAGAACTGTAGTTCATACTTTTTTTTTGTTTAGTATACCCTCTCAATTTGTCTTTATTTAGTTTTGCTGTTGCTCTTTTTTGAGAATTGTGTGTGTGTGTGTGTGTGTGTGTTTTTCTCATTCAAATCTAGGGTTGAAGGATAGAGGGCATCGCATGACACACAGACCTCTGTGGCAAATTTGAATTTGTGAAGTGGAGTAAAACTGACATAACTTGACTTTTTTGGTAGGGAGAGAGGAGGAGCATGGGTAGCTTGGTTGGAATGGGTAAAAAACTATTATTTTTAATTATTATTTATATTATATATTTTTTATTATTATACTATTATATTATTTTTCGTGTTTCAGTGTTACAATTGAACTAACTGCCATTTTAGTATAAAAAAAGGACGTAACCAGAAAAAGAAAAATGAAAAGAAAAAACATTTGTTGGAGAACAAACAAGAAAGTAAAAAAAAAAAAAAAGGGAGAAGCGGCATGACGAATAGGAGGAAAGCACATCTGGGCAGCCTTTATCTTGCCCTGTGTGTGTATCTGTGTGTGTGTTTTTGTGTATGAGACTGTGCTGCAAACTAATGGAGCCGGCAGGGCGGAATCAATTACTGACCTGCAAGGATTTTCCCACCAGCTCGAGCTGGTGGGAAAAAAAAAACAGGAGCTCCTCAACATGCAACTGTACGTGAATATGTGTGTGTATGTGTGCGTGTGACTGCTATCGGCATGTGTGCACATGTCTACGCATTATAGTGTTTACTTTTGTTTGTGTTTGTTTGTTTGTGTGTGTGTGTGTGTGTGTGTGTGTGTGTGTGTGTGTGTGAGGACAGCTGGCATGGTGCAGACACTGGGAAAGGAGCCGGCGGGCCTTCAGAAGAGAAACAAGTTGACTTATAAACGAGTGACTCAGTGTTCGGTACAAACGTTGTTATGTTTTCTGTCACTCTCAGGGGGGGAAAAAACAAGTAATTGCATTACATGCGGCGTTTGATTTCACTTTATAACATAAATCTTCCTCCTGTCAATGTAATTGTCTTGCAGTCTGAAACAAGTGAAGTTACAGAGTGTGAGTAAGAGTGTTTTCCAGAACATGTACCTTTAAAAGTGGGCAAATTTTTTTTTTGAAAACAAAGACTGTGCTTTGATCATGAGTGTTTTCTCTGAAAACATGTAAGCAAATGTCTGTTCCATTACACTGAGCCAACAGATCACATTTTATATATACTGTTTAGGAGTGTATGGGTTTGAGAGTGTTTGTACTATTTTGATGGATGGAGCTACCATAACAAGGCTACACCAACCATTGTCCAGCATTAAACAACTACTCCTCCCATGAGTCTTTGCCGTAAGCACACTTTCTAGACCTAATGGGAGGTTAGTTGTTTGTTAGGAGGTAGTTGTAATTAAATGTTTCAGTTTAATAGACAAGTACATCTGCCAATTTGTTCTTTTACATGTGTCAACTGAGAATCTGAAGATGTGGATTATGGTCCTAGAACAAAACCAATCAAAGAAATAAAATTAAGAGGACAGGTTATGTTGCCAAGTCACTGTTTCAATTTCACCGCTATGTCTATAAATATTTATTTGCCTTAGTTAAATTTTTACACCTGTAATTAGCAGCCTATCACCACTGCAGCACATGACACTAAGCAAAAACTCAGCTGTGACTTTTCTGTTTGACAGAATAACCTTTGCTGATGTTCAGTCAGGAAGGAAATTAATATTTTAACATGTTTCCTTTCTTATTATACTTTTTCTTGCAGACTGTGGGTGTTTCGATATTCACTGCAACCAATCAGATTCTGCCACAACTTCTATCATCTAATCATCTTGCCGCAGTCCTGAATTTAAAACTGTACCATTTGTGGGCTGCTGTCAAAAGGCTGTCATTTCAGTTTCTGATTAATGTGACCAGCCTCCACCTTTTGAGTTCAGAAGAACCAGCCCAGGATGTGTCACAGCTTTAGGTCTATCCAATGAGCTACTGCAGTATCCATCTACGTGTCGCATTCATCTAGATATTTATCACCAGACTCGTGGTAAATTCTTATATAGGGGGAAAAAAAAGTATTTGTGCACTGCTTTCTCGTTCCCAACTCCCGATGTGTCTCCTGGTGAATTATGAAAAATTATGGCAAATTATGTAAATATATGAAGAATAATAGTTTCACTTTGGAATCTGTAACTGCTAAAGACTCTTCATACTGTAGCTGAGTTTTTTTCTATACTGTGCAATCTATACATTAATTTAATTTAATGTCTCTAAGTCCTTCTTTCTAATATTTCTAGTTTCTCCTGTTCAAAACGTAGGTCTGTGTGTTTGTCTTTGAGTTTCCTGTTCTTACTCAGAGGAAAAGAGCTGTAGCAAAGGCTTCAGATTATTTTTTACTCTTGCTTCTACTGTGTGTGTGTGTGTGTGTTGTAGGCTTTTCATGTCTCTGATTGTTCTGTTCAATAATCAACTCTGTATTGAGCTACTCAGCAACTGCAGCAGGAAGCAGTGCCATACAGGATAACACTGACCTGAATGAAGGGCTTGGTGACCCAGGGGATACACAAAAACACAAACGCACACACACACACACACACACTCATACACACACACACAGTTGGGAGCCAATAGGGCTGGACAACAGTCTCTTGGGTGGGTCTTTTAAAAACCAATCAAGCAGACATCTTGGCTCTTGTCATTGTTGGGTGCTACAGTAACGCCGCCTCTGTGAGCAGATACAACTACTGCAAATAAAGTCTTTACAGACATACGCACAGACTCTCAGGCCTAGTTTGGAGCTGGCCAGGATACATGCATAACCATGTGGCCTGTTAAAATGTAACAGGAGCACATCTTTCTCAGAGTGGTAATGTTAACATAAGCACCATAGGCTGCTGATCATAACAGACCAAAAAGGCTGCAGTAGCAAAACCCCTGAGTGTATTCAAATAAATATATGTTTTATTGCGAAATAATTCAACTATGTATTCATGAGCAAAAGAGCATTATTTCCTTTTTACAAAGGTGACATAGTTTTACTTTAAGTGTCGTCATTAATTTTTTATTAACAGGATTCATCATTTTTGAATAATTTTGTTCTAATTTCCTAGAAGTGTCCTGGAAAGAACTATGGAATCTGGTTCTAATTATAGGGGGAACTTTTATAATTGGTACACTTACAATTAATTAATTCAATGAAAGAGTATTTTAATGAATGCAGGTCAGGTCAGCTCAACATGCAAAAATGTGAAACTTGGAAACAGGTAAGCATACAATTCAGTCTTTATGAAAAACAGAGTTTCCAATAATTAATGAATATCTGGAATGAATGAATGAATGAATAATGGAGCTTTGCATTCAGATTTTCTGGATAATTAGTACCAAATTACATTGTCCTTTCATTGATAATTATTAGCAAAAACTCCGGCAACACTTGTACTATTGAGAACAACTTTGAGGATTAAATAATAAATATTTGTAACCAACAAGCTTTATTCAAGAATAAAAGTGAAGTGAAACAAGGCCAGCGGAGAAAAGTCTGACTGTTTGCTATTACAGTTCACTGGTCTGTGTGTGCGCAAATGTGTCAGACATTTTGTTGTGTTTGGGACAGAGAGACATCGTCTTTTATGTAACAAATGAAATGGTGTTTTTGTGTGTGTGTGTGTGTGTGTGTGTGTGTGTGTGTGTGTGTGAGAGAGGATTGGTGAGTTGTTAACAAGATCTACAACACCTTTGGCCACAGTTGCATCCCAGCTTCTAGGTCTGAGAGCACACACGCGCACACACACACACTCCCACACAAGGTTAATAAGCATTCCTCGTGCCTGGTCTACCGCATGCTATTGAGTCAGTACACAATGCACACACACACATGCATGAATACAACAGTAACAAAGTGCTGAATGCACACCAGTGACTGTATAAACACTTGAATGTTAAAACTCACAAGGCACCAGCATATGCATGAACAGTGGAGCACACACACACACACACACATACATACACACACACTTTTATTTTAACACAAACACTCCTACATGCTCTCAGCTGCTCTCAAACACACCTCCTGGCCTGCCTGATCTCTTAAGATGTTTTTTGGTTTGGTTTTTTTTTTGTCCTCCAAATGCACACAAACACAGACACACAGCACTCCCACACTTGCTCACATCTGTTTGGATTTGTTTTCTGTCTGAAGCAGACCCCTCCATCCTTCACTCCCTCCCTCCTGGCTTCCTTACTTTCTTTCCTCAGTAGCCACAACAGGCCAAAGGAAACTTTACACAGTTCACTCTCTCTGCTGTTGGGTACCACACATTGGTGCATATTCTAAACTTGTGCTCATCGTTTTGTGAAAATACACAGCCCGTGGAGTGCCGTGTTTCTACTGTTAACTTTAATGTGATCATTGTGACAAAAAAAAATATCGTAAGATCCTGTCTGTGAGTATTACAAACAGTCTGACAAGCCTTTAAACGGCTTTAATCTGTTACTCCATTGGACTCCATGAATTGTACTTCAGGTCTCACCAACACAGCCCCCTGGGCTGTTTTAATGCAGGACTTTTTTCTGTCTGTCTGATCGTTGCTAACAAGACATCTCTTAAAGTGACAAAATGTCAGTTTAATACCTCTTCATCTGTCCTTTGCTCTCAGTTTGTTGGACATGCATCACATGTCACATACAAATGTACACATCACCAGTGTCCCATAACCTCTGAGATGTCTGAATGGTAGATGTAGAGTGTTCACTCCGTGTGTGTGTGTGTGTGTGTGTGGACATGGCTGCTGCTGCCGTCAAACTCCTGGCGTTGACACAGTAAACTGATACTATGGGGTCTGAGAGGGGAAATGTCTCCCCACCACACACACACACACACATATATATATATATATATATATATATATATATACGCTCATACACACACTCCAGAGGGAGAGGAGAGCACTGGAGGAGCGGCACTCACACGGAGATTGAGTTACAGCTGAATTAGATCTGAGCTGTGGGAACCAGCACCTTCTCTTAGACACACACACACACACACACACACACACACACACACGTGTTGTAACTTCTTGACACCATAGACGCGCTGGGACACACGCTGAGATGATACGGTATGTGTACACATTCTCACACACACATGCTCTCCCACACACGCACCACTTAAACAAAACACACTGTCACGAACAGATGCAGGCAGACCCTAAGGAACACACACACAAATATGACATCAAAGAAAAAAGCTATGTGATCCCACAAATAAAAAGCAACCACGAACACAGCATGACAGTGTGTGTGTGTGTGTGTGTGTGTGTGTGTGTGAGGCTGGATTAACAGACATAATCATAAACACAGATTCTCATCTGTAAATAGAAAGGATTAAAAACACAAACACACATTTCTGTCACCCGTTGACACCAGAGAGAGAGAGCCCGGGGCAGCAAGCTTATATCTGGCACAACGTGTTTCTGTGCATGTGTGTGTATGTGTTACCATGTGTCTGTGTGTATTGATCGTGTTGGCCTTGACTTGGAGATGGTGGCCCTAAATAAAGCGAGGCTGAAAAGAAAAGAGAAGCCACCACACCACAAGCCAGTAAACTCTCCTCATCTTAATTGCACTTTCGTTTTCACATGGTAATAATGCCTTTCTTCGTGTGTGTGTGTGAGTGTGTGTGTGTGTGTGTGTGTGCGTGCCCCTGCCTGGTGCACACAGCTGAGCCCGCCAGTCCAATCCACACACACACACACACACACACACTGTGCTGCCCCATTGCACAAGCTCCATTGAACACACAGCCCGATGGAAGGATGGATGGAGCGTTACTTTCCACCCACACATACACTGGTTTTATATCATTAGCCAATATTTTACATCAACCCCACCCCCAGCTCTGCCACTAATTCATTTAATGACATTTTAGTGATTAAAGGACCTATCTGAGTTGTTCTTTTTCATATGGCCATTCAGAGAGGGTCTTTCAAACAGTCTAAGTATTTTTCCATCAGTTGTGCAGGATTGAATAAACTCTTTAACCTTTGTTTTTATAGAAAGAAATTAAGAAATGAAAACCTAAAACAGTTGAAAAACTCATGCTCAGGGTATTTTGTTGTTGTTGGTTTTTTACATTCAATAGGTTAAAAGGCTACTCCAGCAATTCAGCTTTGCAAATCTTACTAGAGACACATTTTCAAAAAGAGCAGTCAAACTCAAACTTTGGAAAGCCCCCTCCAGAGTAAAATTAGTAGGGTGCCCCTTCAAAAGTGGAACAATCAAAAAGATTAGTCAGAAAGAAAAAAACAAAACATTTTCTTGTCTATGTTCAATTGTACTAAACTGTTGCTTCAAAGTCAGTTTTAAAGATGCGGTGTAAATGCAGACCACGTGCAGTGCAGTATTAAGCCGTCCTGCTGGGAGCACTTTGCACATGAGAACCAGATTTGTCTCAGCACCAGTGCAGGGTCACAGCAGGTCACAGAGGAGATAATAGCAATCAGAGAATAATCTTCTCCATTAATGTTTGCTCTCCCTTTGACCTCTGAGTGCTTCGCTGTGAAGCATCAAGCCATGACAGAGGACAGCAAAGGGCCGAGATAATGTGAAGGTCAAAACCATACACACACACACAACACACCTCATACCCACTCAATAGGTGGCACTGGGGCGCCCCTGTAAAAGCTGCAGCTGTGACTACACGATTACCTGTCTTTCCACCTAAGATTTTTAATGTCCAACCCGCCACTAACACACACACACAATGTGGACAAGAGCACAAGCACAACGGGAGAGAAAGTGGAGTGCAAACAAACCCTCCCCAGGTCCCGAGCTCCGGTTTCAGCCTTCCGTCCGCCGTGGCTGGGGGGCCATGGGAACATGAAGCGCCAGGGGCCCTGTGTCAATAAGGAGCAGTGGTTCAACACAATGGGGGCCTGCCTGCAGACAACATCGCTGACAGACACCCACACAAAAGGCCCTGTGAATGGGAAGGAGGTTCATGCACACAAACACACACACGCATGCATGTGAACACACACACAGACAGAAAAGAATAGAGCAGCGAGTGGTTACCCACAAGGCCAATGTTTGGTGACAGCTTTTGAGTGTGTACAAATACACACACAGCAGCGCTAATGCCCGTGAGGAAATAAACACACTATAATAAACTGAGTCCTGTGCACAATTTAAACTTACAGTGAAAAATGTAGCTAGGTTACCACAGAAAATCAGTGTGACAAATATCAGTAGATGTTACTTTTAATGCATTCTTTGCATTGGTTTCAGTCTGTAGTTTAAAAGCCAAAACTGTAAAATGTACTGCATTCAGCCATTCAGAAAACATTAGATAAGTTGTCACAGAAAACTGTACCATCAGATACTTTCATCTTCAAACCTGCATAATGAAATTCCCAAGTGTTACCTCTGCTTTTCATGCATGCTTGGGAACAGGACGATCTAATCTGTTAATGTGGATTTCATGCCATAAATAGTTTTACAGGACTACCTGAGAAGCACAGAGGTTTTGCTGTGTACGCCTCTAATTGCTGAATACAAGGATGCAAGACAAATGTTGTTTAGGTTTTGCCACTAAACCTTGTGTTACATTTGGTTGTCTCTACATATGCACATACTGTAGATCATCTAGCTAATTTAACTCATTCACCAACCAATAACATTTTATCTAAATCTAAGAAAGGATTAAATCACTGCTTGCACTTAAGGATTCATACATTTACAAAAATATCTTACTGCCATTCAGCAAGCATTGCTCCAAATCTGTGCAGGGGGATCAGTGCATCCCCTCAGGCATAAACTCAGTCACCAGGATCAATGCATCGATCAATTCTTCCATCAGTGGAGCTGTGTGGACTGTTTGACAGGGCATGAAGAAATTTAAAGAGAAGTGCTGCCACCTGGTGTCAGCTGAGACAAAATGCCAAATGATGTTTTAATCCTGAGTCTTAACAGCAGATGGCAGCACCTTGGCTTTTAGGGGGAGGGGGAGTTCATGCTCTTCTAAAACCACTTACCCATCCATCCTCTGAAACAGAATCCAGAAATCAACAGAAACCACATTCCTGGGCCAGACTCTGGAAAGAGGAAATTCGATTTAACACAATTAAGTGATGACATTTGGAAACATCAGAGGTTGTTGGATGGAGGACAATACAACTCACCACCAGTCTCTGTTATTTATTTGGAGATGTGGATAAATCTGACAAACCACTAACTAGACTGTAAATTGATCTGATCTGAAACCGTGCAGCTGTCACTTAATCTCTGGAAACATCATCCCTTCACCAAGAATGAGTTGATACTGTCTGCTGCATGTTGCCTTGTTGTTATCCTTTAACCACAGGTGTGTCTGTGTGAACTGTACCTCTGTGCAAACTGTTGGTTACAGGCAGTTGATGGACTTCAGATACTTGATCATGCTAAATCATTTCTACACCTCATCTGTCCTCACTCAAAACATTTAAATAACTTCAGTCATTGCATCACTACCCCAAAAATGTCATTTTCTTTTATCATTATTTAGTTCAAGACAGATCTGCAGCAAACACTGAAATTATGTTTTATTTCTCAGTAAAGATTTCCATTGAGAGTGAGACATACAGTAGGTAGAGTCAAAAGTCCTCTATAGCCAACCTAATGGAAAATCTACGGACATACTGTATGAATGCTTTCCTGCCGACATTCACTTTGTTTTCTCATAATCAGTGAAATGTATGAAACATTAATGTTTGAAAGCTCAAATATTTTGCTTGAGAACTTACACAATAACATGATGATAAACATGTCAACAACAGCCGATCAATTGAAAAAAGTGGAATCCTTTTTGATTATAAAGAAACTTAACTAACTTGAAGCATCATTTGGTCAGCTGTGGAGATATTTTACTTTGTCATTTGAATTTTGTGTGAAAACATGAAAATCAGCTATGGATTTGAGAATTGCAAACAATCATGATTTTTACTTAATTGTGTCAGAGCAATCTGGGAAAAACTTACCAACGTGACATTTAAAAAGTGCAGTACAATAAATGCGCATCTCCTGAGCACGGACAGGGAAGGTAGCCAGATAATTCACAGGGTTATGATAGTAATAATGAAATAATTGTTCTGGAGGATGTGGAATACAAGCAATTGGCCAAGCTGCTCTAAAGAGCAACATCAACATTAGTGCAGAGTACAATATTATATTTGAAAAGGGAAAAGGTAATCAGAACCTGGCTCATAGTCTGAGCTGCATCTGGGGTTTTTTTTTGGTGCTCTGGTCTTAAATGGATATCTTTGTTTGCTTTCCCAAACAGGGAAAAAAAAGAAAACATTTGTTCTGACCATCATCACACAAGCAAAAGTCTTCCTACAGTTAAATAAATGGACAAGAAGGTTAAAGCAATATCAAAGTTTTATTCTTAAAATGTAGTATAGAGAGGAACAGTAGTACATTTCAGACAGAAAAAAGGAGAATGTAGTTCCATCTTTGAAAACCTTTGATAAAAACGTAAAAAGAGTAACCTGAATTTGCTTTGTGTTCGGAGGGCACTGAGGCGCGGCCCAAGTTTTGCATCACTGTTAAAGTTCGAGAGAAATTGAAAAATACAACCTTTTGCAACAGCGTAAAAAAATACAGCTGGGGAAAAAGAACCTCTGCTTTACATCTGTAGTGTTTTTGCTTCGTTTTTCGTGTTTTTTTTTTTGTCCATATAACAAATACAGCATAAAATCTAAAATGATACATCATAGTTTTTGATTTTCATTCATTACAGTAAAATCAGTAGGATGGTAAATAGTATCAAAAAGAACAAACAAGACAACAGAATGGTGTGATGAACAAGCACACAGCGTGAACAGAGAGAGAAAGCGGAAGGTTAAAGTTCACGGAGATAAACCACCACGCCAGGAGGTCTGTAGCTGACTGTCAAGGTGTTCCACCACTTAAATCCACTAGTTAAATAATATATTCTCAACATTATATATATATATATTATATATATATATATCCTTAATATAACCCCTCCCACAGTGATGTGAAGGTAAAAGTGACACGAAGAGGCTGAATATCTCTATGATTTAAAATAGTTACACATCTTCTGTATCATTAGCACTTCAGTACATACTGTGTATTCCACTGCATATGAACAGATACTGCTGTTCCAAGGTTTCAACCCGCAAACAATCCGTGTTTCTTTAGAAAATATGTGCTTACTGAAATAACAAAAAGGAGAAAGGAAATATCTGTGGAAAAGACAAAATTAAACAAAGTATGTATCTAAAGGTAAAGTGAATGATTCTGTAGCATAAAAACATTTAAAAATCTCAACAATTACAGACACGAGCAAGGATTTTCTACACTAAGCAAGTTTTCACCTGGCTTTTCTCATACATTATAACAATTAAAAACAAGAATTTTGGTTGGACAAATAGAAATTAACAGTCTTGATTGCATTTTGGAGTCAATATATAATATTAAATAACAAAAAACAAAAATGTCTAATAAAAAAGTTGCTCATTGGAAGAAAGACAACAGTTTTTATATAGTTCCATTCAGACCCGCTTTTGGGGAAGCAAAGAAACATAAAAGAAAATTATTTTCATGAACACAAACGTAAGTGCATGCCTATGAGGCGCCATAGAGCTTCACTTTTTGTGGAACAAAGTGTTTTTCTACCTGGCAGACTGAAAAAATAAAGTAAAAACAAACTTACATCAAATTAAACAGATGATGCGTTGTATATCTTTTACACGTGAAAAATGGAGTTCTTTCAGACTTAAAACGTCACACATCATGATTTTCTGCACACTTCTTCCCGCTAACAACCAATGTTCAAGTGATTCAAAATATATATACTGTATTTACTATATAACTCAGTACCAAATATAAACAAACGTATACAGGTATTGATGTCCACTTAGGTCCTCAAAACGTCAATTAGAAGTACTGCCGGTAGTTCTACAAAATGGTATGTGTGTGTGTGTGTGTGCGCGCACATTAAATAAAATAAAAGCTTAAAAACAATGGCAAAGCATACCTGATAGTCGCCGTAGCACAACAGTGTTCTATAGTTTGAGCTGATTACATATTTATAACTGAGTCAGTTTAAGCTTTATGATTATAAACATCATATATAGCCTGTAGGTCCAGTATTCTGCGACAAGCATTACAGCACCAAACGTTTCATCATTTGGCAAAATTCAAGCTTTAAGTGAAAGTCAAATGCTTTTGTTTAATAATAATAATAAAGTGTTACTGTGACGCCGTGATTTGTATAAAGCTAGCAATAACATTTCCCCTTGTACTTTTTTTTTAAATTCATCTTTTTTCCTGCTTAAAAAACAACATCATGTCTTTTTCTTCTTTTTTTTTAATAAAGCATATTCAGTAGTTTTTGTTTCCTGCTAAATCTTGGTGTGCGGTCTGTTTGGCACAATATCGCAGCCCTCTTAAATTAATCATAAATATGGCTGTGATACATTAGAGTCACAAAACAGATTTTTTGGTTCCAAGATTTGTGCAGGGAAAGAAAAAAAAAAAATTTGAAAAGAATATAATAATATTTAGCGCATCTAAAAAGGATCTACAGAGCGAGTTAAAAATCTTCCTGTGGACAATAATGCTCTTCTTCCATGTACTTCTACAAGCACCAAGCAATATACTTTCAGATTGTGCAGAAAGCAACAGCCACTACCGTGCCTCTGCCTGCAGACAAAACAACAGAAATAAAAACTATAGCATTTGATAAGACCATAATAACCTCTCTTCATAAATTAAATAATTAACATTTTGCTTTTTTTATTTATTTATTTTTTTTAGATGATTGGCCTACCCTCCAACTCCAAAACTACATCATCACCCTGCTCAACTCTCCCCCTAAAAACAGGAAATAAAAATACATCACCAAAAACCTGATTTATCATATTATTCGTCATTAGAATCTTTCTCTTGTGGGCACTGGGCCCAGAGTTGGACACATTTTAATATTAAAATCTGTACATCTGGAGTTTCCACTCTACCAAAGCTTTTTTTAATCCATCTCTTTGTCATATACTTGCACAATTAAGTAACCTCGAGGTTTGATAGCACTTTGGAGTTGATTGTTTACCAGCTAGTTTTTGTACACATATATATTAAACATCAACTTTTTTAAATTTTGTTTCTCAAGCTTGTTAAAAATTCTTAGTCCTCTTCTGGGGCTGCACTGCCGTTGCCCTCACCCCAATTTGATTGGTCGTTGTCGGTGGGTTCTTCCCCCTCCAGGTCCTCCCCTTCCTCACCCTCGAAGTCTTCATCGCGAGGAAACTCCATGCCCTCCATAGCCTCCAGGCCCTCCTGAGTGGCCTGGTGCGAGTCGGCGCAGTCTGCACACACACCGTAGCGCCGAGAGCCGTGACGGATGCCAACACTGGCTGCAAGCATGAAGATCTTCTTGCACACCATGCACTTGTACTTTTTGTCCTTCTTGTGCACCTGTAAAAGGGACGGAGAGAGGGGGAGAGAGGTTGAGGAGATGAGGTTAGTTGCCATTGTTAAGTTTGGATCTGCTTGTCACTGCTAATCTGTCAATATGATATTTAAACAAATAGTTGGATGGATTTTGGAAATATTTGAAAGTTTGGCTTTTTTCTACACAAGAAATGTGACATTTCTTGCAAGTTCTACTGCCAGTGCAATGATAAAGCCTCCGGATTGCTAAACAAAATGAGATCCACTTGTTTTGCACCACTTTGTGAAAGATTCACTACATTAGAAAACAGATATCATAGCGAAACATTTCTGCTTTTAAAAAACATCTTGCTTCGCTCACTCCCTTTGAGCACAAAGATGTGAGGGTGGCCATAACGCTGTAATATCTGGCAAATAAATGCACATCACATGTGGTAAAAGGAGGAGCGGATCCTGTTGTACATATGTGGACTCACCAGGGAATGTCTCTTTACGTGCTCGCGCCGTGTGAACAGCTTGCCACAGATGTCGCAGCTGAAGGAGCGTACGCCCGAGTGGATGATCAGGTGCCTCTTAAGCGTGCGCCGGTGCTTGGCGATGTAGTTACAGTGCGGGCACTTCAGCTTATTGAGGGCTAGGTGTGAAGACTCGCCTGGTTAGAGACAAAGAAAAACACAAGGTCATCAACAAACAGATGTGTTTTGTGGTAAGATCACATTTTTTGGATTCACATCATGCAACTATGGTTTACTCTTTGAGAGAACTTTCAATCTGCAGGACAGGGAGTTACTTGAACAAACTGGAGATGGAACAAGACAATGATCATAAAAGCATTTGCCTTTATAGATCCTGTAATGAGAGGGGTGTGTCAGGAACCAATATCCTGTTTATCAAATCACAGAGTTAAGAAGCGGTAACCATTAGAGAGAATAAGAAACCGCAAACTGATGCATCACAAGAAGCTTCTTCAGTGACAGATTGCTACAGAAGTTTGTTAAACTGCTAAGATGCAGCCGATTACTGTGGCAACCATGTAAACTTCACCATCTAGCTCAATCGCTGTTGCTAAGTAACTGGTGCTTGTCTGCACCAGCCTGCAATGATGCTGAGGTCTCACCATGGCAAGGATGGTAAAGATACAGATTCATATTAGCAGTGAATCTAAAGCAGCAAAATCTGTTGTTGTACTGGATATACATAATAATACAGTGTGTAAGATACTCAATGGCAACTCATAATTTAGCCTCATTATATTAAGAAACTGTGTCAATCTGTAGCTACATTATATATACCCTAATACTAATTACCCAGTACTACATGTTTAAAGCAATATTATGGAAAACTGCTGAAGTGCACACAGTCTTGGATATGTTCCATAATATATGATTAGCAATTTGCATCATACACCTTTAGAAAAGCTAAAAAAAAACAAAAAAAAAAACACACAATCCAAAAATGAGAAAAAACACCATCCATCAAGCTTGGCTATCATACTGTTTAAATGCTAGAGCACACGGTATCACATGTTTTATGTTTCAGTGTGTAAAAAAGAAAGAAATCAAGGTGTCCTGACGCCAGCATAGTCTTCATGAGCCCCATTTTGGGATGTTTATGCTAACAAGCCACTGAGGACAGCTGGGCTTACAAATAAAAAAGCAATCTTTTGATTTTGACAAAAAAGGCTGCAAACAGAGTGCTAGTCTTCACTGTTGAGAGAGTGGGGTAACGGGGCCAGGCCTTTTGTTTGAGCCAGGGAGCACACAACAGAGGCGTTGTCAGGGCAGGTTGCTAGGGGGAGGAGGGGAAGACAGGGGGTTGATGAGAAGCAGGTCACCTGTGTATTCCCGTTGTGTGCAGAGAAGCACCTTGTGGAAGTGCAACAAGCTGTTAATTTAGGCTTTTGAGGTTTAGAATGAAATTTAATTGTCACGATCTGTCGTTGCAGAGCAGATAACAAATAGCCTTCAGAGGGTACGAATTACAAGCACCTGAATTTTTTGAATTTACTTACAGTGAAGTTAAATGTTTTACTTCAGTTTCATAGTTTTAGATATAACCTTGCTGGCCTCTAACGTAATCTGACTGCAGCTTCCTTTCCTGTGCCTTCCTTCATGACCCTTTAGCTGCGGTCTCAACCAATGTCAATCAAACTGACTTACTGACAAAAGATTTGTAAAGATATAACTGCTTAAATTTTGTTCTCTCTGGTATTCACAAAGCTATTTTACCACCATCCACACTTATTTTAAAAAATTGTGACCAGCTCCTCTGTTTGGTTTGTGCAATGCATTGTATCGAGTATTTTTTTTAATGGCATGCATGCTTTCATTTTTGAGTATACTTTGTTTTGACAATTGTGAACACAATTTGGATTTGAGACACAGCCTGGTGTACTGCAGACAACTGGCTTCCCCACCACCCATTTAAGGCAAATTTGTCATTTTGACTTTACACATTCATTCCCTGACATGGAGAGAACTATTTTGTGTGTGCAGACTACGTATTTAACTGCAGGTTGAACATGAGTCCTTAAATACTCGAGGAGACATGCTGACTGCCCACACTCATTTAAGAAGATGCATTTTAGTTTAGATTTCAAGGTTCATTGAAGTAGCCTGCTCTAGAGAGTGCGGCGTCTTACCATTCTCCCAGGACTCCCCTTGCTGTAAGTCTTGCATGATGCTATACGGGATCTGATTGGCCAGCTCTGGGAAAGGGGGAAGGGACAAGAGAAGCAAGAGGGAGAAAGAGAGATGAGAGGTGGTTGAGAGCCTGGAAGGGGGGGGGGGGGGGGGGGGGGGGGCAC
>NC_060158.1:15400008-15489508 GCF_021292245.1 Micropterus dolomieu | reverse complement strand
GGGGGGGGGGGGGGGGGGGGGGGGGGGGGGGGGGTGCACACACACCTCACAACGCCTCGTGTACACAACTAACCACCCCCACATGACACAATGGAAGGTTCAGTTAACAACACACACACACACACACACACACACACACTATATGTAAAGCAGTGTGCGCCCCAGGCTAGAGCAACAAACTAATGGTGTAACCAGGGCTGCAGCAGGGAAGGGGTTAATTAGAGAATGAGAGTTGATCCCTCACACCGGCTCATCTTACATTTGGCTTTTGTAAGCACTTGTGTGTGAGCACCTGTGTGTGTGTCCTGTTCCTCCAGCATTAGCGCTTAGAGCCCATTAAAGACACGCCCCTGTGAATGTGAGCATGTGTGTGTGTGTCCATTCTCCTTAGGTCAATATTTGGAATAGTGAGGACACCCCCAGTGCATTAGAAGGGAGGGAATGGACAGACCCTGGCGGCTTTGCACCTCGCAGGGATTGGGGAAGTTATTGTATGCGCGCGCGCGTGCGTGCGTGTGTGCGCGTGTGTGCGTGTGTGCGCGTGTGTCCATCTTCAATGGAGACTATTGTGTATGCAAAAGCATTTCACCTGCGTGTGTGTGTCTGTGTGCAGCACCCACCCTTTAAACAATCCAACCATCTTGTTTGGAGAAGACCCAAGAATTTATTGGCCAAGTGTTGGCTGTGGGTCAGTGTGGCGAGAGCAGACAGCAATGGCAAAGTGCTTATATTGCTGAAACCACCCTTCACTTCCAACTGTTATTTTCCACAACACTAGCCTCCCTGTGACCCTGTAAATGGTCTACCTCCAACACCTGCTGTCTCTGCAGTTATATTTGTCACTGTTTTGTCTTTTTCTAAACCAGTACCAATAATTTTCAAATAAATTAATGATATAAGAAAATAAGTTAGTCATTTTCAGATTTTATGTTAAATAAGCATGTAAATGTGTAATAACATTTTAAAGGTGAATCTATCAATTTAGTTGAGAAACAGAAATTTCATCTAGAGCTATTTGATAAAAACTAGCAAAATGCCATATATAGGTTGGTTTCTATCAATCATTTAAAAAAACTGAATATTTTTGGGGGTTTGGACTGTTTGTCGGACAAAACAAGACACGTGAAAATGAAGATAGGGCTCAGGCTGTTTTCTGGCATTTTAAAGACTACATTAAATTGAGAACAAAAATCAGTAGATGAATTAATAAAGACAATGATTATCAGTTGCAGCCCTATAACATATTACTTGATGAAAAAAATTTAAAAAATGAAAGACAAACAAAGACTTAAAAAACAAGCACATATTTTGAAAGGGGGGACAAACACCACAGATTTTTTTTTAAATCCCACCATTTGGGCTACGTTGTTTCCATCCTTGGAGCATGAGCGCTCAGATCAAACTGGAGCAAAATGAGAGCCAAACGAGTGACATCACTGTGGGAAACTGGGGCAGCTAATATTGGTGGATGACTGCTCACAGGCTCAATCAGAAATATGCAAGTAAAGGGCGACTAACCATGTAAGAGGGCTGTCTGTTTTTACAGTGACCATCTCACAAACAAAAGACAGGTTTTTGGTGCTTAGTTGTGTCCACTAGCAAAACTTTAAACCGTTCCTAGTCTCTCCTGCAGAACTGTGTGTATATCAACAACCTCTATATAATAATCTATTAACTTTTAGTAGACTTTTGTATGCATTCTCATATTTACTTTGTAACCTAATATTTCAGCAAAGTAGAACTAACATTTGGACATCAGGTGACACAAATATCCAGAGCAAGTCACAACAAGTGAGCACTGGGCTGCAATACGAGAGTAATCAAGTCTAGAGCAGCAGAGAGAGGCTGTGGGAAACACTGACAAATTGCTTTCTGTCCATAAATGGTACTGGACCATCTCAGGAGATGTGGTGAAAACTGCCAAGTATAATTTTTTAAAACCCTATTCAAAACCTGATTAATTCATTAGCTCCTCCACAATAACAACAGATTTTGTAGGTCAGCTAGTTTGTTTGTAAGACTTGAAGGCAAGGCTAAGAAGCTTTTACAGTGTGGAGAAAAATATGACCAATGTACATACGACTACATATCACATTACTGTAAACCAATAATAATAAATAATTGATTTTAAGCAACAACCAAAAAACTCTGCAAAACAAAGCAAAAAGCTATGTCAATAAAAAAAAGGCTTGGCTAAAAAGATAAGTCTTGAATCTAGATTCAACAACTGAAATGGACTTAGCACTGCAGACTGAGCTCTGTCCTCTCGTCTGTCTCACCTCACCAAATCTACAACTTTGATGTAGTTGAGCCACACACATTGTTTTTTTTTTTGGAACATTCCTCTTAAAAGGGAACCGAAAAACCGTTCAGAAAACACTTTTCTTACAACAGGAACTGAAAAACGCCACATACAGTCTGGAGGTCACCGATGAACAACCCACAGAAAAAGAAATGCAACTTCACAATATTGAAACTACACCAGTTTTCTATTCAATTTATTGAAAAAAAAAAAAAACTCAGCAAAATAAGACCCTCCTCTCACTTTGACATCAAACAGCACATTTTTGCCTCAAATTCTTTAGACACCAGCTCACACACATGTTAAACAACAGAGCGGTCTATCAGGTCTAGACTTCAATGTTCTCCACAACAGCAATAAGGGATTTGGCTGTCAAGATTGAGGGGAGGGTTTTTTTGGATGATCCTGTCTACACAGACTAAATATTCACAGATCTACATTTCTGCTGTAAACACACTGTATGAATGAATTCAACCGTTTGAGGTAAATGGACTTTTGAATACAAAACTATAATTTAAGGGTAAACAGTTGCCTTGAAACCTTTTACTGTGACTAACAGCCTGCTTGAAGCCCATATCTTTATTTGGAAACGTAGTATACATTAAAAAGAGACACGGAGCTAAACAACAAAGACACACGAAGAGAAAATGGCGAGGAGTTAGCACACATGTGGACCAACTCAGTCTCTAAGTGAGCGTCTCTGTAGGCTGTTACAAAACCCTGGATCACTTCGTGCACACATTAAAAAAAAGAGCCCTACGAGGAGTTGGAGGCACTAAGAGCACTGACGTGCATTTATGGAGGCCTGAGGGGAGAAATGTTTCCCCTGCTTCTTCACTTCCCTGCATTAGGGATGGTCTCTCTCTCTCTCTCCCTCTCTCTCCCCCCACACCCCGTTGGGCCTCCCACACCCCCCTCCCCCTCATCCATACCACTCCACTTAATATGTGATATCATTATGGTTACATGGAGAGTTGCGCTTAATGGAGCCAACAGAAGGCTGGAGCTGAGAGAACAGATTACTAAGAGCGCTACGCTGCATGTGGAGAGGATGGATGGAGCGATGGATAGATTAAGGGACAGAAAGAAGAAGGTATCAATGGATAAAGAGAAAAAAAGACGACAAGGAGCGCCAAGGTTTTATCAAGTAAATTTGAAAATTCTGATTGAATGAGTGAAAGCCACTTAAGTTTTTGCCAACCACAACAAATAGTGTGGGTTTGAATGTTAATGTGAGACAGTGCAAATTTATATATATAAGAAATGGCTTTTAATTCTCTCTCCTACTCACTTAAAATATTGACATCTCATTTTCTTCTATAAAACATAACATAGCGATCTTAACCTTACAAAATGTTTCATTTCCTGTAGAACAAATCTCAGCCGTGATGTGGCAACACATCTGTGCTTTCGCTAGCCCCCCACTCTGATGTGATTAGCAGAGATCATTGCTGGGGCGTGACTTACGCTTGATAAGCAATTACCCCTGCTGTTAGGTCCAAGAGCAGGACATTGATCGAAAGTTGAAAATCTGTACTTTTTTTGACGTGATCAATAATTTGATGATTATGCCAGTGTTACCCACTGTGGGTGGCCAAGGCTTCGCTTATTAGCATTGAATTACATCGGTAATCATGGGTGTGACATGATTAAATATCATTCCTAAATTTGAGGTAGTGTGATACAGTGTGATGTTCCAGTTCTAGATTAAAATGGTGCAAAATTTTACGCGCTGGAAGACCGCAAACAGAGGATCAAATACTGACATCACGTGGCCTATAAGGGTTATCCTCTTCAGCCCCACTGACCCCCTGGTGGGTAATCATTACAAATGCATGTTGTGCTGACAAGCGTTGTTCAAACCTACAGAATTTCATTTTAAATACTTAATCTACGTAAATCTATTTGCTCAACACCGACGATATTTGATACAATGGCGCAGCCATGAAAACACAGTGTCTGGGTTTGTGTGAGCAACATTTAGCTGCAAGGAAGTGTTGGAACAAGAAGAAACTGAATGTCACGGTCATTTAAGGTTTTAGAGGTTAAACCGATAGGGATGGGGGAGTGGGTGGAGCATAAGGCAGAGAGAGGCATCAAACCAGCTAATGATGCTACCTCCCTGACATAACTGGTCTCCAATTAGCAGTAGCTTTAGGTTAAGTTTGCAGACATAATCGTGATGCATCTCAAAAGCAGTATAGTGATGCACACAGGGCCTTTACATGGTCTACTATAGGTAGCTAAAGAAGCCTCAAAAAGGGTTATCTGATTATTTATACCACTGTATTTCTCCTTTAGGATCTCCTTGCCAATGAAGAAGTTTGGCAGGATTGTTCATCATAAAAAGTTACAACCACCTCTTTTAATAACATTCTTCCTTGACCCTTGCCATGATGTTGAGCTTAATGCACTAAAGGCTACATAAACATGTAAAGCATGTTAACTGACTGCTCTACATTATATAAAATGCTACACTGAGTCCCCGTCTATTGACTTAACACAGCTTTTCATACATAATAAAAGGTAGAAAAATGTCTATTTCCAGCATGTCTTCTAGGAATAAGAAATTCAAGAGTAAAATGTGAAAGCTATGCATATATTATAGGCTACCGACTGGGACTGTGTGAGGTGTGTTGAGAGGTACAAATGTGTGTCATACCAGCATTTTCGGAGAGGGAAGAGAAGTCCTCTCTGGGGTAAGAGGCCGAGGGCTGGATGAACATCCCCTCATCAAATCCCTCTTCAGGCTCTGGTGGAAAGTTGTACACAAAACGCCGGGTGGTGGTCTGTTTTTTCCTCCGTCCGCTACCAGCTGCAGCATCCGGTGCTTCTCGCTTTATAGCTGCGGGTGCTGCTGCAGCTCCACCCGTGGCTGGCTCGTTCCAGACGAATACCTGCACCTGGCCACTTGCCGCCCGTGTTTCATTGGTCTCTGCTGAATCAGACGAGTTGTCGTTGTGGGTCCAGTTACCAGAGGCTCCGGGGGTCACAAGGGCACAGCCCTCACCCCCAACCACTGTCACCTCTATATCGCTGGTCTCCTCCTTCACCCTGCCGCCTTCGTCTTCTTCCATTGCTTCCTTTCCTTGGTTGTTGCTGGCCTTGATCGACAGCTTTGACAGGATGCTTGTGGCCCAGAAGTTGCTCGGCTTCCGGTCCAGCCCTCTCTGTCCCTCTTTGGACACCATCTGCCTCTTGTTGTAGTCCACCACCACTGAATCAGGAGCCTCCTGCTTGATGCTTATATTCAGGGCATCCTTTATAAAAGCCCTACACGAATGTACAACTTCTGTCATCTGTAGGTAACTTGCAACAGACATCACCTCAATGGCGTTTTGGCTTGTGAGCAGCAGATTCCCGGAGTAGAGAAAGTCGAGGATTACTGAGAAGCCCTGCACCGCCGCAACATCCAGGTGCGTGACCGTGGCTTGGTCCTGGGCCTCGCTCTTGGTCAGACAGTAGAGGGTTTTGAAATAGCGGCTGCCCGCTACCAGGATGTTCTTGTGTGCACGGAACACCTGGCCCGAGACGACTATGTTGACATCACAGAGGATGCCACTTTTGCGTTGCTTGTCCAGCTCCTGGAGAAGCTGGTAACAGTAGGAGTTCTCATTGGGCTTGTTGCGGTAGTCTTCCTCTGAGGAGTTAGTGGAGGGGCTGGCATTGTCTGAGGGCCTCACCATCTCCTTTTACGTGAAAGAGAGGAAGAAAGAGAAACATTATTGCAGGAGACGTGTGCGCGCACAACTAATTTGCAAAAGCAAGCACCAATGCATGCATACACAAATATATTTTCCCTTCATGTAACTCTGTCTATACAAAACAGACACACAGACATACACCCTCGGGGTTCCTTGTGTGACACTAACACACCTGCCCTAGGGGTGAAACCGGTTTGACAGGCTTCTGTAATGGAGCCGATGGGAGAGAGGTAACGAAAAGGTGTGTTATTTTAAGGCTAGGTAGTATTACATAGCCCTACAATAAATTCATTTCCTCCATTAAACTTAAATTCCACAACTTCTAATAGAAACAGGTCACAGATTAATAAATCCCGAAAGAATGTAATTTAACATATACAGGCAATGTATTTCCCTTTGTAGATGTACATTAGGAGAGATCTACCCCATTTATTGTACAATCAGACCGCAATATTCCGTGCTTTCGACAAACGACTGTACGGTTTTGATTTGCTGAAGACTTTCCTGCTCACCTAATTATATTTTAACTAATGATTTTCTATATTTTTTTAGAATGCATTTCGACAGCCCCATACGTGGCCAAACTTTTTGCCTTCACTGACTCTGAGCTGAAGGTGCACAGCTACAGTGACACCTCAAAAGACAGCTTATTCAGTGAGTGTTCTTTAATCAGTGGACAAATTAGCATCACTGATCATAAGTCATTTCCTTTAAAGCGACAGTGAGAAATTTGTTTTGTCAATTTGCCATAACTCACTAGTAACACAAGAAAGTTTCTTGGTTTTCAGAAGAACTCTAGACAAAGGCAGTTTCACTTTCCAATTTACTGTAGGTTATCACCACCAAAGCTAGAATGGAAATCAGACTTGTAAGATTTAGAATTTTACACACATTTAGCTCCTGTACAGTTAAATAATCTCTTTAAATTGGAAGCTGGATGTAAACCGGGCCGTAATTAGACCTGGAGGAGGGCACACAAGTGTCCAAAGCAGGACACACAACGTGGCTGTGGGATGGGAGGGGAACTGGCAGAAGCATAGAACTACCCTGTAACAGCACCACTCCCCCTCCCCTGCTCCCCCTTAACAGGGCAGAGGGCCAGCCTGGTACGGAGCAGAGGAGAGGGGAGTGTATACACATGTGTATGCGTATGCTTACATATGCAAAAATACATGGCTTGACTCATATGCATACATGTAAAAAATACACAGCCCAATAAAAAAAAAACACAACCAAAAATGCATATACACCCTGCATGTACAGAAGTCAACATTACAATTTTGACACTCTACACACACCATACAACCCCAGCTCATTTTAGAATTGCACAGCAGATGTCCTAATCCAGAATAATTCACATTGCTTGAGCTCTGCATTTTTGCCCCCACCCATCACCATCTCTTCTGCGCACACACGCACGTACACACACACAAATCAAGCTGCCTACACATGCACACAGCTGGGGTTTCAGCTCGAGTAATTCAGATTAAATCCATTTCTCTGAGGTCCCCACCCCACCCCACCCAGCTCCCACCCCCACTCCCTCCACACTGCAGCTCTTGTCCAGGGCAGCCTGGGCACACAGGATAGTATAGGGGGGCTTATCATCCTCTGCCACAGCTGGAGGGGGAGAGATGGAAGAGAGATGGGATGGAATGAAATGAGAGGCAGAATGGGGGGGGGGGGGATTGGACGTACTTTGCAGGCTAGAAGAAATAAAGGGAGAACAGAGGGACAGAAAATAATTGAAGACAAGAGAGCAGAAATGTTGAGTTCTGATGGGGGAAAAAAGTAGTAATGAAGCTGATAGAAGTGTGAAACGACGATGCAAAATGGTTGAAGCATAAAAGCGAAAGGCCTGATAACACACGCACAAAGAGAACGAGGGAGAGCATGAGGCGGAGATTGAGTGAGCGAAACCTTGAGCCTCGAGAAAAAAGGCGGAGGAGAAAATGTGGAGCAGAGGGAGCCGGAAAGCCAGCGCCAGAGAGAGAGAGCGAAGGAGTTGGGTCACCCCATTTTAGCCTTCACAATAGCCCATGTTCTCCCCGAGGCTCATTGTCCACTCACTGTGGGCCTTTGTAAAAGGGCTTGGCACTCACTCTCTTATTACACAGCATCTCCCACTCGCAAGCATAGAAAAGGAGCCAGGGTGAATGTGGGTGAGGCGGAGAGGATGGGGAGAAAAAATATTCCATGACATACACATCAAAGCCTTTTGAGGGGCTTGGCCATCATGTTGAGTACTGTGCTGGAATATATTGGTGTGGTGAAGGGCAGGAGTGCTATCACAACAAGAGGAGTTGGATTGGTGGTGGTCTCATGCGGTTTTTGCTGCTTTGTTTTTGTGTACTGCTCTCCTCTTTTGAAGTGTAAACCCAACATACTTTCAATTTGCTGGGCTAACTGGAAGATGAATAATGTTTAGTGTCCTGCAACAAAAATACATAAGATGGCGAGGGTTGAACAGGGAAAAAAGAGCCAAGGTTAGAGCTTTCATAAATACACAAGTGTTCTCAGACTCCTAGTACCTGGGAATTTGTCTAACGAGCCATCCCACCCCAAAACCCCAGGACTCCCCACAGCTTTTATCCATTACACATAGCAACGAAACAGGCCAGAGAGATAAGTCTTTGCCTAGCTAGTTCTGATATGAGCTGTGTGTGTGTGTGTGTGTGTGTGTGTGTGTGTGTGTGTGTGTGTGTGTGTGTGTGTGTGTGTGTGTGTGTGTGTGTGTGTGTGTGTGTGTGTGTGTGTGTGTGTGTGTGTGTATTGGAGTCAGACTAGGACAGCCTGGTACTGGATAAGTTGCTCCATACTGGCCTCATCAGCAGCATCATCCTTTCTCCAGATGTGCCACGTGTGAGCTGGGAGCTTAGAGAACCAGCAGACCAACCCTACACAGCAGATGCTTAAAGGCAAAAGCAGCCTGCGCCAAGAGAGAATGTGGGGACAATATCAACCTCCCCCAGTTGTGACGTGGCTAGGTTTTTATTTGAGCCAGAGATGCTAGGGGCGGAAGAACAAAAGAGGGCGCTGGGTTGCAGAAGAATCCTTTGATCTAGGTCTAACATGGATGCTTCAAAACCGACAGTGAACGGCCAATAAGAATTGATTTACAGGTGGATTAAACAAAACAAGATAGTCACAAATTTGAGCCAGTGGAGCACTGGCCACAGTCAGGCAGACCTCTAACAGATCATGTGATACAGCACTGTTCCCATGAAACATGATGACACACTGGAACCAGTTTTTGTTTACCATTTACCCCTACATGTTTGCCTCCATCCCCTCATTCATCTACCCCACCCACCATCAATCCCATGACCAGCCCGACCCTGAGGCTATCTCCACCGGTCTTTCACTAACTCCCTACATCTAACTGTCTGCTTCCCTCAATCCCCCCTCCTCATCTAACCAGTCTGTCCCCAGAAGCTGGAACAATACCGTAGTGTGCGTTTGGCCCAAGGTGTGGGAGTGCTGCACTGAGTGTGTCCCGGCCTCCTAACAATGCTCTGACAGAAGAGGCAGAGATGGGGGGTGAAAGAAAACGAGGGGAAGGAAGAGTCACTGACAGATTCAACAAGAATTCTCCCTCTGGCTCCACTCCACCCCATTCCCCTGACCTGTGGCCCCCAATAAACATCCCATCTATCTGGCAGACACCAGACAGCAATGGGTGGGTCTCCTTTCCTTTCGGGGAGACTCGCTGTTAACAATGGGTGTTGTGTTTGGGGGTGTAAAAGACTTGTATAGGTCCCCAATATCTCACTTTCCCCCGGGGATCAATAAAGTGTTGCGTTATCCTATCTTACACCCCATTCAGACAACACAGTGATGCAGGTAACATTTGTTTGGCCGTCAAACTGAATGGGGCAACGTGGATCGTCTAACATGACTTCGGGAGCCTCATCCTGGCCCCGGTTTGAATGCAGTTTGGATATTGAACAAGTTAAGGAAACAGGTGTCTTTATTAGTGATGAAAATTAAATTTGTTATTGACGTTGAAGCAAAGAACATACATAAGAGAGACAAGGAAGTGCAAAAGTGTGTTAGAGAGAAAGAGGCTGGATGTGGAGAGAAGTGCAACTAACTTTATACTGCAATTATGCACTGTACCAATGTGTGTTACGATTTATATATGGAACTACAGTTGTTGAATAATCTCTAATGGTGAGGACAAGGGATTACTCTGTGACCATGAATGTCGGTCTGACATTACCTTTCATCAATTTGTGAACAAAGAATAAACTGTTACTAGACAATAAAACTGACTTATATGCGTCCCACATGTGTGATCTCATATTTGATCTAAGGGAACCGATAGTTTACTTTTGTCTCATCTTAAACTTTTACCAGTGAGCATAAGGAACAATCTGAGCACAAGACAGCCTAAGAGAATTAAGGACAACAGCCCCCTTCTCCAAGGAGACCCACATTCACCACAGCTGCCCTGGTGTGCTAGGGCTAATTGAGTTAGCTTTAACGAATGCAGAAGGGGCCTGACTAACGTCAGGAATGGGTAAATAGAACAAGACATTACCTCGCACCATAATTCCCCTTTAATGTACTACTTCACAATGCTGCCTTGCTCAACATACACTGCCGATCATTATCTTAACAGTCTTGTATATATGACAACTGTCGTTTTATAAAAAGGGCAGTTTCAAGAGAAAACCCGAATCTGAGGAATATCAACCGCAAAAAAATAATTCAGTTTTCATTTCCAATAGCGCAACAACGGGACTTTATCTTCCCACCTCTATTCTACATGAGGAAATGGTCTGGATAACCTCTCAGTAGTGTCTAGGGTCCTTGTTGCTAGGGAAAAGCCACACCAAGCCCCTAATCCACTCTTACTGCTCTCCTTACCAATTAGAGATGTGTACAAAGTTAGTGGATCACTTTAAGTCATTCTGATTAGTGATTGCGTGTGCAACGGAAGGAACTAAATGTGGTAGTGCAATCCTCTTCGCTCACAAAATTAGAGTCAAATAGCACCCCGCTCTTAATTTCCCTGACAACACAGACCATTGTCAGGATAGGAGGTCCGCTGTAACAATGCACACGGAACAGTAAGTAACAGTAAGTTTATTTTTTCAAATATAGGTCTGACGGGAGAAATGCCCTTTGGCACCCAATTGTTCAGGCAAATATGCACTCCCTGTTTTTATGAGGTCTCTGAAGGAATATCATAGAAATGTTGCCTGCACAGCAATAAAAACAACAAACCCATAAAAAACATCTAAAACACATCAATAAAGACACAGTTCACCAAATATATAAGTGGCTTGGTTGAATTAAAAGCATTTAATATACGGACACTGTCAATAATTTCAAACCTGCCTCAAGCTTACCACACGGACTTTATATGCCAATGAAATAAAGAGGTAATTTTCCATTTAGTATGGTTTCAGTCTTGTGTATACAGGATGGGGTCTTAACCATAAAATATGACCCAAAGATATACCACTAGAACCCAGTAATCCACAAATGTGTGGATGACCGAGTCAGGTGATGCTGTGTCCTTTTATTTCACTGACATCCTTTTCACTCATTCATGCCTATTCAATAGGCTGCATATGAACCAGGCGAGCTGTCAAGCTCCAGGCAACATGATTTACTCCTCTTCTCTTGTCCAGCCCTGCAAGTGACACCATCTATGGATTTTGGGGGGTCATTCTAACACAATGCCTCTAATTTAGCTCCCCATAGGGAGGAGGAGGTGGAGGAGGAAGAAATGCGCTCAGAGGTCACCCGGTACTGCCAGCCAGCAGAACTGCAAGAGAGGCCAAGAGGGGGGGAAGGGGTTGGGTAGGGGTGCGGTTCCTCAAAGGCTAATAGGGTCGAGCCCTTGCCATTGTGTGACCTCTAGCAAGCTAGCAATTAAGACAGCTGCTGATGCAATAAAAGGGTGTGCTGTACAGTGTACATCAACAAACAAGAAGTATTCCACAACACTGCCACTGTCCACTAATTGTTACTGATTTTTTTTAGAGTTTTTCAAAATGAGTGACAGTAATTTTTCCACATGAAGTTAATCCTTCATTCAGAGAAACAGCCTCCGGTGTGATAGCAGGTGTCATACTGGTGCAGGTCTGAGCATGTCACTTGACTGATGAGTGGACAGACACTCAACATTTTACACGGCAAGTGAATCCGACAGATTCGTGTCGCTCTCATTTAGAAGTGGTTCTGTGTTTTGCCATTCTGTAACTCAGTCGACATTAGCCTCGCTAGGGGGTTTCCACCGCATTCGCTGGTCATCTACCTCCAGATAGACAGCGAAGCTACAAGCGGCTACACGGCTAAGCTAGTTGTTAGCTCAGGTTAGCAGGCTGATGCTAGCTAATCAGCCCGGGGGAGGGATTGTGAAGCTTAGGTATTGGCCTATTTTCGCCTTCGTTGTGTTTAAAGTTGTAAAAAAAAAGGTGTAGTTACTAGGGACAAACAAAACAAATAGTCACATGTTATCTCAAATGTGTGACAGGTAAGTTAAGTAAGGATACGTTACGTTAACGTTAAGTACCTGAGCGAAACCGTCACGGACTTGAGCTAACGTTACCTGTTTGGTGGGGTCATTTCTTCCGTGCTCAGAAGACAGGTGATGTCTCAGCAGCAAGGCCCGTTTGTAGTTGCGACTGCCTTTGACAAGCTCGTCGCTGTTTTTAGTGGCAATGTTGTGACACCACGAACAGGACATGACTCCCGTCTCCTGGCAAAATTTTAGCCATGGAAATTCTTGCAACCACGAAGCGTGGAATAGTGAATGTTTCTGAAGCAGCGTCTGCGGTCTCATCTCTACGCCAGATTTCCTGGATCCCGTCTCGCCTCCAGTCGTCGCTCCGCTTCCCGACTCTTGGCCGTCGGCGTTGTTGGGACCGTTCCCTGCTGTCAAGCTACTCCCCTCCCTGGACCCGTCCTCGTCTCCCACCGAGCCGACACGATCGTCGCCCTCCACGGCTGCCCAGCTGCCCCCTTCCGGGTCCTCTTCTTCCTCCGCCTCGGGTTCCGTGCTATCGCTGACAGATCCAGCGCCCTCCACTCTCTTCTGCGATGATCCCTTCGCCCCCAGATCCCTGTCCTCTTCTTGATCCGGCCTGTTCCCGTTAAACTGTCGGTCTTGACAGGCCGGGGCCTCCCAGCTGTTACAGTTCCCCCCACCGATACCGCTGGAACCCGTTAACCCAGCTAATCCACCTCCTCGGAAAGCCAGCGACCTGCGGTTTCTCTCACCGGACATTTTTTCTTAATATATATTATAATCTTCACTTTCTCAACAGTATCCCCCTCCGACAAAAATAATGTGTGGTAAAGGATGTATTCTTCCGAAAGAGATGGACCGTCGTCGTTTCTTTTCTCCGCTTTGGCCCTCCCGGTGAGAGTATGTAGGTTATGCGGAAATAAATAAAGGTTTTAAACGCATAATGAATTTCAGGGTTCTCGCTGCGTCCGCGCAGGCCCCGCAGAGGTCGAATGGCAACGACTTTCCTCCCCACAATGCACCTCGACCAGGGAAAGGGGGGGCTGGAGAGGGAGGGGGCGGCTTTTAAAGGAAGATGGGGGTGCTGTTGATCAGCAAGGGGTCTTTTGTGTTTGAAGGCTGCACCCATGTTCCGCATGCTTTTCATCTTTTAGCTTTGCTTGTCTTTTCCGCCCATAAATGCTAACTTGTGCCCCACTTCAGCCCTTTGCTCTGCGGGGTTACCATAATATTCTTAATGTATTTCAGTAGGAATTCTGTAAGAACTTGTAGTGGGCCTATAGTTTGTTTCAGTTTTAGTTTATTTAGGCTACAAAAGATAAATGTACAAAATAAAATATTAGTATTACAATATGGATATAAATATCTATGAAGTATATTATATAATATATGTACTATATAAATATAAAGGCTACATCTGTCATTTAATTGTGATATTTAATTAAAATAAAAAGTACTATTCCATTACATTAGTATTAACACTTTATTACAACCTTCTTCTTTGCCCAAACCATGCAAGCATAATACTGAGTGTATGTCACTATGATTTCATAGTTTATACTATATTTACATTTCTTACCCTATAAGTAATATCCGTTACAACTTGGAATAAAGGCATGTGATGTTCGATCATTTGGATTGGCATCCTCCAGTGACCGATAAGATGTTATACTCCAGAAGTATTGTCACATATCAACATGTGTCTGAAGTCTGTTTCTGTTCCCTGTTGTTAAGAGGAAGTCCAGCAGGTGGCACTGTTTCATGTGAACCTCTATCTCTCTTTGGGTGTATGTGTGTGTGCGCGCGAGCATTTGTGAGATGCTTGACATAGTTGGGTGTACAGTTTCAGTTCTGTCCAATTAAGGGCTTTGCACACAGTGTGTTAACAAGAGTGGGATTTAACCCAGGTTTTGATTACAAATAGGTGGGGGTTGTATATCTCACTGTAATGGTTAAATTCCCAAGGGGCTAATAAGGCATGCTGCTTACGATTAGTGTATCTATTTATTGCTCCAGCTTATACATGCATTGGCTATCAACATAACTACTGGGATGAATCTGACAAATGTAATTTCCTCGCAGGGACTAGAACAGTGTATGTCAAAGTATTCTCTCAGGTATGAAATAAATGTGCAAGCCTTGCAGGTATCAGTGATTGAGTTTCTGCCTTCAGCTAGGTAATAAATCATTGACTATATTCTGACTAGTATTACTTTTTTGTTTGGAAAATGATGGTGATTTCACCTTGAGGGCATCAGTATGAACTGCCTGAGATATTGCCTTCAAGATCTAATGTTTCAATTCAAAGACATATGTTGGACTGACTACAGAGCCACTAGCTTTACTTCAGTCCAGAGGTATGTTGTGGGCAACTGCCAAAACAAAAAAAAAGTACAAAGAAACAGATTTAGAGCAGCAGGCATTGAAATGTGAAACATATTAAATACTATCAACTCATCAAATAAACTGACACACTTTGTAGGCATATAAAAGCTGCATTCCAAACATTCTTTCCATTGATAAGGTATCTTCGGTATACAATTACAACAGGTTAATAATACTGTATCTACATATGTGGCACCCCAGTTTTTTCTTCTTAGAAAATATTTAGATTTTTCTATGATTTTAGGTTTACATAACTGATACTTGGATTTTAATTTAAGAAGATAAATAAGTAGCTTTTTCATAGATACATTGCACATACTTAACTTATGCTGTGTTTACATGTGTAGAACTTGGATGAAGTGTAAGTATTCATTGTTTAATATATAACAATGTATAACCGAGGTATGATAGATATGCATGTTTGAGTTTGTGTGGTGCAGTGAAAAAAAAAAAAAGCCCAAACAACGACGTGTCGTCGTCACACAGTTTTGCGTTGTTGATGGCGTAAAGCTCGATCCACGTGCTCGCCTCTGTTTACACTGCTGCGTGCTGACGTCACAGCGAACCCCACCCCGCACGGCGAACATGAGAAAGAGAGCTGGGAGATCTGCTGCCGCCAAGTGAGCAACCAGCGGACTGTGGACATAAAACGACCAGAAACAACACTCAGCCGTGCAATGGACGATGCAGAGAAAGGTAATCCATTTGCTTAAATTTCTTTCAGTGACTGTGTTGTTACCGGAAATGTTTTCAAACTACTTTTGTCTCACATGAAAGTTAATAAACTAACTTTGCGTGGTGATTAGAGTTAAGTCCAGAGTTAGTCTGTTGAGAACATATGCTACTTTTCAAACTCAAATAAAGTGCGTTTTTTAGGCAGAGATAACAAATTAGAGACTTTGGAAGAAACTAAAACCGATCAAATAGGCCTACATCAAGTGGGGTGCCATCGTTCACCAAAAATATCACGGAAGTTGTAGGCTTATAAGTATTGCACAGCATTTGTTTCAACATGTAACCAGACGTTGTTGTAATTCAATAAAAACTTTAACGAGGAAGTTGTCATTTCTGTTTACGTTAAAACTACTATTGTGCTAAAAGTTTGACAGGCACTGAAAGGGACCGAGATAAAACTAAATGCTTGATGAGTTGATTTTGTATGGTCCTTTGATGTTCTGTAGCTGGGAACCTAACCTATTAAGTTTGACAGCTTATCACATGTTCTCTATATGTCCCCACAACATTACCTGTTTTAGTCAAGTCACACTGTTTACATTTCAGGTCCTTTTTGAACAGAACGAGTGCATATGTTTAGTTTGAAGACCTCTATATCTGTCACTGTTGGCGGTCAAACAAGCCTGAACACCCGTGTGGGACTGACAAGCATTTTAATGTAAAGACAGGAAGCGGGTGGAGGACTGCAGGCATGCTGTGAATGCATTCTACCTGCTTCCTTTCCTCTCCTACAAATACCTACCTGAACATGTCCGTTCCTGCTCAGCAGCCATCTGTTGTTTCAAACCTCTACACCACTTGCTTGTCCATACCCATCCTCCAGGTTTTGTGTTCTTGCGACAGCTGCTTCTCGGCATGTGCATGTGTTTGTGCCGCAATACAAGAAAATTAGACATTGCAACAAACACAGCTTGTATGTCAGAGTCAGTTAAGTTTATCAAAAACACTTCTTGTAATTTATGTGCACATAACAAGACCTTGTAGTTGTTGTGGAAAGAAGCAGGTGACATCTATTTATTTATCTCAAGGGGGGTGCCAGGTAAACATGGCGCAGCCTTGACCTCATTTCTCTTCAGCAAAAACAGTGTTTACCCCCTGCTGAATTGTAATTTCCTGATGTCTGCATGCTATATTTTGTGCTTTTTTGCCTCAAGGTCAAACATATTGTAAAAGGGAAAGGCATATTTATATATTGAAATATGTCAACCTGTTAATGGTTGATTCACGCCTACAGTGTTAATGTTACCAAATTAGGTCTATGTTAGTCAGAAAAGTGTGTCTTAGTCACTGTTGTTTAGGGACTACTTGTCTTTTGACCGTGGTTCCTTTTTATTAGTGTGGGTTTCTTGTGCTTTGCATGTGCCTTTTAAGATTTCCCCAAATATTGCAATTGAAGCACCAGCAGTTAAGGCAGCAAATATCTATAGTCTTTTGTGTAGCTCTATGTTGCCTTAAATGACCTTGAACATACAGTTAGCAAATCACCAAATGTCAGGCTTGTGTTAAGGCCATACTTCTATGTAGTGCTGCTGACTGGAATTCATCACAGTCACAATATGACTTACTTGTGCTGGTTTACAGTAGTCACTTTCTCCTTCGGTGCATCAAGTGAAATAGCACATTTATTGAATAATTGTTATATGCAAAACAATAAAAATAGTCAGACAAAAAGCAAACTTCATAAGCTTCACTAAACTGTCCTTTACTGCTGGGGCTAAGGTGTTGGTTTGTTCACGTCTCCCGCCTGCAGAAGTACATTTTCATCCTTCCTAGATGTCAGTGTATCTCTTTTTCTATATTGGCATAGGAACTGATGAGTTCTCTTTTTTTATAGTCACACTGTCACGGCAACAGACAATGAAGTCCATTTTATAGTCACACTGTCACGGCAACAGACAATGAAGTCCATTTTATAGTCACACTTTTATGCAGTTATCTTTGGTTGCTGTAATCTGGCACCATCTGTGTCTGCATCCTTGTTAATGCTATCCCTTGTCACTGTCACCTGTTGGATTTCAGCCTGCTCAGTCATCTGTATTTGAAACAAAAATGCTTGACTTAAAATCAACCGATCTCCCCTATTACACCCTTTTTGGGGGGGGAGGTAAATCTGTTTATTCTACTTAGTGTTTGGGTGTTCTTCTTCTTTTGTATTTCAGGTGAAGCATTACAAAAAACAGGATGAAGAGGAACTAGGTTGGCAGGTTTTAGTGGGAGGGAGGTCACTGTGCGCGTGGAGTGTTGTGACTGGCATTTCTCAAAGGAACTGTGAAGGGAGTGGAGTCTGCTCTCTCGTCTGTGTGTGTGACACATACATTACCTTTTTGATATTGAACATCTCTTTGTGCTTTCTTTTCCCTGCAGTTGAATGAGAGTTTCCATTAGTGTCTTTAGATCAGATGGGTCCTTTTATGCTTGAGTGGTTTATTTGCTTCAGTAGTTCTTGCTTTTTACTACAGTGTATGCGACTGGAGATTGTATTTGGGGGAAATCACACAGTTTGTGGGAAACTTGAAGGATTTGTTAGCATTTGTGGTGTTTGTACATTTGTGGACTTATGGTGTAACTGTCTGGATTTAAGCAACACTTTTCACTGCTCCTCTTATTCACAAATTCATTGTAGTTTTTCAGGGCCAATCCCAGTCTCATGTTTTATTCCCTTAAAATACCACAGAATATTTCACTCCAGATGTCTCATATCACAAAATGTTGGATTTTGTAGCTCGACAAGAAAGCCATGCATGATCCAATCAACATTGACCGCTGTATCCTCTTTCTGTTTTTTTCTGCTTCCTTGATAGAAGTGTATGGCCTTGGCTCAAATCAGATGTTCAAAAATGAGTGGCAGTCAGGTTTACCCGTCTATCTGTTTTTCACTTCAGTTGCCTAATGAGATTGATAATGAGCAGTGGCCAACATTTTTGCCTTATTAGATTCCAATGGTGCACAACTGGATGCTTTCAGCAGAGGAAGTCTGTCGCAGCATGCACCCCGCCATGTAAAGCAGACTCGTTTGAGTTTTTACGTGGCTGAATATTTGGTGAACATCGTAGGTGTGAGGTTTCCTACACATTTTAAAGTTTAGACAAAAAGGCTTAAAGGGAAGCAAGCAAAAGCGCTTTTATGTAAATTTATATTTGCACTGTAAAGAATTGCAACAACTTTGCACCTTCAAAGGTTTTTGCACGATCTGTCATAATACTTTGTTGAATCATGTCAGCATTGTAGGTGAAAAACAACTCCGCAACTGTCTTTCTTTTGTGGAAATGTTCCATGTAGGTGGAACCCGATCTCTGTTGGGCAAAACCGCCACAAAGTTAAAAAAAACAACAAAAAAACCCATCTATCCTAAGTCATTTGATGACAGCCACCGTTAAGCTAAAACATACCACACAAAACTCGTAGCCTAAACAGAAAACCTGCACCGGTTCACAAAAGTTTGATAATGATAGTTACTTTAATGGAAGTTAGAAAATGTGGTCCTATGTTCTATATAATCGGCTGAATATTCTAGCCCTTTAAAGCTTCTGCACATGGTATTAATCTTCTCATCTAACAATAAAACCATAATAGTGTAGTTCCCAAAATGTCAAACTGCAACCATAAACAGTTATTATCTAGATGCTTGTCGACAATACTAGACAGCCTAGATTAGACAGAAACCCATTTGTGAGATGATGGAGATTGTTAAGTGGTGAGGACATGGCGTTCGGTATGAAGACATGTTGTTCGGTATTCAGCAAAGGGACTGTTACCTGTGTTCTGTCTGAGGTGTAGCCACTCTTTGACCTCTACTGTTTTCCCATGATGCACATGTCATGGGAACTTTGTGGGCACTCTCGCTGCGTCCCCAGTCATCTATGTCTCATGATTCTTGTTTTAGGCCAATCATGTGACAGGGTATGCCATGAATAGGAAAGTAAATGGATCTCATGCTGTGATTCATTAACTGCTTTAAAATGGCTGTTTGTTCCTGGTTACAGTCTGGATGGATGGGTGCTATGGGTTGTTTTTTTCTTTTTTTTTTGTGCACGTATCTGTCTTGGTTTATAAATCAGAAATATCCAATCCAAGAGCACGCTTAAATTGTTTTGATTAGAGATTATTTTCAAAGCAAATTTGTGACTTTGATGGAATTTTTTTTATCATAATGTTTAATGTATTATCCAGTTCAAGCATACAAGTGATTTTCCTTCTAACAAATGTCACATGAATCAAATGTTGCTCATGAATCAGTGGCTTCACTGGTCAGGAGTGCTGCAGACTGGAAGTTATATTGAGTATTAATTCAGATGTAAAAAAAAACCACTCGTTTAATTTAGCACCATCTTATTTTGTCTTAGAATAATGTAGCATCAGATGTGTCTCGCGTTTACAGTAAACAGATTTAGCTTTTTACTGTGAAAAGGGTGCCTATTGATCGAATAAGATGGAAAGGCTTGTATGCGCGTGTACACATGTGCCTGCTTTTCATGAATATGTCCATGTAAGACTTCCTGCAGCTATAATGAGACACGATTTGGTCAAGGTCTCACATAAATTAATCAAAAAACCAACAATTCGAAGATCAAGAGAGGAAAGACGCCGACAAGTATTCATTGTCCTTCAGTGTGGGCCCATTTTAGTGCATGTGTGCTTGTTGACACTTGATAGTTTGCGATGAGTGACTGAGCTGACGTTGCTGAGTGGAAGCACAGTGCAGTAAAGCCTGACCCTGAAGATCAGGGCACAGTTGCATTAATTAGCCTTGCATGACCCATATGATTTGGACTGTTGTGTGTTGTTAACCTTTCATATATTTTACATACACAGCTTAAGTTGAAAGTTGGAAACTACATTCTCTTCACTTCAACATAGTTGATTCTGGAATTTGTCCTCCAGTGCTTCAATACGTCCAGGATAGCGCCTTAATGCAAAGTATTTCCTGGAGAAGGTCACGCATACATGCTCGTCTGGTCCTTAACCACAGAGGAATGGCAGATGGGAATACGGTTCATCTGAGTTTGCTTTAAAGTTGGCTTACAGGTGGGGAAAATTTCTGTGCTGATCAGATAATTTGTTTTGTCTTTGATATTTTTGGGTAGTTTTTGTTTGGATTAGCTGCTCTCATTAGCCATGACATGTTGACATTAGCCATTAGCCAAAACAATAGCCATAGTCATGCTGGGGAATGCATCTAATGTTGCGTTTCAAAATGCACTTGTTTCAAGTGGGAGACACTTTATTTAACATGAATTACTGACTTTCTTTCACTTTGTGGGTGCTTGCTTTGCTGTCTTTCATATTTTCCAATTAATTTTTATTTGTTAGTGTTCAACCAGAGAAAACTTTGGTGTTCTGTCCTAAGGCACACAGAAGAAGATTAATCTGAGGTCACTCTTCCAAGTCTACAGCCCCTTTTACTCCCTAGCTTTTAATCCAGCATGAGAGCTGTGTGGTCTTCTGTTGTTGTGTTTGAATTTTTCGTGAACCATTTGTTTGTGTGTTGGCTATGTTTTTATGTGTTTTATTCCTTGTGCAGCACTTTGTAAACCTGGTTTTTAAAATATGCTATATAAATAAAATTGATTGGATTGGATCACAGAATCATTTTAGCATTACATTTGAATTTTAGTCATGCTTCCTACTTGGAGTATTTAACTCTCAACAATCCACTGTACTCTCACTTTCAAACTACTTCTACGCTCAAGATGAGTTTCTACCCCCATCCAAACCTCGTGCTGTTTACAGAGCAGCACTAAATCCATGGTAGCATCTCCATCTTCTGTCATAAAATTAGTGCTGAAATGTCACCAGGCTGCTTTCCCACTTCACTGCAGCCTTGAGAGTTATCAGCAAGTGTTGGCGCTCACAGAGTAGCTTGCTGTCTGTTGACGACTCCATGAATGTCTTTTAAATGAAATGAGAAACGACCTGCATATTTCCTCTCTTTGTGCAGCTTGAATATTCCTGCCTCATATCTCTCCTTTTAAGCACTTAAGAGTCACGTGACACTGACTACTTTCAGAATTTGTGGGGGGAAATATTTTATTGATGTTTCATGTGGTCTGGTGTTATACTATACCTCATACAGACCAAGCTTATGCCATCTAAATATCTTCTGTATCTATACATTTTGGGCTTTTAGAAATTGTGTTTTCTTTGTTGTTTTTTTTCAATGTACCAATTGATTAATCAAGAAAATAATATGACTGATAATGAAAAGAATCATTAGTTGCAGCCCAAGTATGAACACAAAAACACACACAGTGTACATGCTCTCTTTACGAGCCACTTTCCCTCAAGTACACACACAATAGCAAGTGTAGCCTCTGGCATACTCTCCCCTCCGTTCTAGCTGACTAGCATTACTGCTGCTCCAATCTGGACAGGCCACCCTGGATTAGCGCTTCGCTGTAATCTGGGACACTGCAGATTATGCTTTTCATCTAATGCCCCCCCCCACACACTCGCATCACGTGAACAGCCCACACAAATGGGGCCTCTTTTATTTCCTCCTTGGATGACAGGCTTGATGACGGAAAGTGAGGGAGGGAGGGAATTGACAGAGAGACCTGAGAGTATTGAAACAAAGTGTCACGCAATATCACTGCAGCGTGGTCAAGAGTGGTCAGCATCTGAAAACGGCACTGTTTGCGCAAATGGATGCTTGAAGGTTGGACTGAGAAATTACCTTTGGAATTATAGGGAGAGAAGGGCAATGTGTGTGTGCCTGCTGTGACAGCTGCTTGAAGGAACAGGTAACTTGTTAACAGCAAGAAAGGGAAAACTGGCTTCACTGTCATCCTCCGACCTTCTGATCACCTGAAAACCAATGCAGAATCTCCTCCCACGTTTGCATACACACACTTGGATATTGTGTTTCTCTGTCACACACACCACAAGAGTCCAGGACGCTGTACACGAGGAATCGCAGAGCCAGCACGCGCCTGGATCACATGCAGACAATCAGCACTTGGTTTTTACTTAGGTAGTGGTGGTAGGGAGGTGGTAGTCGCTCTGACAAACAGCACACTACAAGCTATAAACATGGAGCCCCTGGAGGAATACCACTCTCCGTTTGACTTTGAGCAAGGAGTCAACACCAGCTACCTCTACCTCTCCCCGGCCTACAGCGACACACCGCCCAGCTCGCCAGCTGTCAAAAGCAGAGGTAATCATAAGGAGGAAAGGGAGAGGCCGGGCAGAGGGGTGTGTGTGTGTGTGTGTGTGTGTGTGTGTGTGTGTGTGTGTGTGTGTGTGTGTGTGTGGGCGCGCGCTGGACAGAAAGACAAAACATAGGTTTGGTTCATTGGATGGGAAGAATTTGGGAGAACCCAAAGCTGTGTGTATGTGACCGCAGCTTTCATTTAGTTTACTTCTATCATTTCAGTCTACTTTTTTAAATTTATTTTAGAAAATCATCAATGAGATTCAATTTATGTTTCCATGGTTATGATTTTTCCACCACACAACTTTTCTCCAGTACACCAATGCTTGATTCACCATATGTTTTTATCTATCTTGCCTTTTTGCATTGGCAGTTTTCAAAACACAGTAGGCTAGAGTTGTGACGTGTTTATAGATTTGCACTGAAACTCACACTGATCCGTTGTGTGCAAGTTAGAAAATGGGGATTTCTGTGAATTCTGCGACATGGCTGGGTTTCTGCTCTAGCCTGTCTCAACCCTTGTTCCATTGTCTCACAAACAAAATGTAATTTAATAATGTTAAACTTAAGGCCGACCCAGTCCAGCAAATCTGGGATAACTTAAAGGGACTGTGTGTGTGTTTTTCAGTGGCCTCTATCAGTGAAGTTTCAGATTACAACCAATACCTTCCCAAGCATGTGCGCATGTGCGTATGCTTTAAGTAATTAGGGAACTAAAACGGAGACCAACACACCAGGGAGACAGCATCACACAAAATGCTGGAAACTCAGGTAAACTCCCACTGCAACATTACATAGCTATATTTATCGAATGATAACGAAAACAGTTAGACTGAATATTATAAATGAGATTGTTTCTACACTTTAGTATAACAGACCGTAGTACCTTTACTGTAGTGAATGGCCCTGCCTCCCATCACTATTGGTTTTAGAAACAAATCGTTTTAGAAACATTTGCTTTGTACCGTTACATAATTTCTTGCAGCCTAAAATCAACACTTTGACATATTACCGATACACAAGATAGTAATATGGATCGTTTTGGCTGGTGAAGTAATGTGGCAAGCCATACAACTGTAGTATTTTACAACACATAACATTAGCAACTGGTCAGTGTTAGCCGGCAAGCTAATGTTGCTAATGTAATCTAACTTGAGCCAAGGAAAACACAAAATATTATATATTAATACATTTCACATGCTTTGCAGTAGTTTACCTGTCCAACAATATGAAAGCGAACTTTGGGTTTGTTATTTATTTAATTTTTTTAATATTTGTATTACCAAACATAATGACAAAAATATGTTCACATTTTTTCCATTTGTTTTGCCTTTTTTTTTTTTTTACCATTGCATAAATTAAATAGTCAAAATGTGCTTTTTACACAGTGTTTCCCACAGGATTTGAAGAGACTATGGTGGGTGGGTCTGAGGCCCAAGAGGGTCCGGTAAAGTAAATTACATGGGTCAATTTACTTTTAATGTACACATGTAATATGTTTTATACTTTCTGTGAATATAATCCAATTAATCTTATTTCCATACTGTATAGACACCTTATTTTGAAAACCGGACGTTGTCACACGTGTATCCTCGCGCTAAATTCATCTAGTCCGACCCAATTTGATAAATAATGTTGTATGTGGTTTTAGTATGGTGTAACATGAAGACTTCATAGCGTCTCTTCAGGTGGGACTCTCATACTGCAACACTTGTCTTTGTAAAGAGAGAAAATGACTGGATAAAGTCGCTAACCTGTCTGTGAGCCCGCACTGATCCGTTTCAGTGGAATTACCATAAAGGCTTTAATACGTGTGCACTCCAAATTTAGTTGCAGCTAGCTTAATCGCCTTCTCACTTCTCTTTTCTAAGAAGTCAGCAACAGATGGAGTGGAAGTGCTAGGAGACAATTCAGCAGAACAGTGTCTGCAAACCGTGATTTTTTGCATCTTTCTTGGACGCTTTAAAATGCTTCCACACTGCCGACATGTCAAAACAAAATTGTTCCGAAAATTAGGCCGACCACCGAAAGTGCTGTTTTTGCTATTTTTGGCTGATTAATTTCGGTGGCTGAACATTCGATACATCCCTAGTTTATTTATCCAAAACAAAAAGGTGGTCTCTCTGTGACTCAAATGCCTTTTCCGATGTCGACCTGTGTACGTCTGAACAGCCTATGTAAACCAGTGGATTTTACGCAAAATCCGACCTTATTTCTTCACATAGGAAGCAGCATAGTGGCTTTTCCGAGCGACAGAGAAAGCCAGTGTGTGTGGTTAATTTTTATGACAGGTACAACCCATTCAAAATTAGTCAGTAAAAAAACAAAACTACTGTGACTTTCTTGTTTATTTAACACACTGCATCAGAAAAAGAAAACACTTATTGTTTTGTGATGGTGTATGGATGTGGAACCTAGGAGGTCAGATCATGCAAATGTCTATATTTTGTATGTGGCATTTTCACACATATAACAAGTATTGTAATTGGGTCATAAAGATTGCAATCAAACATTTTATTTTAATAGTAAGATTGTATTATACTTAATACAAAACTTAAATCAGCTTCCAGACTAAAGAAAGTAGCCTGTGTTGTAGTGATTAGGCTACATTAGTTCTCCGGACAATCGCAGAGCTTTGCATTTGACTTGTTATAACAAAGACATAATTATGTGCTGGCTGTTTGGTGAGCCTGTTAAAATGTTCCTCTTTTCAGGTATGCTTCAGCTTTGCTTTTCTAATGTGCTGTTATGGATTTGATAGCTACAGAGAGTTTGATGGTCACAAGCAGAACATTTAGTCAAAGAGGAAATGAGCTAAAGCAGAGAGGTAGGGCGGTAATGTGGGTGGGTATGCAGTTTGGTGTAGCAAGCAACCTCTCCCAACACCCACATACAGACTTCTCTTTCTCGCTCTCTCTCCCCTTTGTGTCTGCTTTTTTCTCTCTCCTGCTTTAGGCACCTACTGATGGAAACACACCTCCATGGCATAAATATGCTGCATAGCTACCTCCACAATCAGACATACAGATCTTGCAGTGCTGCTTGCAGGAATGTATTACAAAATTTTACATGGCAGATACAGTAATTCAGGCAAGGTGTCAGCCTACAGAACTTCTTCTCACCTCGAGGAGGTGCTGGACCTTTCACTGTAATCTTACAGAACTTACAGTGTTTGAGGCAGATATAAATTCAATTCCTAAGCAGCAAAATGTAGGTAATCAAAATAAAAGTACTATTTAATTTGAAAGGCAGGGGGATTTGTCATATTAGTGACTGAAGCACAACCGTTATAACGGGAAGTGTCCATTACACAATTCTGTCACTGTAAGCGTGACACCGGTAATGGGAGAAGAGGGCAAATATAAGACCAGTGAGAGATATGAGGGAGAAAAAGCTTGAAGTGCAGATGAAGTGTAAAGCTTCAGAGGAACAGTGGGGGTGGTTTCGAGGCTGAAGGCTGAAATGAGAATTTCCACCTTATTTCTTTTCACCTAATTACTGTAATGCCCACCTCTATTTCCTCTTTTAAATGATTTACACATTTTGAGTTGGAGCTCATGCATGCCTGGACATATAAATATTTTCACTTGAGACGTTACCAATCAGCATGTCTTATTCCCAAGGTATTAATTAGCGCTAAAACGAGTTATGGCACAGTACAGTCCTGAGCTTATGTTAAAAGGATGAGATTGGAAGGCAGAGAAATGTTATTTCATGAGCAGCTCTCCAGACAGTTATGTGGAAATTCCACTGTAGTCTTCGTGGGAGTGTATATATATTGCTAGGTTCTTGGGATTTCGGTATCTCTGTCCTCGACAAACACACTGTCTCTGTTAAAATGTTTTTTAAGCATTGGGAGTGTTTGGGTGTGACATGAAAGAGAGGAAGGGTGCCAAGTGTTCGGAATGAGGTGGGAGGAGAGGATGTGGGTTTTGTTGAGTGAAGAAAAAGGATATTTGAGGGTCATGGATCATAGAATGGAAAGAGAACACTTGAGGTGAATGAAGTTGAGGTTTTACACTATTAAATACAAGCAGGGAATATCTGTTTTGGACCTTCAGTGCATGTTTAAAATGCTTTATAACAAATCGTTAATAGAGCCAGGGTTTGTAAGCCTGATAGACCTAGGAGATTATTGGTCATTTTTAAAAAAACGATCATTATACAGATTAATATCACCTCGACAGCCACAATGTTATTAAATGTGCAATTTCAAGTGGTTTAGTGTGAAAGATGCAGTTTTTTATCAGATCTGTATCTGTAGTGTCTGGATAGTGAGTGACATTTGTTTCCTGTGCAGAATGTACCTTAAAAGAATACTGTAAAACTTTGATTAATAGCCCAGGCTTTTATTTGCCAAAATCACTGAAATGACCCTGCCTATATTTGGGACAGGCGCCCTTATGGGACAGGCCTTTAATCCCTCTTGCACAAAACTGAAAAACAGAAGTTAGCAGACAGCGAGCAATGGACTTGACAGTATTCACACCTTGGATTAATTTTTATGAAAAGCTGTTTTGATTCTTTTGATCGGTGGACCCTTATAGAGTAATGGAATAATAATCAAGGAATGGACACATTCTAAGGAGAGCTTCAAAGGTACATTACAGACAGACATGAGAGCGATCTCGTCTAACTCTTGACAAGAAAGCAAACAAGCGTAATACCCAAAATGCAAATATTTCACTCTGAATCCTTGAAATACTAGGGAAGACCAGATGAAAAAGGAAAATGACCTAAGAGACACATTTGCATTTCAGTATTTCAGCTCAGCTGTAGCCCAGAACTACCTCACTCTCTGAGTTTGACTGACAGATCCTAACAACTTCGCTTGTGTTCTCTCACGCTGTCTGAGCCCAGGATGTCTCCATCTAGAAAGTTCTTTGTATTATTGATGCGCTGCTGCTCCTGCTGGGCACATCTCTGTCAGAGACGGCTGCATCAAAGACAAGTGTGTGTACACTGTATGCTGAATGTGTGTGTGTGTGTGTGGAGTGAAAATATGACGTGAGAAGGTGTTTTGCGCAACTGTACAGTAGGAATAAAAGCTTGTGTTTTGGATCCTAAAAAAACTCCCCCTAGACTTCCACCGATCATGAAAAAGCTTATTTAGTAGGCTTCATTTTCCTAGTGCTACTCTCTGATTATCTCTCACTGTCACACAGCAAACATGGGCACATACATGCGAATATGTTTTGTTTTTTTAAAGATGAGATTCTACAAAGATTCTTGTCTCTAACATTTTTTATTTTAACTCCCAGGTTCCCAGCAGCATCCGGACTCAGTCCCAGAGATGGGGGAAGATGCGGTGACGTCTGTGGGCCCCTCTTTGTCTCCCCCTGCCATGACAGAGGAGGAGCGGCAGGAGCTACAAGATGAGTTGGTCAAGGTCAGTCAGGGGATCAGGGATTAAAGAGGTCATGGTTCAGGGAGTCAGAATCAGGTGTTGCAAGTAGTGGAGAAGGGTTTTAAAAGCAACAATATGTGTACACCACTTTACACCACTGCTGTTTTTGAGTCTGATGTTACCTTTTAAATGTGTAATGTGTGCTTTTGAGGTCACTCATAGTGCTTTTTATATGCAAAAAGCACTTTCCTTCCATAACAAGATGTTCATTCTATGTTGCTTGTTGCCCCTGATCCATCCTGCTACAGATGTTTGATTACTTGCCCAATTTGTAATTCCCATGAGAGATAATATTTCACCATGATTGTCTTGGTGGGAAACATGGGTGGGTAAATGGAGCATCGTCCTTGTTGTGATTCATTAGAGACTGACATCGGTCGGCTGTTTCTAAAAAGTTAAAACTGTGTCAAATTATAAAATTGGCAGCTTCACTTTACTTTACATGTAGAACAGGCAGTGGGATAGCTACGAAAGATTGTTTTTATTATCAGTTAATCTACTGATGATTTTCTGGATTTAATAGTTTTATTTGTAAAATGTCAGAGTCACAAGTTCTTAGGGTCCAAGGTTACCAAACTGCAAAGATATGTGCTTTAAAATGAAAAGCTGAAAATCTACACATTGGACAAAGGAAGTTGAATGTTTTAGTAGTTGCCGATTCATTTTCTGTCAATCAACTAATAAATTAATTGACTTAATTGACATTACAATCCACCTTTACACTCTGTATTTGGTTCTGTTGCTTACCTTTAGTTATTCAGTTGAATTAAAATAGATTAAGACAAGACCACAGTTAAACATGCCACATGTACATTTAAAACCTCAACGTGTGTGTGGTGTGTGTGTGTAGGTTGAGGATGAGATCCTGACTCTGTCGCAAGTGCTGGCAGCCAAGGAGAAGCAGTTGGCGGACATTAAGAGGAAGCTGGGCATCACACCTCTCAATGAGCTGAAACAGAACATCACCAAAACCTGGCAGGAGGTCACCACCTCCACTGCGTAAGTACTTCCCCACCACAGTATGCTGATGTGTGACCCAAGAGCGCACAATACCCAACATATGCATCATGGTGTGCTGATTCACTGCTTGTTTGATAATGTTCAATTATTTTTCTGTATCTAAATGATCTGAAAACATGGCTAACTGTCAGCTCTGTGGAGAGAAGCTTCTTTCTCCTCTGAACAATGAGGATAAAGATGCCAGTGCTCTGGACAAGCAGCCTTTGGCCTGTGTGAAACTGTTTGAGTTTTATGTTACAGGAAATGAGCAGAATTCTGATGCTTTCAGGCGTTTTCAAATGAAAAAGACATTGAATTGTTTAGTTCTGACCTTGATGCCTCTCTTCGGTCTCTTTTCATCGCTCTCATATCTTTTTGCTGCGCCTACTCTCTCTTTGTCCCCCGTCTCTATTTCAGCTATAGGAGGACATCTGAAACACTGTCTCAGGCCAGTCTGAAGGCCACAGCGGCGTTCTCCAACGTGGGCTCAGCTATCAGCCGGAAGCTCGAGGATGTCAGGTGAGTCAGACAGGAGGCGTCCAGTTTCTTGTAAAGCAAATTATATTTTGTGAAGCAGCTCATCTTTTATGTGCGGGTTAAACAGAATGTAATGTGCTATTTAGTGAGCTTTACAGCTCTTGGTTGTCAGATTCTGTTTTACATTGGAAAGAACCAGACTAGTGGTTCCCACTGTTTCCAGTCATTGTGCTGAGCTAAGCTAACTGTCTCCTGGCTCCAGCTTTATATTTAACAGAACGCTATGAGCAGGGTCTGAAATTAGAATGCGCCAAATACTGGTCAGTTGTTGCAGTGGCAGGTAAAATTGTCAGTCCATCAGCCACTTTAGCGGACAGCGAAAACGCACAACAGAAAGACACATTGAGATTAGCGTATTGTGGCGATCGCCACACGTGCCTGCATCACCTACAACATGCACACATAAGTCAGCTCAGGAAATATCTGTGGCAGCTTTCAAACCAAACTCACCCTGACGCCCTGTCCGCCCCGAGTGCCAGCCGGTTAGCTTGACAGCAGCGTACTGACCGGACTGCAGGTGGTAACTCCGGTGTTGATAGAGAATCACTAAACTTGTCTTTTCCTATGCCAACTTTTGTAAACTCAAACTGAGTATTGTCTGTTTGCTTGCTGGGATCTAAATGAGGAGGGTTTATACTTTAGATATACTTTATTAATCCTGCAAGGGGATTTTTGTTGAGATATGGCCCTTTGTGTGGAGATTCAAACTAAGATAAGGACCCGTTCATTCAGGGTTGGGCTTTGTATTTCTTGTCATCTGCGGAAGGCTACCTTTGACATACCTGGTTGTGATTTTTAAGTAAGGTGGAATGATTGTCACTTACTGAAAACATAGGTCATTTGTGCATGCAAACATGCATACTGTATAATTGTTTTGGGTAAATATACTGAACATTGAGTGACAACATTATTTACATTAAATGATGCCTAAATGAGCAGCAAACAAGCGTATTTCCGAAAATGTTGAATTATTCCTTTAATGTACACTGACACACACAATACAGTATGTTTAATTAAGACTTACATTAAAGCACTATTAAATCTTCCTCACACATAATGACTTTTTCTTAGCTGTCCTATCAAATGCGTTTGAATATTTGGTGGTTGTGGTATGTACATCCCATGAATATTTAGTGTCTTATCTTTCCTACTTTCTTTCCTACCATCTATTAATTATTTATCACATTCTATGGACTAAACTGCAGCCAGAGTCATGTCTAGATGTATGAACGTAGTGATAATGTGTTTGTGTACACAGTTTCGTGTCCTTGTTTTAATTTACTATCCGATTTGATGACACCATTAAGTACCTCAGTTAATAACCAATTTTACCACTTTAAGTGCCCATTCTAATTACATTACAGTTCAGCTACCAGTTTTCTCTATTATCTTCTCCTTATTCATTAAAAAGGATATATTATGGTAGCCACAGATCTAATGGATTGATTTTCTGTCCTCAAATTCTGCTTCAAAGTGCCAAAAGCATCTACTCTAAAATCTAACAATGCATTGTAGTTATTATTTCCTGGTTAAACAGGGCTTAAAAAACCAAGAACAGATTGTTCCATTTGAGAGAGCGCTCCAGTTGATTCCCCTCAGATCCTAATCTGTCTTCTCCCCCGTCATCCTTCTGTCTGGATTACTGAGCTGCAAACAAGATTATTGGGCCCCTCAAAGCACTAGTGTGCTGAGAAATGCAGCCTCACAGATGAGCCTCCGCACAGAGCTGGTTTGGGGGGGGGGTAGTGAAGACCGACCTGAAAGGGGTGCAAGTGTGTGTGAACATGCTTTGTGGTTGTGTGTGTATGTTTGATGACAAGATATCCCCCATTTATATAGGGGATTATCACACACCCACTGTGTTAATACACAATCGATCTTAATGAGATGAAGCAGGATTTATAGGATTTATGCACTTAGAATACTCGCTCATTGAACATATATTAGAAGAAATGAGGGTGTGTGCTGTATGTTGTGCTTTCATGTCTATGTGCCTGTCTTTCTTTTCTGTTCTCTTGTTCTTTCTGTGTAAAAACTGTCTGTACTAAGATGACCACTAAAGCCCCCTTTCTTCTCCATAATGCTGTCGGATAGCATTCGCTCATTACAACACTCGGCTAGTATGCCTGCCATGAGGTAAGCTAGTTTGTGTTACTGTGACTGGCACACGTTGGTGCCCTCTGAGCTACAAGTGTTGAATAAAATATGAACGCGATAAATGCTGCACATTTTATGTGCAACTTGTTTGACTTGTGTACTTTGTGTGTACTTTGAGGTTGCCAAGAGCGACCCTTGCTAAGAGCTACTTAATCAGCTATCAGTGAAGCTGCAGCTTTAATAATCTTGCTCAGACAGATCTCTGCTTCGTCAAAGATGTCTTACGAAAACTTGTCAAACACACAGAGATAAAAGCCGTTTTTGAAACCCGAGGTAGCCTCGATTAGCTGTGAATTTGACAACACCCCCTTTCAGAAACGGCTCTTCTGGTTAGTTTTCTGTTAGAGCTGAAATAGGTTCTGTCCAGTGTACTTTACTGGTTTGAAGAAGTATAATGACACACCGCTGTGTCTCCATCAATTTTCTAACCAACTTTTGCACTCAGTTTGACGAGGTGCAGGTCTGGATGTGTGAGATTAGAGCTGTAAGCAACCTTTATTTTCAATGTCAATGAATCTGTGGATTATTAACTAATAAATGGACTAAATAAGGAATTGTTTGGTCAATAGAATGGCAGGAAATAATGAAAAATGTTTCCTTGAACATAAGGTGATGTCTCGAAATTGCACAATATTACAATCCAAAACCCAAAATGTTCATATTTGAAACCGCTGGATTTTTTGGCATTTTATTATTTATTAAGTGATTAATTGTCTGTCAATAGGCTAATCAAATAATCGTTTCAACTCTGAGATTACCACATCAAACGTTTGTACCAGAACAGGTTTACATGGTTTAATTTTCAAAAAACACCACATTTGTTGTCATACTGCACATTGCTGCAGCTCGTCTTTTCACCCATTGTGTTGAAAGCTTTGTTTTAGCTACAGAGTGAGGCATCTTACTTTTATAAAATCTTTGTTGGGAGTTGCACATGTGCAGTTCCTAGTTAAGGACTACTAGTCAATCAGAAGCAGAGTAGAGCGGATCCTAACAAGCCAGTAAACATGGCTTCAGTTCAGCTGTATATGTTCCCCTTACCAGCTTAGCAAATGGACTGGAGCAAGAGTTTCAGTGTGGTGAGTTATTAATTTGTAACAAAAGCGTCTTTCATATAGGGCTGGGCAATAAAACAATAATGATAATTATCGCAATATATTTTTCCTCAATAACGATATAATAAATGTTCAATATATCGTCAATAAATATTTGGTTTAATTCATATGAATTATGAACACATTAGCACTTAATTTTTCTATTAAAATATTTATTTTGTTGAGGAAAAGGGACTGAAAAAAGATTTGTGAAGTCATCCACTGTTTGGCAACAAGTGTTTGTGACGTTCTGACCATAAAGAAAAGTTTAACCGCACAATTAACCATCTGGTTTTCACTCAGGAGCAAAAATCAGCCTTTAAACTTGGGAGAAATAATGATTTGACATATATCGTGATAATTATCGATTTCGAATGCTATAAAATGTGCATATCGTGATAAAATTTTTGGCCATATTGCCCAGCCCTACTTTCATACGTAAAGTTTTAACCAAGCTCACAGTAACAACTTGATGTCCATTGACTGCCTGGAGCGTAGCTAGTGTTTGGAAGGGAGAGGGGAGGCAGCAGGCGGATGTATTTTTTCGCTGTGTGCTGCAGCTCAATGTGTTTTTGAGGGCGTGTCTGACTAGCTGCTAGGTGAGCATTATGACGCGTGTTTTCTTGTGATGTCTCAAGAAAGCAGAAGAAAAGGCTGGAGTACAAACGAGTTGTTTTCAGGCAGTTCAGAGCAGTGTTTTCTGTGGGAGATGGGAACTCCCTTTGGGCTTTTTCACTTTGCAAACCTATTACATTCACAAAAAAGATATAAACTCAAAGGAGAGGAAAAAAGCCAAAAAGCATAATATGACTTCTTTAAAGGGTACACCCAGTCTGACCTATATCTAACAAAAATATCAGAAAATGTGAGCATCCATCAAAAAGACACTGCAGCTCTCTGTGTTTTTTCTGTAGTTTTCTAAGTCCTGCACTGTTCCTGTCATCCTGTTCATTCTGCATGCTCTTGATTATGTTTTCATGAAAAACAACATGCACATTTTCAGTAGAACCGAAGATAATGCCGAAATTTCTGCTTTGTTTGTGCTGAGTATCAGATAAGATGACCTCTAAAGGTTAGATTACAGTGGATGTCCTGCTCCTTCTTGAAGACGTGTTGTTTGCATCTCGACTTTACCAAACTAATGTCAGAGTGTACAAGCATGCAAGATAAATTCTGATCGGTGAGTCTGTGATCTTGTCACTTATGTCTTTGTCTTTCACAGGAATGCTCCAACTTTCAAGTCATTTGAGGAGAAAGTGGAGACTTTGAAGGTAAAAAGGAATGTCACTAAATTAATTTAGTGCCATTGTATTTGCGGTCATGTGTATTTTACTCAGATGTTCCCATTTAGCAGCTCAGTGAAGCCTATCAACCGATCGATTGATTTGTGCATTAGCCCAACTCCATTGTAAACTTCACCTCGAGGCCACAGACGCTTCATTAACTCTCTTCAGTGTCAGTAAAAAGAGGGATTCACCTTTGAATGTATTTTTAATCAATGTTTAAAGTGAGACAGTAGGTGCTTTTGACTTCTGCGCAGCACTGACTTAACGTGGCGCATGGTGGATTTAAAATAAGGCATGCTGGTTAGAAATTCGGTCTGACTTTCGCCAGCGCTACAAAACATCATCGTGTCACATGACAGTGAAACCTTGCAGGAGCAAGGCTGCTGCAGGTGCTTTTCTCCAGCTGCATAAAGTTGGAACCACAGTATTGCCTGGTCTGTATTTTTCTTTGCAAATGCCGCGAGATCAGTCATTTATCTCAGCTCACAGTACACTCATGCACGAAGAATATGTCCGACTTGACAGCGCCGTTTTTATACCCCGCCCCGGCAGTCGCCTGCAGCTCAGGTTAGACTATCAAGTCGGCAAAAGTCAGCCGCAGTAATCTCGAACGCACCTTATGTAACTTTTGCTGAACACCAACCACTGTGGCCACTACTGACAATTACAGAATAACAGCACATTGGATTTAATTTCCCAATTTTTTCCTGTTCAGTCGCTTTAAAGACCTGACTGAACTAAAATGTTTTCTAACAGTAGCATAAATAGAGAAAATCCATGATTTCCACCATATGATGCTGGTTACACCAGACCAAATATGGCTGTAGCAGCAGAATTCCTCAGTGTATTGAATGCCATAAGGTTGCATTTAATTGCTTATAAATTAAACTTTTCATTTGTAAGAGGAAAATTGTGTTATTTCTTCCTTCAAAAGTTACTCACTCTAAATAGATTGATTTACAAAATAAATTGTAAAGACCTATTTTTTAATTGAAGGATTTTTGTGTTAATGGATTTTTAAATTACAATCATGCATTTTAAAATTTTAGCTCTGGAAAAAGTGAACCTTGAGTTTGGATTATTTTACCACAGATTTTAATTTGAAATGTAGTGGGGGGGTTTTGATGTTATTGTTTTTTTCCTTCAGACCAAGATGACTCCATCTGCGTCCGGTAACTCTGATGACAAGGACAGCAGCAGTCTCACCACTCCCGAGTCTTTGCTCGATCAGCCTGAAGACTCACCCCCCCAGGAGACGCCAATGAACTGAGACCTGCCTAACTCCCTCCTGACCTCCCAGGGGCCCCTCCCTTGACCTTCTAACCCCTGGACCGTCAACACTCCCTCTAAACTCTTGTTTGCCAGTCTCCCTCTATTGGAAACAAATGACTTACCCCAGCCTTCCTTGTGATCTAATTGTCTGTTCTTTTTGTCTGACACGTGCGCTCACTTGTTAACCGGTGTGGAAACTGAAAGCATGGGGTGGGTCCAGACATGTGGTCTTGTGCTGATGGTATAGTTTTGAGTCCATTCTGGCTCACTGTGGGAGAAATCCTCCCTGCTGTAGGACTTTTCTTTTCTCCTTTTACTTTTCCTGCTGCACTCCTTTCTTCGCCTATGCCTAACAGCAAAGCTCAGATGCCAAACATGCTCCTAGTTTATTTTTTCTTTATCAAATTAACAACTTTTCACATTTTACAATTTGTTTGAGTGTAGATAATTGCACAAATATAGAAGGATTTACACTTACAAAGCTGATTAGAGTAAGACTTATCCTCTTTTTATGTGACCCAGGCAGGTGTTGGCTTATTGCTTCTGCATGGCTCTTAATTTATGTTGGAGTTGTTATTATTACAAGCACTTGTTTTGTCTGCCTCCATTTGGAGGACATTCTTTGTTTACTATGGGTTGCCATTTTTGGGCCAATCTGATTTCCGTTTTCTTCATTATATACATTTTAGAACACCACAATCAGAAAGTAGTCTAACACTGTGTTAAGAATATGAATGTATGTAGGTACAACACTCTGTTTAATTCAACCCACGGTACTGAGCTGCTGATATAGTGTGTCATGTCCAACCCCAAAGCTGGTATTTCCAAACACACTTCAGAATAAAAACCATCCCCTTTTCCATTGTTAAGAGTCTGTCAGACAATGATCTACACGCTTAGATAGTTGCTGAAGAACGGCCAAGATCAGCATAACAGAGCAAACACGCAGGCAGGGTTCAGCCTTGACCCAAGGTGAGAGTGAAATATACGTCTCTTTCAGAGCCAGGGTCAATATTTGAACGCTTGTCCATTGTTTCTGGGCTGGAGGTAACACCTAGCCTCCTTATCTGAAATACAGATAAAAGCAAGGCAAGAGACGACACTGGATGTTATTTTATACACTGATACAGGATAATAATGTAGAAGAGTAGGTTTACCTTAACTTTACTCTAATGTGCAATTTTCTTGTTTTAGCCATGTGGCTCTGTGGGAATTCTAATAACTTTGTGTTTACTGCTAATTAACAAATGTTAGTATGTGAACAGGCTAAGATGGTACATTCAACATGGTAAACATTGTCTGCTTACTATCGTGTTAGCATTTAGCTCAAAGCACCAGAGTGCCTAAGTGCAGCCTCACAAAGCTGCTAGCATGGCAGTAGTCTACTGAGTCTTTTTGTTTTGAGGAGTTTCTAGGAAATATCACAAAATGATCAAAGTCTGCTTTTTTTTATAGTCTCTGCAAACTGCAGGATTATATACAGTGTTTTCTGAAAATACTGCTTTCATACAGACCAAACACCCTTTCTAAATGAAGTTAAATATATGAATAAGGGTAGTGTCAGTGGTACATTTTCAATCACAGAACAATTCTCTTGAGTTAGCTTTACAATCCCATTCTGCTTTATGATTATATCCTAGAAACTATTAAACTACTGAACAAGTTACTCTCATCTGACTAATATGCACATATCTACTGATTGAGGTTGAATAAAACTTGAAGGCAAATGGAGCCATTCCGAACACAGCTGAGACTTCCACACACATTTCTGACACTTCCATGCTTTGGCAGTACCAGCCTGGTACAAGTCTGCTAGTGGACGACTGGCTAAACATGAATGTGAGTCATTAGTAATGGATCATGTCCTGGGAGAACACCACATGAAAATAGAGGTTTTTTTCTGGTGTTGGGGTTGTTTTTTTTTAACCAACCATGACACAACAGTATTTCCTATTCTGAGTTAACATTAATGGATTTTTAACAGTACTCCTCATTCAACATCACTTTCCAGCCGTGATCTATTTCACTGAGAGAAGTCCTTACAGCCTTTCATCTCAGACATGAGGGTTTTATTTGTATTTAGTCACATACATAACACACACACTGGATTTGTTTGTTCTTTAATTGGAACCATGGAGTGAAGAAATGTACTCAAATTAAAAATACCTCTGAAATAACCTTATACTGAATTAACTGTCTTTCTGTAACAAGGAGGGGGTGGGAATGGGAAATCCATTCGACTGCAAGGGGAGTTCCCCAAGTGCAACATACCGATGTGTTTGAAGGATGGGACGTTTTGTGTCACTGGGTCTAAAATGTGAAAACGTATTTGAATTAACCCACACATGGGCTGCAGTACCCCATTTGGACACAAGAGGGCAGCCAAGAACAGACGTAACACCTGATGGCTTTATTTTTCTCTATCCAGACCAGATCAGACCAGATTGCCTGGAGACAAGAATGACTTCTGCTGCTCAACTGACTCATATAACTGGTGCCTATTAGATTTAGTAGATAGCTCCCTAGAAGCCCAGTTCCAGGAGGATACTGAGACGAAAAGAGTCCCATAATGTTTTTTTTATCTGAGTCTACTAATTTGCCAAATTTTAAACAGTTTGGGGATTAAATCTAAACTTGAGGTAGTTGAATGGTTGTTTGCATATGTTTTTATTTTCAACAAACTTTGTTGATTAGTTACCAACTTATATCATACTGTAAAAGAAGAGTGAGTAAGGCCTTTAGGGAAATGCCAACATCCTGTTTGAAGTGGTGACAAAAGCAGAAGTATACATTTAGATTTCACTGTAATAATGTGGTTTATTTGTGGCAGGGACAAGTCTGTTACTTGTAGTTTAACAGGGGAAGTCTTTTGTAAATCCACTATGTAATGTAGAAAAAGGTTTCTCGCGTTCATAGAGAAGAGTGGGGGGGAAATCAATTACAAACAGTTGTATTACAAAAATTGAGAACCCTTTTCCTGTAATACATTAATTCCTCTTGAAGTGTAATTTGAGTCTTAGTTTTCAACCAGATTTGTGCACTTTTATTAAGACATGAATTGTATCCTTATTGGGTTGAGATGATGTTCCACTTATGTTTGTTTTGAGGCTTGAATCCATCATTAGGTAATCTGTAATTAAGAACAGACTGTTGTTATTTTGGAGAGTGTTACTGAGAGGGACAGTGGTGGAGGAGGAGTCATAGTACAATGTAAAAATATTCTGTCAAAGGTACAAGTCCTGCATTGAAAATCTTACATATGTATTATCAGCAAAATATACTTAAGAGTATCAAAATAAAAGTACTCATTAGGCAACAGAAGGATCTGTCTGTGTTATATTATTCTGTATTATTGGATTATTATTAATGATACATTACTATGTAAGGAGCTTGTTAACTAATTAATATACTGTTAATTCGTAAATATGCATCATCTTTTATAAACTGATCACCTGTTTTGTATATAATATCTGAAAGGTAACTACATCTGTCAAGTAAATGTTGTAGAGTAAAAAGTACAATATTTGCTTCAGAAATGTAAATAGAAGTAAAAAGTAGCAGAACATTGAAATACTCAAGTGAAGTACAAGTAACTCTAAAGTGTTCATAAATACAGTACTGTACTTCCCATTACTGGAGAGGCTAACTTGGTACAGTCATAAGAAGAGTAACGTAAAGTAAAAGAGTGTATGTTTTAAAATGTTAGTGGGCGAAGTGTTCTTTGAACTTAACAGAGATGAGACACCGTCACAGCGGCTAACAAAAAGCTGCCAAAAAATCTTTATTCAGTTATACCTAGATGCCTCCTTCCAGTCACACAGATCACTCTGGAGAAGGTCTGGACTGCACAGTCAAACAACAACAGCACCAGAACGGAATTTGTCAGGAAACAACATTTACAACGAGAACAAAGGCAGTTTCTACACACAGAGAAGAAAAAAACTGGTACAAGAGTTAACAGTCAGTGTGTATCGATTCTTCTTCTTTGAGAAAAATCATCACATATTCATAGAATTCATTTTATTAGATTGTGGAAAAGAATATAAGAAAACATCATTGGTGCAACAGAGTGTACTATTTGTGACAGAACAGATACATATTGCCAGTGCTTTGTGTGGTGTGTTGTGTTAACAATAAAGAAAGGTGTATATATAGACTGATTGTGTGACACTTGACAACTGTCTCGTTGTGTCATATGATTAGTGAGTAGGCCTTGTTTTATATGCAGAAAGAGAACATTCAGTTCAAACATGGCTTGTTATGTGTGTGTGTGAGTTTAGAAGGCAAAAAAACGTCCCAAAATGACTTTCCACCACCCCATACAACGAGAGTGTACACACACTTTGATGTACAGTGTGTTTGACATTTTGGGAATTGTTTTTATTCACTTTCTTGTCGAGAGTTAAATGAGAGTCTACTACTACTAACACTAGTCTTATGTACGTTAAATATGAAGGTACAAGCAGCAGATGTTAGCTAAGTTTAGCACAAAGAGTGGAACTAGCTAACCTGGCTCTGTCCTACCAGCTCCGCTAAAGCTCACATTAATTCATTTAGCTGACCAAAGCGACTTACAATATACATGTCAGAGGTCGCACGCCTCTGGAGCAACTAGTGTCTTGCTCAGGGACACATTAGTAGATGGGTTATAGTGGGGAGTTGAACCTGGGTCTTTCACACCAAAGGCACAGTCCAAGTGTCAAAGGTCTTATCCATTGCACCATCACCACCATGTCGCCTTTATTGTTTGGTCAGGCACAGTACCTACCTTACATTGTGCTAAACTAAGCTAACCAGCTGATGCAAGACAAATAGACCAGACTCAAAATTGTTACATTTATAGATGCTGGTAGGCCAATTTTGTTACCACTAGACAGAACCAGGCAAGCTGTTTCCCCATTTCCAGTCTTTGTGCAAAACTAATCTAATCTGCTGCTGGCTATAGCTTCATTTTTAATGTACAAAAATGAGAGTGGTACCAGACTTCTCTCAACTAACTCTCAGCAAAAAAAACACCAGATAGACCAGTTAAGAGATACTGGTAGGCAAATTTTTAAGCCAACCACATCCTTGCTGTAACTTCATATTGAACGCCCAAACACAAGAGTGGTATCTCTGCAAGAACGTGAATAAGCATATCTCCCCAAATTTCAAACCATTCATTTAAAATTCAACCCCTGTGCAAAGGGCAGGGAGTCATTTGTGACTTAATCTACAATATCGACACAAAACGAGGATCATGCAATAGTGCATTTTTCCATAATCAGTCCCCATTTCTTCTTCTGGTGAAACTTTGAACTTTGTGACCTCTGGCTTGGAAGCACTGTCGTGGACAGCCAGAATCTGTCTATCCTCAAATTTGTTGACTCTCTCAAGCCAGATCCTCCTGTTGCAGCCACAGAAATCCCCGTCTTGCATTTTTCGGAAGTAAAAAGCTATGTTGCTTGTATAAAACTGATCCATATGTGCCTCTTTCTTCCTCCCCACCCTCCCTCCTGCGTTGAATCTCCTGCAAACTCAAAGCAGAAGGAAGTCACTGATTTCATGGACGGCAACGATTCTTATCAACAGAGGTCACAGATGGAGCCTGTGTACATGTGCTGTTCCTCATCGCCGTCATCAATTATTCAATGACTCGGACACACATGTACACATAAACAGCTCCCTGCACTTCACTGAGACGGCAAACATCTTGCGTGAGCTTGACTCCCTGATGCTTTATTTTCCTCTGCACCTCAACCTGCTGCTCAAACAGCTCAAAGGAGCAGCCTGGGTCAGCATGACTACAATCACTGCATCGTGACAGTGAGCTTAAACCAGATGTAACTGCGTGTTTAACATCATAAACCCTTTACTGTGAACTCACATTACATTACACATCTACATTTCATTTTGGTCATCTGATGGAGGGTATGATAACGGAGCACACAAGCTTTTGGCTAGTGTGAAAAGCAGCAGTGGGAGGTTTATCATGCCATGTCAATGTACCAGTTGATAATGCATGAGGTATGACAGCTTGCACACTGAAATGTGTACATTTATGGCTGCAGGAATGGCTTGATTAGGGAGTAACAGTAACAGTAAGTATTTGTGCTCACACTTTCCTCAAACAAACACACAAACAAACAGGAGGAGGTGTAAATGCTACATTGAGCAGATGGGACATACCTCGGGCGGTCATCTGAAACACACACTCCATCATCTCACGCTGCACATACACACATTTGATGCTAACAGCGTTTGGACCAGCGGCCTGGTGAGACGCGAGCAACTTCCACCAGCGAGCTCTTCACATCATCACAGGATGAGACCTGAAGCCACGGGGACATATGTTGAGCAGCATGGGCCCATATTGCCCCAATGACATGATCTAACACATTTGGCTGTCACACCTCTTTCACTCACATTGTGCCTGAGTATGTGTTTTTATGTGTGTGTGTGTGTGTGTGTGCGCACAGAAGGGTCTGATTTGTGTAATACCAGTTTATGCATGAGAGCTGTCAAAGAAGTCCTGCCTCAAAGGATATTTAAGAAAAATAAAAACACAGGCGATAAATGTTTGCAGCTACGTATTAATAAGTTCCGCTTGATAAATGATGCAGACTGATGTAAATGTTGCAGTTGCTTGAAACGTGTATGGGGGTGGGTGGGGATCACCATCTTGTCTCATTCATCCTGCAGTCATGAGACACCAGGCTCATGAAAACATACTGTCACTCCTGATGACCCAGAGGAAGTACACCTGCGGGACCCATCCTGGAGCTCATCCCATAGTTTTAAACCAGCTCCACATAAATATTCACCAAGCAGAGTGTTGAGGACAGGTCTGGGAGACAAGTATTCCTATTAGAGCTGACTGGGTTTGAGATATCACAGTACTCTGGTGTTAAATAATTCCTCAACCTTCGTGAAAATGAAGCTTTGTCCTGCGGGGGTGTTGTTTCAGGATCAGAAATTTGAGGTACATGATAATGATTAGAGAAGACAAATTTAGGGAGATTTGTTTTTGCTCTTTGTAGTGCATGAAAGTGTCCTCTGGCGCCTGCCAACATCTGCAAACTGTTTCAAATACTTCCCCCTCTTGTCTCACACTGACACTTCACCTGAATGCTCCATAACAACAGTATGGAGAAAAGATAGATGAGAAGATCAATACCACTCTCATATCTGTAGAGGATATATGTAACTCGAGCCAGCAGCCAGTTAGCTTAGTGCAAAGACTGAAAAGAGGTGAAACAGCTAGCCTGGCTCTGTGACATAATTTGCCTATCACCACCTCTAAAGCTTACCAACTAACATGTTAAATATTGTTTGTTTAATCCATTTAAAATAGTGTAAAATGTATATTTTACTATTTCTTGGCTGGGACCAGTTACTTCCCGGAGTTGCCGCTAGTGTTCTAGCAACTGCTCAGAGCTAAGAAATAGTTTGGCACAATATGGTGAAGTGTTGATTTTACACTTTGTTTTTTGTACGGACTAAACAAACAAGATATAATGTCTTAAGTGCTTGGTAGGTGGATTAGGACAATTTGCAGTCTAGCTGTTTCCCCCAGTCTTTATGCTAAGTTAAGCTAACTAGCTACTGGCTGTGGCTTCATATTTATCGTACAGATGTGAAAGTGGTATTAATCTCATCTAACTCTCCACAAGAAAGCTAAAGTGCATTCACCCAAATGTCAAACTATTCCTTGAAACGTCCTCATGTACAAAATGCACTTTGATAGTGAACCAAAAGCTGATCTGGCCCTGTTTATGAAATGACATCTTGAGCATGGCTTCGCCTCCGCACAGAAATAGTATCCCCCTGTATCCCCTGTTTATGTCAACACCACAAGGCAGTGTTAACATTTTACAACCCACTGTGTCACCTAATACACTGTCCATGAACAGATCTGGAAAAGGACAATGTGTTGCATCTACAATTTAGTTTACAGTCTGGAAACACATATCAAACATTTACATTTAGAAGCTTCAAAAGGATATAAAACGCAACACACTTTGCCGGCCATGTCAGGGTGGAGAGCAGCCATTGCCAAGTCTTTGTATAGGCCTACATACGTTTTTACACTAATAAGTGCTATAAAATGATTTAGTGAATTGTTTTTAAAATAATCACTGTATTTAGTGACCTCGTGGTTAGCTCTTGATAGGCCACAACAAAGTTGTGTTATACTGCGTGTCGTATAAGCAATACATGCTTACACAGGCTTCTCAATGTTTGACAAGTACCATGTGATTTTGGCCTCATCTGATCACACACCGATGGAAAATATCCTCTTGAAACTCAGTGGAGCTAGCAGAGGGGCAAGGGCTGCAGGTGGAAGATGCACAACTGAGACTTCGCACTTCAGACTTCTTCATAACTGCAGCTGGCACTGTTCCCATCACTGCAACACTCACTGTGAGATGCAGGGTTTAGCACACAGCCTCTTCTAGTGATCTGTCTTCCACAAGCATCCTGCTAGACTCTCCCAGGACCAGCTAACTGTCAATACACACACACATACAACCAGGATGGAGAGCGCTCCACCCAGACTGTGACAAATTGGTTCGTGCCAGCAGGGAATCACAGGTACTTTCAACTCTCTTGTATAGATTTAAAAACCCCAACATAGCGTGCAGTTTAAATACAATAAAAGTATACTGAGGCAACCCGGGCTGCTCCCAACCCCTGTCATGGATGCCAAAGCACACATAGAGCACATATAATATAAAGTCATGTATCTCATAATTTCCTTATTTGCATGCACATGCGGTATTAAAAATACAGAGCATACAGTATATATAGTGTTTGAAAAAAAGAGTGTAAAAATCCAGTGCGACAGTCATTGAGTTCTTGAGGTTTACAAGATTGTAATCAGATAAAACAGCCAGTGAGATGGTCCAGTTTAAAGAGAGGGCGGCTCAGTACTCTCTGTGTTGCATATTTAAGTTCAAACTGAAGGAGCTGCGGCAGAAATACCCATTAATGTTTAGTTAGTTTAGTCATATTAAGAATAATTAAATCCAATAATAGAATTATTTATTAATTTAGGCTGATGAGTGTTTTTTCTGGCCACTTATAATTATTCACCCACCTTCACACAAAGCAAGTGATACTTTCTCAGTTTCCTGTGGAAATCTCAGCTCACTGCGCTAAAAATGGGATCATCTCACCGACAGTTTCATATGCTGTTTGCTGAATGAGGCTTCCTTGATTTCCCAAACATTTCTAGATTCACAACAGCGATTCTTCACTCTGACATACATTTATGTACAAGCCCTTGTACAAAAGGGAGAGAGGAGTCATGTTTGGGAAAACAAAGACAGAAAAATAACAGACAACCCCCCACCCCAACACACTGAAACACATCATTATCATAAGTTCAGATCAAAAACTAGTTTATAAGTCATGGCAAAGAGTAGAAAAGTCACTCTTAGACCTTGCAACATCTTTCTAGAACCAAGAAAGGGCCAAAAGGGCCTCTTAACGCAGCTCAAAATGACCTTTCTTTGTATCACAAATCTTTGAATTATAGATATAGAAAGCAGAACTCGCAGACTAGCCAGCACCAGATACATTCCACAATCGCCGCTGTGGCCCTGCATATCACAGCAACACACATTACCCTATGTTTCTAGCCATAACGCGGCGACTGCTTAGGTCCACTCTAGAAACTCAAAGCTCATCAAGGCACATTCAGGACTCCTATTATCCTCCAAAGATAACCATAATGGGGGATGAAGCAGCTCCTGGAAACAGTCTAAGGACTTAATTATTAAAGTTTGAACCCAAAAAACAAAAACAAAGTGTTTGCAGAAGCCATTTCATCCACTTTTCAACCTGTCCTTTTTCACATTCTTGAATGAATTACTGATTACTGAAGGAAGGAGGGACCCTCCTCTTCATTGACAACACCGCCCTGCCCTGGCTCTGGCATTGGATAGACGCATAAGCCTGCCTGTCAGCATGGTTGCCATGGAAACTAGTCCTACAGTGGTGGGATGTGGACGCTTTGAAGACACGCTGCTACTCAATCTATATTTAGGGTCATGCAAAGCTAGGACTACTCAGGTGCACTCAACAGCACACACTGTCAATTTCTGTGCTTTCAAATACAATTTAAAATAAGTCTGATAACCTTTCCAGTAATTTTCACATGGCTTCTGACTCCACAGAGTGCCACCTGCTGTCAGGCCATTGTTGAGTGGTAATACTGCAGAACACAGGAGCGTCTGCGGGAAGGAGCTGCAGGCCAGCGGGGCAGATAACAACCCTGTGGGCATCCGCTCACATGCTTTAAATCACCTGCTATAGAAATGGGTGGCCAGCTAATCTAGAAAGAGCCTCCTGACCAAAGGCAAATCTCACACTTTTACTTCTGACAGTCCAAACAGAAATGGAAATAAGAAGAAATTTTGAGAGTATTGATGTTAGAGATATCACATAAATATACTGATACACACCGATACTGTAGCTTAGATATACTGTACTGCAGCTTAATCAGTATATATTATAGCATATATTGACCTATACTTGGATGATAACGGTATAATAAGCGTCAGCATTTTGTCACAAATAAGTCTCGTCATGTATGAAATATTGATCTCTGTAAGGATCATACATAAACCAGGGATGCTTATAAAACTGTCAACACATGAACTGCTGTTAAAGCCATCACTGCTCAGTAGCTAAGCTGGACAACCGTGCATGTGTGTGGTGTGGACATATACACTTAGGGTCCCTCATAACTCACAAGACTTGATTTTTATACCATCCGTAAGCAGAATAATCTTGTTTTATTCAGCTAATAAATCACAGCTGAACGCTCAGCCCTAATAGGTGGCGGCAGCAGAGGGGGTAAACACACTAGAGAACAAAAGCCAGAAAAGCCACTGCTGCTCCATTTGAAGGTGGGGGGAAGTCCCCATATGTATTCCTATTACTCTCAGTAGAGCAACAAGACCGCCTATAGTGGCTCTTTGATACCATCTTTAATTCTGCTGTGCGAACACATTTATAATGGCAGCCCGTTTCTGAGCTTGTGTTTAGCTGCCCACTCCCCTCAGGTTGCAGGGCTGAGCGCTCACTTCTGCTCTAATATGAATAAGTTAGATGATCGCATCAGGAGGATGATGCCATATGGCATGTTTGGCATGATTAGGGTGGCAATTTGGGAGTACAAATATGAGGCTTGATCCCTTCTTTGTCTGCCAGTTTTGTCCAAAAGGAATCAAATTATCCAATATCCCTAACATCTCTACAACATGTTTATCCATTAGGTGCAAATTTAAAGTTCTAGACTGCTAAGAGTCTGTGCTGTCGGTCAAAACGACAATTTGTTTCATTTTTGCATCATTTTGGGTATGAATGCAACTATAGGTGACTTTGTGTCATGCTTAAAAGCTAGTTTGTCATGTTTAATGTGGAATATAGAAAAAGAAACGGATGTTACCTGACAAAACAATCTCAACCAAGGGCTCTTTTACTCACTCCTTCTGGAGTTTTTAAGCTCATGACATGGTCTTCATCAGCAGATTGAGTTTGCTCAGTTGTAATGAAATGAATGAAATATCTAAGTTCCATGACAACTGATATAACAATCTATTGATGAAGACCCCAGTACAAGTGAGTAAATGGACCTTGAGCTGAAATAGTTCAGTCAACCACTGCTTTTAAGCTCAAGAATAAACAGTAAGTTTGAGTTTTTACTAATTTTGTTGTTTGGGGTTTAATGGAAGCACTCTTATGTTTGTAGAAATATAATAAAAAATGCACTAATTTCATATTCAATGAATTTCATCCATTTTGCTTTTACCTACAGGGCTCAACTCGACAAATGGGGAGACAGTAATGAGCACAAATCACCAAAACAAAGCCAAAGTCAAAACTGACGAGGAAGCAGGAGAGAGAACAGAGGCTTCAGCTAATTTGTGGCTGGACACTTGTTAGACTTGAGGCAGGGTGTTTTTATTTTCATGTTCTACAGCATAACATTGTGTACAAAATGGAGTTAATATGATCACATGGGAGAAACAGCACTGCATGGGAATATAGCACCTCCATTTCTGCCCTGCCGAGACCACAGCACCAGTATGTATAGTATGCGAAGACGGACCTGGGCTGAGTGTCTGTGAAAGCCCCTTCATGCTAAGGCCGTCTATGTGCTGCTGGCAGTGAATGGTTCTCAGTACAACGATGCCGGCCAGGCCACAGTCCACAAACAAATCCCCAGAGTTCCTCACTGATCTACGAGGAGATGGACAGGTTTGAGAAATATGGCAGCAAAAATCCTTCTGAGGTCATTTGGATTCACCCTAAACAAGGGTGTGAGATTAGCTTATTTTGGCCAAATTACATTACTAGCCATTTGATCGACGCAACACTGACCTAGAATCAGCATCAAGAGAGAGCTTCTTTTAAAATTAGCTGCCTGCAGATGCTGCCATTTAAATATCCAGTCTTGCCAAGACCTCTGAATTGTCTGAACTACTGTAGGGACTTGTTCGTGGACAGAATCTGATTGGTTGCTAGATTTTTCCATATCAATAGAGGAGACGGTCCGAACACACACATGAAGCACCGCAACGATGGAAAATTGCCAAAGTGTGTTTGTCAGGAGCCTGGCAGTGGACTCGACCTGCACACACTCTGACAGGGATACGCCACAGGACATTAGATAAAAGCTGTGTAACTTGGGAGGAGTGAGAGTGATGCTTCAGGGATAGGGGGGGACATCGCAGAGCACCGCGCTTCAGCGGCAACCCGCATACTTTGCCTGGGGCTCCTTCACATTCACACACGGGACCATGTGACCGCTCACATGAGCGCAAACGCACCAAGATGTCAATCAAACTAATTGCTAGTGGGGCTACGTCACACCAGGAGAATTGGAAATAAGATAAAGATTTTAATCAACTGTGGTTTTCGACGCGCTTAGCAGCAGGGAGCGTGGCGTGAAGGAGCTCCAGGCGGGAGCGTGTGGGTCACACCTCACTGAAAAGAGCATAACAAGCTTGGCTTGTGGTAAGAATTATTCCTGGGCTCCCTCCTACAGTTACAATAGCAACAAACATTTCCTTCAGCAGAACATGAAAACAAAATTCATACACAGTATTTATATTCATATATATGAAAAAAGAAAAAAAACCCAGCCAAATCAATATCTGGTTTGCTTTGAATCTAAATTCCAACAAGTTTTTTCTTTACGTATATATAGATTTGTCTTTTCTTAAACAATAATACGTTCACATAATACAATGGCGAATCAGTTTTGAGATAATCTAAATATTTCTTACTGAAACATCAATGTAATGACATAGAAGAAGCACAATGATTTTTTCAAAAGAGTGACTTTAAGGCTATCTCTATATTCAAAACAACAGTAGCCCGACAGGTTGAACGGTACATTATGAAATGCTATACTTGAACCTGTCTTGTTCATAAGGTGGCGGATGTAATGACCAAGGCAACTGGCCATAAACATGGAGCTTTGAGAAAATACAAGAACTACACATATATACATGAACAGACAAAGAAAAATAATAGACATAATAGAAACAGTTTAGCAAACAAAACATAGCTACGATTTTCAGGTGCGCAAGTACTGTTAAATGAGCGAGCTTGTGAGTTTATTAGCTGGTGTTGGTTTTGAATAATTCTGGTGTTAAATGATCCCGTGCGTGTGACCAAAACGACAATAAAAATTTCAGCGTGCATTTAAACAAATTTCCTAGAATGCAGAGTAAATGCAGAATCACAATGTGCCTGTTGGCAGAAACATTTGTCTCAACTTAAACTCTGGACGTTTCTATAAATTTCAGTACATTGTAATAAAGTAGGACGCAGCCCCAGGTGACAAAAGAGTTGGTTAGTTTACCACTACAAAGTGAACATCTGTAAACTATTTGGCTATGTGATTTTGTTTCCTGCCTTTGAGACCAACAAGGAGGCTGGAATTCAAATGAACACATTCAAATGACAAATCAGATAACCGCATTATTTTTACCAATCACACTCTCCATACCTTGTCAGTTACAAGGTTACTTGCCGATCCCTCTTACGAAAGCTTGAGCCAAAGCTTTGCTTACATATTGCCAAGTGACTGAAGAGTCCAGTGCGGATTAAACAACAAAGTAGTGATCTAATCAAGTGCTTATACCTTATACCCTTCTCCAAAACTCTTAGAGCAAATAATGGTTCAAAAAAGGGGGAAGTGTCCACACCTGGTCAACTATTAAGATTTTTTTTTTATAACATTTGGAAATTAAAAGGTCTAGTGGAACATAAAAACATTTTCAACTTTCTAGACGTAACCACAAATGTACCAAGTGCTTTAATACACACATGCAGTGCAAGTGCCTCACTTTTGGTTTTAAGCCCTCCCCCTTTGGTTAACATATCACCAAGATGCGGGTGGCGTAATTAAACACAAATATATTTTGTTCTCTTTGGGAAGATGTAAAAGCTTGTTGAGAAGGAGGGCAATTTGTCTCTCTGTATGTGGTGAAAGATGTTTATCTTTTTATGGCCTTGCACGCTGCTGACTTCATGCTTCCAGTGCTGTAAGGAAGGTCTTTTAAACACACTTTCTTTAGCAGGTGGAAGGTAAACAGTACGGAAGCTTAACGTGTTCACTTGAGAAAAAAAAAAGTTTGCCCTGTTTTTCCTGAATTAACGAGATTATTATCTCATCTTCCAAGAAACGTTTGCATGAAAAAATAAACTCTGCTCTTTTTTTCTGAATTAACTAGTTACCTCAAAATCCTACAAGAAGCTCTCACCTGTATGGAGTATGGTTGCTGCTGCTAATCAGCATCATTTGTTTCTCCACGAAAAAATTTCTCAGAATTCTGACATAATCTCATTAAATCAGAAAAAAAAAATTTCCCCCTCAAGTGAATGCATTACACTTCCATTAAACAGTCTTGGTTTCGCAAAAACAAACAAACAAACAAAAAAAATACATCAACAACAGTAAACATGGCACCTTAACAAAAACCAAAAACATAAAGAAAAACATAAAAAGAGTTTTTGGTTGTAAAGTTGTCATGTATAATGAAAGAGAGAAGCTATTGAGATAGTGCTGTATACAGTATAACCCCATGGTTTAGCTGCTGGTTTTTGCTTTCTTTAGAATCACATCCCTGATAAAACAAAGAAAATGAATCAACTGGATAAAAAAGTGACATGGAAAACACTTGCTGTCTGCTTTGATTGTGTGTTTGTTTGTGTGTGTGTGTAAATGCTGCTGCGGTTTTTATGTGTAATGAGACGGCCAATCTGCTTTCCCTGACTGTAAATTCTTTTTTGCATTGATCATTCACCTTGTGTGTCTCTATTCCTCCCGTTCTTTGTATATATCAACCTGCTCCTCCCGGCTCTGCCATATATTCCCATGGGGCTGTCAGGAGTGAAGAGCAGGTGAGGAACTGGGAGAGGCTGTGATGTTGGTGATAGCAGATCACCTCAAAAAAGTCCAGAAATAAAACGAGATGAACAAGTTGAAGGAAGAACAAAAACTGCAAGCTTTACCTCCATGCTTTTTCATAATGTTCTTCGAAAACTGTAGCAAAGAGGCCCATTCTTCTTTTGGATAAAAAAGTTTTTTTTCTTTTAACAAAAACTCTCAAAAAAAGCTTTAGGCTTTTTTTCTGGACCCCTTCTTTGACTTGACTTTCCGTTTAAAAACCAGAGCTTTACAAAACATATAAAGATGCAACACTGAACCCAACATAAAAAACAGGAGGAATCTTTAGATCTTTTTCTTTACGCTGTTTAGCTGCACTGGTGTTTCCCAAAACTGGGAATGATGGGAATGGAGAGGCAGTACTGGGAATCCTGGACGGCAATCTAAAAGGTTACTCCGCTGTCCTTTGGTTCCTTCAACAGCTAGAGTGGTTCAGTGGAGCTCAGGGGGGCGGGGCAACAACAGAGGCGGAGCTTGAACGGACAGTTGCAATTTTGAGCTGAAGAAAACCAAATGCATGCAAAATGATGCCCCTCTCCCCTTTCTCTGGCTAAAGGCAGCAGTGCCTGTTGGCGTGGAGCGCCGTGACGTCGGCGGAGAACGCTCAGTCGGTAAATCTCTGGCAGGCCTTTTTCCAGCGGCAGGCCGTGCACCACATGTCGCGGTTCTCCATCCCGTACACCTTACGGCACTTCTTCCCTTCACCACGCACTTTCCGACTGGGGAGGAGAGGTGGAGAATAACATATGAAATGGTCATGATGGAGAAGACTGGAAATTATTATCGGTTTTAACTATTAACAAGAGCACAAGCACTAGCAGCAAACATGCAGAAACGTGTGGAAAAAACATTCCGCAGCCACACAGCAAAACACGTGTTAAAGATTCCATTAAAAAATATCCAAATAAAGAGACAGATGCACAAATAGTTGAACATTTTGGGAAAGATGCTTATTTGCTTCCTTGCAGCGAGCTAGATGAGAAGATCGATACCTTTGGACAGAGCCAGGGTAGCTGTTTACAGAAGTGAAGGATAGTTAATCGGTTGGCCAATTAATCTGGCCGATATCTGGCATTTTGAGATAATCGGCATCAGCCCTCGCCTTCACTCTCAAGGCCTATATAAAGAAAATGTTTGCAGTATAGCTGCTGTGGAACAATGTATGCGCTCCCCCTTGTGAATTTTGGGAAGATGGTGAAAAAGTTTCTTTCATCCTAAATGACAGCTAATCTAATCTAAAACCATTACTGGCTAGAGTTATATCATAGAGAATAATGAAGTTAAATGACGTCACTGAAAACTGTACCCCTGCATGGAATAATGGAATAATGCATGACATTTCTTTGCTTTGCTATCGGCATTATATAACGGCCGCCCTGCACTCTAAATATCGGCAAAAGCCCATATCGGTCGACTCACTAGTTACTTGTTTTCAGTCATTTTGCTATGCTAAGCTAACTGTCTATTTCTCAAAATGTCAAACAAATCCTATAAGTATGGCCCTGGTGTTTTTCACAGGAACATAGTCTTTTCTAATTGTGGCTCAACCATCATCGACAGGTAACAATGACCCTCCAATATGCATTACTATCGCCCTCTCTTGATAATTCACTTTAGCTCTGATTAAGTCCAGCAGTGATCATTTGTGTCTTAATGTGGTAAACAGGAGACACCACATACATCATAACATTTAAAACAGCTTGGTTTCTTATTAAGGTGCATTAGGCAAATCAGAGGCTGACCTGAACCGACTTATCATGTCTTCTTTTTAATTAAGAGTCAGTGACCTGATTTGTGAGAGTCAATATCCCATTTTTCATCTTTTACCACATGATTTAGACCCAAGGTTTAATAGTAAGGTTTAATTCAAATCATCTTGGTAATCTAATATGTGCTTTTAATTTGTTAGGCCTTTCATTAAAGCTAAAAAGGAAATGTCAGATAAGACTCAGCGGGCAGTGAAGATCCAGTACCTGAGGGCAGTGGTGGCTCTGGGAGGGGACGAGAGGACAGCGATGGTTTGTGAGCGCTGTTCACCGAAGCCCTGGCTTTTGCTGGGAGACACCTGAAGAGGGCAGACAAATCTGTGACTTTAAGAACCCAAACTGAGCTGTGTACGTAGCTGAGAATAAATGCTTGGCCTTGCATGTGCAGTGCAAGTTTCCTCACCGTGTTCCCAGTGAAAGTGACGGGCGGTGACTGCCAGGAGATGCTAAAGCTGGAGCTGTTGGTGGGAGTGAAGCTTGTGGAGGCCAAGGTGGCAGAGTTACTGCTGCTAGACGGGATGGACACTGGAGCTGTAGCCTGGGGGCAGAGGTCAAAGGTCAATGGTAGTATTTTCAACCCAAATGGAACAATGTATGTGGAACAGCAGGATTTCTATGGCCTCCCCAAAGCATCGGTCATTCATTAAGCCCTGACTTCCAAGTTACGTTTGGCCTTTTCATGTGCTTTTAATAGCTGCTTAGTTTGCTTTTTTCTTTCGATGAAAACTGTGTTTCAAATAAAATGTAATATTTTTATTATTGGTGAGGCTGAAAAGTAAACCTGGAGCTCTGTGCAATAGTATCCAGGGTTGAAAAATAGTCATGTCCTTTTAAAATAACATGTGAGCCTCAAACTTATCCCATCCTTAAAAGAAATTGCTTTTGTTTTTTTACAGTAAAGATCTCAAGAAGATGTTTTGAGAGCAGTATTTCAAGTCGTAAAACCTCTTAAATTAAACAACTCATGTTGGTGGTAAAACATGTAGCTATACACATGTAGTGGTGACATTAATGTCAGATTAATATGATTGGTTAAGTTGGTTAAAATTGATGGATTGTGTTTTTATTCCAATTACTTGTTCAAACCTACTGCTGTGTGTTGATATACGACAACTGTTAACACAGCTGCTAACGGGGCCACAAGTCACTGTGACATCATCCCTTCTTTTGTGAGCTGTGTGACACATGATCAGGATAATGAGGCTCCTAATAGTAATGTGTGGGAGAAAACGTGCGTTGTGTGTGTGCATGGCCTGATAAATGTGCTGTGGTGTGTATATTGATCCAGAGAGTGCATGGATCCTGTATCTTCGTGTTGAGTTTGACCGTGTGTGTGTGTTGTACATTGATCTTAATCTTGCCTGTGTCAGGGTGGGGGCGTTTATGTGTACATGTGCACACTTCCTCTGCTTTCTGCGGCCGCTCACCTGGTAGGCGTGGTCCGTGTGGACGAGGTAGAGTGCGCTGGGCGCAGAGCGGCTGAGCGGAGTGGTGCCGCCAGCATGAGGCTCCTTGGTGTCAGAGGACTGCGGAGGTCCGTGGGAGTCCGGCAGCTGGCTGAGAGAAGAGAGAGGAGAGGGGGGAGGAGGAGGGGGAGAAAGGATGGACGGGGACACTGGGGACAGGCTGCTCAGCCCATCGGCAACTGAGTCCGTGTTGAGCTTGATCTCCGTGTAATAGAAGTCCTCCTCACCATCACTGCAGTCCGAGTCACAGTTACGCCTAAAAACAGACGAAAACGATTAGGGGTGATAGAACGAGGATGGTCAGAGAGAAATAAAGACACATTTCACTACGAATGCTGATTACTCTACATGAACAGTGTAAAGCAAATAGTGTTCAATGCAATCACTCGACCAACCAACAAAACACCATCATCTGCAGTTAATAAGTGAAAGACAGACTGTCCTCTGTTTAACTGAATGTCAGTATAAATGTGTGATTTATCCAGTATCATTGTTCTTCGTCTTGCTCATTTTCCTTTCACCTGGCTCCTCCCCGCTTGCACCCAGAGCTGGAAGTGTTACCGTGGCGATAATCCATCAACCGTTAATATGCTGCTTTCACAATGAAGCTAGTTGGAGGGGTCAGAGAGAAAGTGACTCGAAAGGTGTTATGGAGGCTTGTAGCCAAGCTATGCAATGTGTGTGTGTGTGTGTGTGTGTGTGTGTGTGTGTGTGTGTGTGTGTGTGTGTGTGTGTGTGTGTGTGTGTGTGTGTGTGTGTGTGTGTGTGTCATACCCCAGGTGGATGGTGCGGATGTGTCTCTGGATGCCGGCAGCGGTACTCAGCACCTTGCCACAGTTCTTCCACAGGCACTTGAACATCACCTTCATGGAGTTCTGCAGAATACACACAAAGTACAGCAGCTGTAGTCAGAAAACACAGAGGCTCACACGTTTTCATGTCGACAGAAGGACCTGTGGTTGGTTTTTGGCAAAAAGAGCAACATTTGCTGTCAAGTCATGACTCCTTATACAGTATAATGCTTGGTTGATGCTCTCATACCAAACAGCATTCCTCTACAACCACAGGGTAAATACACTGAACAAAATTATAAACGTATAAAATGTAGTGACACCTGGATTCCACCGGAGACAGCTGTATAACGTTGAGTGTGCGTCCCGGCTCTGCAAGGCTTTATACCCCACAGGGAGTGTTTCAGAAGCAGAACATTTTGCCTGCCTGATTTTGCTGACTTGTTAAGATTTTGTTGATATGGTAATTTGTCCTTGATTTTTCCACCATCAGTAATTAGGCTAGGTAGTTAAATGGTTGCTTTTTTGTCTGTTTTAATTGTGTTTATTGTTGATATAACAACAAATTATAGTATTTAGATTAGATTGTTTTATTAGTCACACGACAGATGCCAGTGGAATTTGGTTTTGGTACAGTATGTTAAACTCTGCATCATGTACATACAACAAATGGACAATAGTAGACACTCCGCATAACATTCTGTAACAATACAAGAATACATTTGGTGAATGGCCATGCCAGTAGTGTGTGAGGAGGCGACTAGAGGGACGAGTTTTAAGTCCTGACGGCTATGGTGAAAAAGTTTGTGAAGTGTTTGGTCTTGGTGGAAAGTGTTTTGAAAGTATTTGATGAAAATTAGCCTGTTGAGCTAACTCTGGCTCATTTACAGTTACTTTGCTTTTGATTAATGAGCACTGTCCCTGTCAAATAAATGAAAGAAATGAAATATGCAATCAGGAGTCTACTCTACACAGGGTGTTTTATTTTGAAAATGTATTGATTTCTCTCTGCCATTTCTGTGTCTGACTTCCTGCGCGGAACGATCTGCTCTGTGCAGCTTGATGTGGCTTCCGTCAAAAATAGACTCGCCACATATTTTCTGCGGAGCAGAGCAGAGCAGAGAGCAGCTTCTGGGACACTCCTGAAACCCCCTGCAGTGCATCACAAGCACTGTCTAGAAGGGTTAAGTTCAGCTCCAGCGGCCACGTCTCAGACAGAAGGCGACGCAGCCGTGCCCGGTGGAATCCAGCCGTCACTCATTCAATTAATCTCTATATTAGAGAAGGTGAGATTCATCTGGTATTTCCCTCCAACTATCCACAGGTACATCATTTGCAGGTTTCTCTAATGTTTTTTCTGGCATTTTATTTTTGAAAGCACAGTAGAAAACAATGAAGGGAGAAAGAGAAGAGAGACAGCGTGGAACAAAGATTCTGGGAGTGTTGAAATTACAGCGTCAGCATCTTCAATCTCTAGGCTACCAGGACACCCCGTACTTTGTGTTGCGTTAATAAAGGTAAATTTTTTGGGAATAAACTCACTACTCATTAGTTAATTCATTGCCTTTTCATTTTCAAATCTGAAATCTAATCTGTTTTTTATTGATATATTATGATATTTTATATATATATTATATATTATTATGATAACTACATTTCTCTCTGGTTGTGAGCAAGTGAGGCTGCTGTATCTTTTATTCATCAACTGTAATTACACCACCGGCCTCCAAGAGAGACTGTACATTGTTCTTCATGGAGAAAAAAAACCCATGAGCTTTCTCCCTGCCCTCCTGCCTCCCCACTCTGAGCCATTATAAATGGTCTTATAGGCCTGTCTTTCAAACTATTGTTTAGAGGGCTGATTTAATTTTAACAAGATGTTTTTTTTTTTCTTACCTCCTTTCAAAAAAGCATACACACACACACACACACACACACACACAACAATCATCGGTCCCCCGTGCATTGTTTTGTCTTTGGGGGAGAAAAGCCTGTTTTGTGTGTCAGTGAGTGTGTGTGTGTGTGAGTGTTAATTAAATGGTGAGCTTCAAACAGTGTTGTCTTGCCAAGAGATAAGCGAGAGCACAAGGGGAGTGTTTAGATAATTTCATGTGAAACCTTGGCATTGCACACATAGCTCATGTGTGTGTTTATGTAAGTCAGCTACATTGTAATCGAAGCTTTTAGAAAATCTGTTTCTCTCTCCACCATTCTCCATTCTCCTTCCTGTTAGTCCCGCTTTAATTCTTCATCCATAACCTTCCTTTCTCTTCCTCCTCTTTTTACCCACTCCTAAATGTCTCTCTCTCTGTCTCGTTGCCCTTCTTTGTGAACATCCCCAATGAATACAGTGCGGTGATGTGGCGCTCGCCCAAGAGTCTTTATCGATTTTTCCATGAGATGATGAGAAGACGGCAGGATCTTTATGTTTGCTGTAGTCAGTATTAAAATCATTACTGCCGTTAATGTGAAGACTGAGAGGTAATTATGAAAGGCAAATGTCTGGGGAGGACACGCACATAAAGAGTGAGGGGAGAGGGGAGAAAACACGGCTGAGCGCAGGAGAGAAAGTGGGGAAGAGAGTGAAAGGAGGGATGATACTTAACAGTGAATGACAAACCAACAAGCAGAAGAGAGAGCAAAGCAATATACATTGCGGATGTGATGAGCTGTCAGCAGTGTGTAGAAATGAGACGAGCTAAAATGATAAGTGAGAAAGAAACTGTGTGTGTGTGTGTGTGTGTGTGTGTGTGTGTGTGTGTGTGTGTGTGTGTGTGTTGTGCATCTGGGCAGCAAAGGCAGACCTATCACTGGACGCAAAAGGCTGCGTGTCCTTTCCTGTCCCAGTTCCATCTCTGCCAAGTCAGTCCGAGTCTACAAAAACCGATAAATCTTAATCTGCATTGAAGTGTGAACAGGAGAGTTTTTAAGAGATAAGTTAAGAAGACAACTTTCAGTTGCCCATAACTTTCTCTGTGAATTACACTATTTTTTGTCATGGTGTGGTCTTTGTTAAGAGGAATCTTAATGCGACAGCATACAATTTTAGACAATAGTTCTTCTAGCAGTCTGTGTGTAGCCTACTTCTGTTTCAATATGACAATGCCCCTATGCACAAAGCCAGCTCCAGTTCCCAGTTTGATGTGGAAGAATTTAAAAACGTGTGCAAACTTGATATCACCAGCAAATTAGCACGTAAGCTGATCTACTAACGATGTGCACGCAGAGTGACGTCTTTCAAAAGCGCAAGATAGCGCCTGTTGTTCCTTTAGTACTTTTGCCTTAATGAATATGCAATTTATGTTTGAGAGGAGTGCAAACCGCCAAGTGTTACGCAGAGATGGCTTCTGTTATTGTTGCCAGAAGGAGACACAGCCGTAATGAAAGAAAATGTAAAGAAATTAACAATATTGGATAGTATTATTCTAATATATAGAAATACAATTATTTTATTTTATTTATTCGATGAACTATATGAAAATAATTTTTTTTTGTATTTTCCTTTAGCTTTGACAATACTGTTGTATTAACATTCATACCAATATAGCAAATTTCTTTTTCTTTTCTCCGTGAGAGGGAAGAATTTAGAAAGTTGCGTGGCGCTGCGGAGAGCCCCCAGCTGCAGTAGTGCATAGATCATGTGTAAAATTCGTCCAGCCAGAGGGAACGATCACCAACTGTTCACAGCGTGCCTGATTGTAGGTATCGAAGAGGAAATGGGGCGTTGGGGCGGACATTTAAACCCTCATTTAAATACTCCCACCTCCATTGTGTTTGTCCTGTTGTCATCTACGCAATAATTCTTAGTAAATCACCCATAACAGGTACTAAAATTGCACGTGCAATATTTTAGAATGCACACGCAATTTAGCACTCTTTATTCGGGATGTTGGTAAATTGGGCCCTAAGTGATCATGAAGAGCAGGAGGGGACAGTACGGTGGTTTAACCAGCTGAGTTTTAGTGGAGTAAGTGGACTGGACTGTCTGTTCCACTTTTTACCAAAAGCAGACCAGGCCTTTCCTTTAACCCTTTTAACACAAATGTGTATTTTCACCTTGCGCTTGCGAGGGATGGGCTCATCGAAGAGCAGGCTGCTGCCGTCCTGCTCGTCTAAGCTCGGGTCCTCAGGCCCTGCAGGCCCGGGTCCCACGCCGCCCAGACTGGGCACACGGAAGGGCTTGAAGCTGTCGGCGGAGAGCGGTGGAGAAGGTGTAGAAGGGTTGGACTGGTCACTGGGGGCAGACCAGCTCCAGTAACCCCCTGAAGAGCTGTTGCTGGATGGGGTGAAGGGGCCAGTTAAGCCGTTGTCCTTCCAGGAACCGCTCAGACCTTCTAGGAAGACGGAGGTGAATCGAAAGGGGAAAGGGTGGAGGGGAGGGGAGAAAGAAGGAGAACATAAGAGAGAGGATGGGAGCGTGAGGAAGAAAGTTAGAGCATGACGCATCTAACCATTAATCCAGCAACCTCAGTCATATTTGTAGATGATACAACCACAACAAAACGTGTGGACATTTCTCTGTCAATGATGGGAGATCAAGACATTCAATTAAGGTCAGACAGCTTTATTTGCACTTCATACACAGCACTCAACACTGTCGACTGTGACACAAGAAAATAAAGGTTACTTTCTTGTTCTACGATTCCGCTGAGACGCTTTTTTTTTTTTTTAAATCAAAGAAACGTTTTTTTTTGAATATCGGCTACAAAAAGCATTTCACTTTGTGAGTGTGTACATAAGTGTTTATGAGAATGTATACATGTTTTCAGGTGTGTTTGTGTGTGTTTAAGATCAGAGAGAGTAAGAGTTGAAAGATGTTTGTTTGGTTTAGTGTGGCTTCTTCTCCCCTCAGCCTCGCTTTTTTCTTTATTACGTTTCACAGATAACAGAAAGTGGATGACCAGTAATAAGAAAGCAGCATTTGGTTTTGTGGTACAGAAAAGCAAATATTATGATTGAGTTAAGTAATAATATGAAGATTTCTTTTAAATGTCAAAGCAAACACAGCGTTAGGTATCACCGCAATGTGCACTATGCGTGAGTAAATGCACATTGTATGATCTCCAACACATGGGTGTGACATCTGTAATACTGCATTATTATAAACCTCTAGAGCTGGTATTTAAAATCCACTTTGTGCATGTATGCATGATATATGTGATGTACATTTAACATCTGACCGCACGTGTATATGACCATGATCGCACGTGCATGGTGGTTGGAGGGTTGGCTGGAGGTCTGATTGGTTGAACGGGCAGTCGGTTGGTTGCACCGACTATCTAAGTGGTTGCATGTGATTGCAGTTATGGGGGAACTCTGGATTTCTGCCACTGTGTCGAGTGGCAGAGATCCAGACTCACTGTGCTTCTCTGTGGCTTTGCAGAACTCATTGATGAGAGAACCCTAAAGCACAGCAGGTGGCAGTAATTTATCAAGTAAGCTTCCATTCCACATGCATTCACAAGATAACAGCTGTGAGGGAATAAAAAGTCAGTGTACAGCAGAACATACAAATTAAGGGCTGAGGCTGAGCTACATGTAATTTTTCACAACAAATCTGTTTTATTAAAGATAGGAAGGAGGGACTGATAAAAAGCCGAAGATTTATTTGTCAAACTGCACTGTCAAAAGGACATCCTACTTAATTAGTTGTTTAAAAGTTGTGATTCTCACCGTTGACTTTTACAGGTGGACTCCTGACCAGCGGGCTGGTGGAGAGACTCGTCAGCACCATGGCAGCCGTCACCTTGTCCATGTCTACTTCCTCCTCCGACCGTCTGTCAAAACACAACAGCAACAAAAGCAAAAAGAGGATTTTACTGAGTATCATCTGCTCCCATTATACTGAATAATTACACATTCAAAAAGACACAGTAACCCTTATGTTATTTTAAGATGAGAAACTCAAGGCACTGTATACTGTGTTTTTCGCATGCAAATGTTAACAGGCCACAATACACACACACCATACACACATAGCTGTGTAGAACACAGTCAATGTTTTCATTTCCCTCAGCAAGATGTTTTAAAAAAAGGACAAAAATCAGGCCTTCTGGTATTAAAGTCACTCCGCATTGCATTCTGCTGCAATGACTGCAATAGAAGCTGCTAATTACATTTAAGTTTGTTTTCTTGTCCTTTGTGGGTGACTGATGCAATCGCCCAGACACCATTGGAAAAATCAACAGCCAACAGATGAAATGCTACTATACACAATCAAAATAAAAAAAAGATAAATGTACAACTAAACTATACTGATGTGGGTCTTGTATTCAATCCCTAAAGCCTGTAACATAAGCAGTATACACACTAGCCAATCCATATAACAGACTATAACCACACACACAACATGCATTTGTCTCTTTTAATTGGCGCCCAGCTAACATGCACTAGAAGACAGGAGTCTTAATCCTCTCGCATGTATCCTTGAGAGAGACGCAATCCCTGCGATCAAAGAGATGTCAATAGTTTTATTACTGACAGTATACCTATGGTACATGCTCACTATCAACGTAACAAGCAGTGTGTGTGTGTGTGTGTGTGTGTGTGTGTGTGTGTGTGTGTGTGTGTGTGTGTGTTTTGTTACTCAGCAAGCGAGACTTTGATGGTGTGCGGAAGCTAAATGATCAAAGTCAATTCTATTATAATGACGAAATCTCCATGCTGTCTTGGAAGAACATGACATCAGCCATCACCAAGTTTTCTCAGCGACCGAGATCAAATGGTACGTTACATCTTAACTGGTACACATCCAGCACTGGCAACAAACTGCTGAAGTAAACAACCCGTCTTTTAACTTTCCCTAATACCTGTCAAACAACAAATAAACACCCACTTAGTAGTGAGAGGACAGAGGATTGTATAACTTGTACAAAACATGTGGGATGATGCAACATTTATTCTCCTGCATCACCACGTATGTCTGTACTGAACACTCGTCTGCTGGTTGAACTGGTCACATCAATGCATTTTGGTCTGATCGTGGCAAATTTCAATTAGATTCTTAACATCGAGAACAATATTTATGTGATGAAAACATTTTTGACACAAACAATTAAAAAAAGTCAATGAGAAGATGCAAACAGATGTGGATTTTCTCTGCATGGTTCAAGTTGAGGCAAAGATTAATCTGCTGGGGGTGAAAGTGTTTTAACTACAGCTAAGAATTTACATTTATCCTGAGTTGTATGATTCATGAACAGTAACAACAACAAAAAAGAGGTAACAAAGAATATAAGAGGATTTGGATTTCCTGGTAAATTGCACATCTGTACAGACTGTCTCTCTTTAATGTGCACAGCAAAAACAATTTGCTCAAATAAAGCATTGAATGCGTTGAATATAAACGCCCACTGAGATTAAAGTTGTGGGCAGAATAAATCTATCAGCTCCCAAATGGTGTCCTCCCATTTCAATGACATTCCAGCTTAAACATAATTAAATAAAAAAAACAATAAAATAATATAATAACCAGGAAAGCCACCAAGAAAGAAACCACAAAGCCAAGGACCACAGAGTCTGTCACAAGAGGACTTTGGCTGTGATCACTACAAGCTGTATCTGTGTTGTAAAGCAGAAAAAACAACCTATGACCGCACACAAACTAATGCAAAAGGTTAAAAGCAAAAAGGATTAAATTAAATTAATATTGAGCTCCTCAGTCGTGTTGCTGATTACTGTCTGGTGGAACATCCCACTGTAAAGCACGACAGGGGAACTGGGAGACTGCCAAAGACAAGTGATATGTAATGACTTTCCCTGCCCCTTTAACTGGAGCAACAATTTACATCCTAACAGGACCTGACCCACAGCGTACTGTACAACCATACCCAACAGTGGAGAAGCTTAAGAACAACAGTGTTGCCTAGTCGAAGCCCAGACATGACTTCCAATGTATTTTTAGAATGGCTTTAAGGCACAGATGCTCCCTATCCACGTTAACCGAGCTTAAGTAAATCCAGAAAAAAGAAAGTCCCAAAATCCAGATGTGCCAAACTAACACAGATGTGTTTAAGATGACTTAGAGGGCTCAAATCTGCCAAAAGTTATGGGTCATGTTTTATCTAACCCACTTTGAATATAGCCATGACTATGTGTTGAGAGTAAACCGTTTCCATAATGGATAACAAAGGCTGTAGAGAATAAAAGTCAGGGAAGCTCTTACTGGTGTTGTACTGGGAACAAATTTTGATTTATTTTTTTACTGCAACACTTCTTGACACAAGTTGCCACCTACATTTTTATACAGTGTTCATTGTTTGTACTGTAATGAGTAACTGACAGAGCGGCAAGTCAATCCAAGAGCTGATATGCACAAACTAACTGCCAAACAGCCTGTTTGTGTGCTGATGATGAGACAATATTCATTACAAATGGGTTTATTGTGGTCTTAATAGATGAAGCAACCAATTTAACATTAACCAACAGTGTTTCCACTGCTCAAAACATCATGGATGCCTGATCACTACCACACAGGTTTCTTTTATATTTCTGTGCAACTCCACACAAACTTGATGGTGTTGTTGACGGTAGTGCAGCTGTGTGTTTCTCCAGATGCAGTCAGTAAGGCCATGTTTTTGGCTGCTAGTGCCTGGTGAGGGCATGTGTTAGCAACTAAAACTTAAAGAAGCTAACCGAACAAAGGGGGATTTCCAATGTGCTTTTCTAAATAAAACCAGACTTATTTTTGGGACGTATCGGTTTCATAAGGTTTAAAGAGAACACAGAGCAATTCTGCACAAGCTTGATAAAAAAAGAAGTGTAGTTCACAAATTAATGCATCAATCAGTTTATACAAACACAAGACTAAGGGTCTGACATTTGTGTAAAATTGATTTATCTGTAATAGAACTGTGATCTAATAGCTAATGTTAACCAAAATATTACACCACATATGTAAAATAGAAAAACATTCACACATTTTAACATCCATCTGAATGATCAGAGCCATGGAGCAATTAGTTTTGTTTGTGTACAACAGCACTGTAACTTTGCATCATAGTTACTATTGTTATGAACACACACTTATCAGTAATTTCATTATGAATAAATTACAGTTTCCACATTAATGTGGAAGCTATTAAAAGTGTATTTACTTCACAAGCAAAATGGAGAGATGTGAGAGGAGAAGAGTGTTAGCTAACAAAGAAAGAGCCTCAGCCTCCATTAGCTTACGTTTAATTTATTACCCTACACTGTTGAATATGATGTCATTACAGCCTCCACATAAATCAACAAATGAAGCTACACACACAACTGCCATTTTTACCCATAACCCCCCACCCAGTGTCGCCATAAAACCACTTCCTGGTCACCTTGGGAGGCCGTCATATGACTGTAGATATTATCTCCAAGGCAACCATGACAGACAATAATTACTGGGTGCTTTGTCTATCTTGATAGATGAAAGAGTAAATCTCAGAAAAACACATTAGGAGGAGTAATAATTAAGATGTGATGTATGAGAGGGCGAGAAAGAGAGGGCGGAAAGGGGTATTTCCCAAATCGCATTTGCCATTAGTGGTCTTATCAAAGTTAGTCTTCGTCCAAATGCTTATTATTACTATAATTAACACACACAGAGTGTGTATGTGTGTGTTAAAGAGAGGCATGTTCAAATGTACGATAAACGTGGCCCAGGAGACGTGGTGGGATGGCTAATGGATTGGTAAGTGAATTCTGATAAATGAGTTTCATATGTTGGTGTATTTGTGTCTCTTATGTGCTCTTGTGTTTTAATATTCTGACTTCACTAACTTCCTCCAATATCTGACCCCTGAGGTGATCTGAAAGGAACAATAGCATGGATGTACTGCGAGAAAGTTAAGAGCTTGTTTACTAATGCAGCTGACATGAAATAAATCTATGTAATTTTATCTTACTGGCTATTCATAAATGGAAAATTAGTTTATCATTAGGGGCCAAACAATCATATTTCTGTAGATGCTGCTATTGTTGTAAAAATCTTTAAATGACCTGAAAAAGGTCAGTGACTCTATATATTCTGCGCCACACTTTATTTTAAAGTTACCAGATTAGCATGTTGTTTTCTTTCTTCCAAAAAACGTGGACACTGAGTCCATATTTAAATGCTAATTAGAAAAATAGCTTTTTAATTTCAAACGATAAAACTAATAGAAATATTAAGACAACTACGGCTGCAACTAATGACTATTTTCATTGTTGATTAATCTACCTATTATTTTCTCAATTAATTGATTTATTGCTTTGGTCTGTAAAATGTTGGAAAGTAGTGAAAAAGCTCCAACGCAATTTCCAACAGCCAAAGGTGTGACAAGGTGTTTCCAAATGACATGTTTTGTTCTACCACAGTAGATGTCGATATGTTTGTGTGTGTTATATATCTGCACCTACACGCGCGCGCACTCTCGTGCAAGGGTTCCTGTATAGGGTTAGATTTGAAAATAACGTACTCCTTGAGACTCCAAAAATATATATTCATAGAAAGGTGAAGCTCTGACATGTCTATATTAGTGCAGTAAAGTGATTGGATTCATATACACACACCTACCAACTACCATCCCTTTTTTTGTTTAAATTTTTAAATTTAATTTTTATTTATTATAGTTTAATTAAACAGCTGAAATTGGGAACCATCAGGTAAAATTGTGAATGATCGTTATTGTTGCTGAAACTGAATTCTTTTAAATTTAAGATACACTTCTGTCAATTGACTTACTGATTTAATAACTGATCGTGTCAGCTCTAAAGAAAATCCCACCAGAAGGCAATACACTCCTATATATTAAAACTGCATTCCCATTATAGAGTTAATATGGCCTGGTGTTTCAGGCCTCTGCCTAAACATGGTGTGGATGAGCAGACTGCCATTCTCTCTACTTTTATGTTAATGTTAATGGCAGATGAAAACAGGTTTAATTTCTGTAACTTGTCTTACATCATCTAGCAGCCGTGACCGAGCTTGACTTTGAAGATCTCAAACTAGATCACAATGCAAGCTACTACATAGCTCCTTGGCTTTTGAGAAAATCAGAAACAGATGTTGAACAGTGAAATTACAAACTAGAAATCATAGATGAGTTGGGATTCCTCCCTGTGAGAGATGCAAGTAAAACAACAGCTCCCTCTTCAGGGGTTCTGATGAGTTTGGTGGGAGATATGGCTGTTGTCAAATCTGTGTGTCTGTGTTATTGTACTTCCCTGGACAGATGTGCCAACTCCTTTTTGTAGGTACCATAAGTGTATTTAACAAAACAAAGGACCTGCATGGGAACAAGTAAGGCAGGGTGAGGGCGTGTGTGTCTGACGCCATGTCTCCCCCCATGTGGGGAACAGGCAGTGTCCAGTTTCAAACAAAACACTGGGCAGGGAGAGAGACAATAACAGAAAGTTCAAGTTACTGTGGCTATCTTAGTTTGACAGGTAGGTGTGATCCACTGAAATGTGGCCCGGGTTTCTAAGTTTAGTTTGATGTTCAGGACAGACAAAGTGCAACAGGGTGCCATTATTCTTTAAGGAAAGAAAATGTAAACCTCTTTCATCTCAGAAACAACACTGAATAATTAAAGGAACTGCTATGTAACGTTGACGGTGGATGGTAAATTCAGCCCTGTGAGTTTGCCACATAACAGTAAACACCATCGCTTCTGTTTGCTTGGGTGCCGCATTATTAAGGATTTTAACAGATATTCGTTCATCCTACTCTTATTCATTTGCTTTGCTTTCCAAAACAGTTATGACTCTTATGCTCACTAACTCCTAACTGGAGTCAAGTGGACACCCCAACAGTGGCCGCATGGGGGGGGGGGGGGTATACCCAGAAATTCAACTCGCTAAGTCATGTTTCACTACTTCAACCATGAACAACATTTGGCAGCTTTCATAAAACACCCCTCCACTTAAAGCTAAAGAAGGAAATGTTCAGTCCAGAGCCAACAAAATAATCGCAGGTCACATTCTTCACTAGTTCAGATACTACACAGCTGAAGTTTCACATGTAGCCGAGGTGCAATACACCGTTTAAAATATGTAATGTTTTTAACAAACTCCCTCTCCAACCTAATTCAGACTAAATGGGCCAAGGTCAATTTTCATACACACACACATACACACACATGCACAAACCCCTTGTAGCTTTAGTTTATAAGTTTCTATGTTACCCAAACCTATAAATCAATTCTAATGAAGGCAGCTGAAAGTTGCTCTGAGTTATAGGAATTCCCCTGAAACAAAAGCCAACGCTGCCAAACACACCCCTTACTCCTACGCTGCTACTCCATCCTCTCTCTCCTCTGCCTCCCTTCACCCCTGCTGGGCTGACTTTAAACTCTCTCTGCCTCTCTCAACCTCGCTCACTTTCTCTCCTACACTCAGAGCTTCTTCGGCTTTTGCTGCCGATCACACTTTGTGCAAAGTAAGTGAGCAGCAACAAGGAGGGTGAGTGTGTGCAGGCCTGTCTCTTTGACGCTGAGCAGTGCAGGGAGGTCTACTCATTTATTATAGCCACTGGACTATGACGCCTATTTCCTCCGCAATAAACTCCTATAAATCAGAAAGCTCCTCCTCTACGATGTGCTTATCTGATCTCTCCCTCTCCCACACACACACACAGACACACACACACAAGGAATCTGCATATGACACAGGGCTAACATGCATGAAGGGCACAGCTTTTGATTGGCAGATGAGGCACGCAGGAATTTTTCTGACATGCTTGTGTGTATCATTCAGGCTCTAGAGATGTTACAGATAACACTGCTTTGTTAGAAAACACACATCCCCAAAACAGCATTTCAATAAAACCTGAGAAATATACAAAGAGCCATATTATAGCATTGTGTTGCCTATTCAATTTCCTGTGAAGAGATATGTATATGTGAAGTCTAGGCCTACACCTATGACACACATGAGGGTGTATGTGAGGTTGAGACAGGTGCTGTGACAGCTGCAGGCTGACGTTTGCTTTATAGACTCCACTTTTATGGACACAACAGGAGTTTACTGCACTCAGAGGTGATGTCCAAAATAATCTTGCTCTGGTGATGTCTATTGGTTTTAATAGCCGACTGCTTCTTTATACACTGCGAATATAAGCACAGACTGACTGCTGTTGGTGTATTTACTGGCACTGAATGGTGAACATGCACTGCAAATATGGTGCTTTCAGATGTGGTGCCAGTTTTCAAAACTGATCTCAATGTCAGTTGGTCGGTCTTTCACTTTGTTACAGACTCAACAACCAATCTCTGTTTGATAGATTGCTTTAGATTTTCATACAGACATTCATGTTCCTCAGAGGATGAGGCCTAATGGCTTTAGTGATCCCCTGACTTTTCCTGTAGCACCACCAGGATGTTGACTTTTTAGTGAAATGTCTCGACAACTATTGGATTAATTTCATGGAATTTGGTACATAAATATCCTCCTCCGGATGATTTATCAACTTTGGTTTATGACCAAATACTGGCAAGAATATGGTCTCAGTCTCAGTTGTACCTCACATTTAGTACTAATTAGCTAATTTTAGCATACTAACACACTAAACTAAGATGGTGACCATGGTAAACATTATACTTGTTAAACATCAGCAAGTTAGCATTGTCATAGTGAGCTAGCAAGCATCACCGTGCCTAATGGTGTGTTCACACTGAAAACGATTCAAGCATTTTGCGCGGCTTGATTACATACAAAGATGCAAATTCATGCGAATTCGCTCCAGGCGGTACGGAAGGTGCGTTTGTTGCGACATTCGCTGGTTCGCTCGAGTTCAGATCTTTCAACTTGAGCAAGAAATTCGCATGATGTTAAGTTGCGAAAGCCTATGAGCGGTGAGATTGTCCGGACGTCACCGACGGCTTCAGAGTGTTGTTTGGAGAGGACCAGGCAGAGCGGGGGAGTGACATGCCGCTGGCCGAAGGAGAGTTGCTAAACTACGGTGAAATGTAGGAAAAAGAGCCAGGAGCAGCACTGCAGCTTTCGGACAAATAAACACCCATAGTAGGGCTGGATTCTAATTTTTGATCGTTGGGTACAATTAATGCCAGAATGCTCAAAATTAAATTTTGAGATTCTAATGTTGAGGATTTTTTCACGCGTCTGATCTCCGCTCAGCAGTGAACGTAACGGTCCAGTTCACATCAAAGGAAAAAAAAATTAAGCCCACAGCTGTATGAGAGCACTTTGAACTGAATGATGACAACGGCAGTGAGGCAGTTATGGCGTTATCGACTTGTATGTGAGCACTCGGCACTTGTCCAGTGATAAAACCCCTGCGAGGAAAGTGTTGCAAGGATTAAATTAACACTGTATGTGAACACACCTTAAGTAAAGTTTTAGAGCTGTTATCAATTCAGCGCATGCATTAAGACTATACTCTTTGCAATAAAAAAGGGAACAATCTCAAGTTAACATATTACTATTGTTTTGTGTGTGTTTTCTATACTTGGTTTATTATTGAAACCTGGATGATCATGTAATTCTCATGGTTTAAGTACTTTTTTCATTTTACTTAAAAGTTTGGTTGGCTACCAGTCCGTCAACTCAAGTGGTATCAGAGTTCAAATAAAAAGTTGGAAGAAGATGGCACAGGTACAAAAATCTAAATCTGTAACTATATCACCCATATGCACACATACTTGAACTGCACATCTGCTCTGGAAGCCACACACCCACGTCCGCACACACAAACACACACACACACACACACACACACACAATCAAAGGACCAAGTCATATTCCTAGCCATAACAACATATGCACTGGCCTGGCAGCCAGTTCCTTGAAATAGAAGTCAGGGGCAACTTTCCCTTCACAGAGACTCTGCTTCAGCTCTTAGAGTTGAGGTGCCAAAGCTCCATCTGATTCACTGTAACTTGAGCTTTACTATGAACTGTAGCCTGGATCAGTTTTCTTCCACTGCTGAAGAAGCACACCCTTTTCTTAGAAACTCCAAGATACCCATTCAAAGTTGATACACTGTTTAAATATCACAACGGAAACATTCAAAAAAGAAGATTGTTTTCTATTAAAACACATAATGGGACTCTAGGACTGAAAGGTAACCAGAAAACAAAGTTATCCCCTGCATGGAGAATCGATTTTACAATAATTTAATAACTTTCTTGTTTCTAGACTTGGAGAAACATGATCACAATGAAAAGCCAGGACTAAAATGTCAGACATAACTAGAGAAGGATAAGCTTATTTTAGGGGCAAATCTCCATTTAACCTAATAGTAAAGACCACACACTGACTTAGACTGGGTGTTTAAGTTCCTATGGCAATGCCGCACACACACTGATATTTGCCTCAAATAACCATGACTTGAATTTTACTTTAGTCATGAACGCAGTTGTGTAGTAGAAAATCTCTCATTAACCATTAAAGTTATCTCATGCTGGACACATTTATAAAGATGGTCATGGCTGCTTGGTTGACATTGCTAAGAACATGATAAAGCAGTTGATTAATGGAAAAAAAGTAATCTTGTAGTCAATGTATTCGATTTCTTCCCCAAACAGTAAGCTTGTAACATGAAAAGACAGCCGGGCCTTGAAATCCGATCAAGATAAAAAATTCTGTACTCCATGCTGATTTGCGTTGACGATACTGTATGTTTGCATCTGTGTGTGAATTTCTGAAGTGAGGGCAATGAAGACATTATTATGGTTGGTTGCTGACGTTCAAAGCTTTCAAGATCAAAGGCAGAAACAGGGCCGTGTTCAAGAAATTGCTTTGTACGATTAATATCAATCAAACCCAAAGAAACACAGACTGTTCTGCAGACATTACAAAAAATAAGACATCGGTAGATTTTACTTAATAAATTATCAAGAGGCAAAGCAAAGTGTTTTTGGTTTTCTTTGAGGAGAATGTGAAATATTTAATAGGTTATGAGTCTTACCATTATTTTTCTTCTAAAGTGGAAGTTTTCATTGGTGTCTGTGATCAATCTGTGTTTTCTGAACCACCCACTTGTACACCCCAACCACACCACCACCATCTTTAAAAGCAAAGAAAAACCTGCACACAATGTTCTATATGTGCTTTACCAAGAATGGCTTATTAAATATCTACAGCTGGTCACTTATAGAACATGATTAAGTGATTAAGACTCAACAATATTATTGCTGAGAGCCATGCCGTGTCAAATCATCTGCATTTTCTAGCAGCTAATTAGCTGATTACACATCAGCATGTTTTAGTTACCTGCTTCTCTCTCTGCCTGTCCTCTAAACACACAGTCACACACACTTGGGTAAAGGATACAGAGCTATATACAGAAATTATTGTACACGAGTAAGCAGCAGTACGCGCAGATGGAAACAGACACACTGTGTCTGCTAGTTCCCCCCTTTTTTTTAAACAACACACTCTCAGTCAGACACACACTTTTTTAGTGAACACCCTCTGGTAAGAGCAAAACAGGGTGTGGCGTACATTAGCTGGGCATGAATCCAAAGACCCTCTGTGTTTGTTATATCTTCATGAGTCTAGAGACACAGTTGCACCTGTACAGTAGCTACATTGAACTATTTGCAAATCAACAGAGCATGGATTTATCTATTTATCTAGCCATGTTTTGCTTTGCCTTTGTCTGCCTCTAATGCACAAAGAGTGCATGAGATATGTTTCAAGCTGTGAAAGGGTAAAAACGTCAACAATGACCTGCTGACACACACAGCCTATAAGTCACATACAATTTTCTCAGTGTACAATTCATTACAGGTATACGCTTTCTGCGGTTCCGCCTCCCTCCCTCACTCTGTCTCGGAGTAAAGCAGGTCTCACAGCAAGCATTGGGAAAAACAGCCTCCCTCCTCTGTGTTACTCTTTAGCCTAGTTATCCATCTACACTACACCGCAGGGGGACACGCACACACACACACACACACACGCATACACACATAGACAAGACTTCCAGTCATGCACACACAAAATTGGAAATCAGATCATACATGTAAACCCAGACACATGCACAGGGGAGAAACAAATACTTCCACTTAGATGTTACAGTAAATACAGCAAATAATTATGGTTGTAAAAGCCCTTAGACTCCATTTTTGCCAGATTAAAACCTAACATTTCTATCATCATGTGGACCACAAAGTGTTTGAGCTGCACTGAAACACAGGCGCCAAGCCATTAGGCCTCAATAGGTATTTATTAAAAAAAAAAGTTATATATTCACTTTTTTTATTATATATTATATTGTGGATCACCAAACCTTTGTAAAGGTGCTGCTAATTGTTTGTCTTAGAAGTTGTATCTTTTATATAAGTTGATTTTTCTTTTTTTAATCTCTGCTACAAATGCTAAGCAGCAGTCTGTTGACTGAATTGACTACTAGCTAGCAGAGCTCTATAAAATGTCTGTACTCCTTATCAGTTTCTACTTGTTTCACTTTTCTAATAAAATAGAGGGCATAAAAGAGGCATGCAGAACTGGTTTGTTTTTGACCCAATTTTGTGTGAATGGATAACCTTTGATCTTGAAGGTAAACATGTAACGACAAAGGATGCAGGGATGCAGGTACTGGGAATACTTGTAGCTGCCTGCTCTGCCAGCTGTCTGCTCTCATTGGCTGGATGTGGATGTTGAGTCGGTCGACTTCTCCAGATATTTGGCATGCTTAGATATCTGGCAGACGTCGGCGATGTGTCAGTGATACGTCAGGGAGCTGTTTTGATGCGTCGTTGAGTAGTTCACACTTAACGACTGCTGATCGATCGCTGATTTACCCCTGATCGCAGCCCAACGGTCAGCAAGCTCGCCGATTTTTAGGCTTAAAATCGTGTAGTGTGAACTAGGCTTTAGATGCATGCAGAGAGACGATGGTGAGTAAAGCAGATAAGGCAGAGAAGTTTTCTCAATTTAGAATGTGGACTATTGTTTAAACAAATCTAATTTATTTTCTCTCCATCTCCCAATATGGAGTCCAGTGTCCCCACAAAGCTACATCTTATATCTGCAATACTTATTATATAATAATATATATGATTGCTGCATTATATTTTAACACCGCCTGCACTCATGCTCTTTCCAGTTAAGATACACAGCCAGTTTTTTCTGCACTGTTTATGTTTTGATCCTTTTTTAAATGTACCTCTTGTGTCTGGATGTACTGAACTAATCCCCTGAGACAGCTCTATCATTGCATCTCAGCATGCTTTCCACAGAGCCGAATCTACCCTTGAATCAAATAAGCACCTTGACAAACAAGTTTAAAGATACTCTGAAACATGAACAACAAATGCAATCTTGTCCTCTCTTTTAAAGCGACAGTACACCCCACAAAGTACATCAGCAGCTTAAAAAAGCAGTGATTTGGATCTGTTCGTTACATGGACTTGTGCACTCAGAAATCCTGTATCCTGATGTTAGTAAGCTGCACATAATAAAGTGTGTATGACAAGCAATCCAAAATGTTGGGGAGCTCTCTATAGTGAAGAATGAAGCTCCCGTCTGCCAGGTATGCCACTTTTAGGCACAGAAAAAAAGAAAGACAAATAAAAAAGGGTGTCCTAATAATAATAAAACAAAAAGTCCCCAAAATATTTTTTTTTTTTTAAACAAGACATTCACATCAGAGCAACAAAACTGTACAAACTTGGAAGTCAACAATATCACACAAACAAAATGATACAGCCAAAACCCTGAGGCAGAACTCCAAAAATAGATGCTCATATTTCTAAAGATACAAAGATAACAATGGGTGTAATACGAAAAATGATGACACATTTAAAATGCAAAGCATGATGATGAGGGAGATGGAAGAAGAAAGAGGGGTAGGAGGTGGGAGAGGGGATATGCCATCTTGACACACACACACACACACACACACACGCACAGTGATGGGATTTCCCTGAATTGATGTTGCTGTATGCCCTAATGAGCAAAGGGAATACACAGGATCTCACTGCTCCAAGCTACTTGGCCTTGTGTGTACATGTGACTGTGTGTGTGTCTATGAGTGAGTGTAAGTAAATGTGTCACTTTCTGTGAGATGTTTAGGTTTCCGCTTGCAGGTACCTGAACGCATGCCAGCAAACATGAATGTATATGAATATATGTGTGTGTGTGTGTGTGTGTGTGTGTGTGTGTGTGTGTGTGTGTGTGTGTGTGTGTGTGTGTGTGTGTGTGTGTGTGTGTGTGTGTAAGCGAGAGAGTCTGTATGAGCAGTGAGGGGGTCGTCCAGTGATGCGAACAAAGGCAGCAGCTATGAGAGTCATGACGACCTTTAGAGTGGCTTGCTGGCAAATTCCCCCACCCCCCCTTCACTCTTCATCCCTCTTTCCTCCTTTCCTTTCTTTCTCTCTCGTGCTCCCTATGTCCCTCTACCTCTTCCTACCATTCACCTGTCTTTCTCCATCTCCTATTTGAATATCTCTCTCAAATAGGACCAACACTGTTCATCCATTTGATGCAGTGCTGGAGTAAACAGAAGAAAAAGGTTAGAAGAGTGAAGCATCTGAGCTCTGTGTCAGAAATGTAGTACATGAAGAGCCTGGGAGTGTGCAGCTGGGGAAAGAAAACATGACACGTGTCTTTCTCTGTCTCTGTTATGCCCTTTTCTCCTGGTGTGGTGTAGTATGATGTATTTGTGTTGTGGCAGACGTACCCGGGCCTACATCATAGTGCTGACTCTGAGTACCTATTAAACTTAACTAACTGATCCCTTCGAAACAAAACATTTTTAAACGTTCCATGTATGATATTTAACTGTAGGGGTGTGACAAGATCTCGTGCCACAAGATCTCACAATATTAAAACATTACTATTTTTCTTGTCGGGATGAAAAGCTGTCTCATGATATCAGCATGATGGAGTGCGAATGTGAAATTAGCATAGAATATGCTGCCGCCACAAACAATATGTATGCAACATTCAAAATGTACCTGCACTGTTTTGCATTTTGTGACTTTCAGTGAAATAAAAGACAGTTAAAGTATTGTCTCCTAATTAACAGTAATGAAATAATTGTCAGACATTAGCAATGGTTATTTATTATAGACCTCTATTGTGTCATAGCTTAAGGAGAATAAATGTGGATTAACTTCTGTATAACACAATGGCTACACAGGCTGCACAGTGAAAGCAGCAAGTTAGCAGAGCTGAAGCAGCTTCAGTCCTTCATCAGTGTCTACACAGGATGCATTCAGGCACCGCACGAAAGAAAACTTAATACTGTATGATCATAATATCATTCCCATATACATTTTAATACTTGTAGAAATAAAATGCCCTTTCAGTATAATTTCTAAGCTTCTCATACACAACAATTGTGCTTCTTAATTGCCCCATTGTTAGCACACTTGTTTACATTTAAGCAACAAGTTATTAAGTTATTAGGACTCTACTTGTTTACTGGGCATTTGTTTCATCAAATAATCTAAGCCAACAACAGCTTCATATTTGAAAATGACCTTCTAACTAAATGCCACCTGAGCCTGAGTTGAAGCGATCAAAGGTATCCTCTGTCTCCTCTCACATTTCCCTCTTTTACCCCATCTACCTTTAAAGATTGGGGGAATCTGCTCCTCCAGCTACCTTTAACCTCATCAGTGTGTGTGTGTTCAATGGTGTTTAGTGGCAAGTGCAGTGGTGATAATGGGGGTCGTAAGAGCAGCACGGGTTAGCCCCTGAGTGTTCCTTTCTCTCCACCTGCCCTCTGGACACACACACACACACACACACACCCTTTTATCGCCACTGAGTCTGATGCCTGTAACCACAGCAGATGCAGACAGACACACACCCACACTTTCAAACACACCTCCAGCCCCTCAGCTCCCAGGAGAGTGATACACACACTGGAGGAAGGGGCCTCTTTCCCAATTACACCTCAGGGCGGGTGGGGAGTGTAGCTGTGTGTGTCAGTGTGCATATGAGTGTGTGTTTGCTGAAGGTGCTCATAAAAGCCCCGGAGATTGAGCTGATGGAGGGCATTATAAAAGGCCTATCAGCTGGTCCAATCGCCCCACACAGCCCCAAGGTAGGACAAAGGATCTGCCCACCACTTCAACATTTACCTAAAGGCCTTTTACTTACACCCCTTTACTCCCACCCCCTTTCATTCTTCCGCTCTTCCTCTTCCTCCCAAGTTTAATCAGTGTTTGTGCGATTGTTAACCTTGACTTGTCCAGAAAAAGTTAACTAAGGTGTGGTTTCCCTACAATGCCCTTCTTCATACACACTGACTACAGTTTTAAAAAGGTTGTATTAACTGTGCTGCCCATTGGCACCTTAATAGTTGTTGGTGAAGGACAGAGAGAATCACTCATTAGTGGTCCAATAATCAATACAAATCACAAGCGTGTCTCGGTGACCTTTATGATGAGTCTTTCTTTGGCGAGGGAAATTGTTTTGGAGAGGAAAAAATGTGAAACAGAAGGGGGGGAGTGAGAGAGAGTGGAAGGTTTCCATCAGGCGAACATTATCTCTGATTAATTTACTGCTGTGTGGTATGAGAATGTGACACTTGGCGTGAAGACACGGCCATGACAAAAAAGATGAAAATACCAACGGGGAGGGGGAGGGGGAAGAGGAGAGAGAGAGAGAGAGAGCGAGAGAGAGAGCGAGAGAGAGAGAGCGAGAGAGAGAGAGAGAGACCTTCCTTCTTCCCTCTCAACCATGTCAACAAGTCCACACAAAGACTCCTCCGCTCCATTATCCCATATCTATACCGATGCATCCATATAACAAATGCTCAAGCAATTTCTGTACATTCATATGAAATGAACACTTGACTGATTCTCATTTCATAACAACAGGAGCAAACATCAGCAGTTGTATTGTATTGTTCTGGACCACCCATACCAAACTTTTTTGTTATGGATAGGGACAGAAAGATATTGCTTTTATGACTTAAATGACAAAAATCAAGCACATTAGCGCTGAACAATTAATCAAAATTTTGTCAAAATCGCAATATGGCCTACTGTAATTTTCAAATCGCAGGGGGCGCAATATTCGTTAAAGATGTCAAAATACCAGTTTAATACATGACAATGTTGTGCAGCAGAAATGCCCAGGCCTACACATCATATTCTAGAGACTTAAGAAAACATCTTTGTTTGGTACAGACCCCTGCAAAAATCTCACCATAAATCATTTCACAAAATATTTTCATATTTTTTACATTATTATTATATTTATATTATATATTTCGAAAACAAGAATTATAATGAAAATGATCATTTCCCCTTGTTTCGCAAATCATATGGCAATTGCAATATCCATCAAAATAATTGCAATTAGATTTTTTTTTTAAAATAATTTAGTCCTAATGCACAACACTTAAATCAATAAAGACTATGAAATATGGTTACTAGAGCACAGTCTTCAACTGTCTAAGCTTTTGTTCATGTAAATTCTGCCATTGTTTTTAGGACTCGGACAACATATTGTCTCCTATGAAGTAAGCCCTACAAATCGGAGAGTAAAGGCTGCCTGTATGCAGTCTGACAAGAGGCACTCCATCAAATGTGACACTTGGGGACAAAGAGGCACAAATCGCTCACTGCTGTTCGTGTGGTTAGTTGCTGTGAGTGCAGGGTAACAGGCAACTTACCAGTGCATTTACTGTACATGTACTTGTGTAACCAGGTTAGTGTAAATCTGCATATACATGCAGCACTTCAGGAACCTAGATTTCTCCCTTACCCTCGACCAAATTTTGGAAGCATGGCTTGCCTATCTTAACTTTATAAGTGACAGAAAAGGCTGCTCCTGACTATTATAATTTCTTTCTTTGTGTGTGTATGTGTGTTGGGGCAGATGAGTTTACCAGGATTTTTATCAACTCAGAGCATAAGCCAGTATGATGAAACAGCTGAAACTTAGTTCAGCAATTCACAAAAACTCTTTTGTTTGGGTGGAGGCCACCAAACTCATTTGGAAAAGAAGAGTCTGCAGTGCAAATTGCCCGCCTTGTCTAAAAGATGAATACTATGTATATAGTGTATACACTGTATACTAGGGTTGCAATGGTATGAGATTTTCACAGTACAATAACTTAGAAAAGATCACAGTTTCTTAAAGGAATGAAAACAGAAGGTTTATTTTGGTTGAACAAACGCATTATTTATTATTACATAATTTTACAAAATAGTGCCTGACAGTCCTGTCAAAACTTAAAAATTTTGTTTTCTTAAATGCAAGTATGTGTAAAAAACACTCAATTTTCAAAATAAATAAAAAGACGCACAGGTGAGATTCTCCATCCAGTTGCATTTTTTTTTCAATCCCGTAAATGAAGCAAATGTACCTGGTATGATAATGGTAAATGATCATACCATGGTATGCCGTGAAATCACTATACCTCTGCAACCCAAGCGTACACACTTAACTTTTGAAACACATTATGGCATGAAATTACAGAGACATGTGGATGCAGAAACAGCAGGTGTCCTAAGAATCAATAGGCTATTCAAACAAATACAAATGCTTCACATTACAGTAGTATTAATGGTCTTTCTTTATTATGTAGGACACCAGCATTCTTCAAAGCATAGCCTGCACCTCGGTGTGCAGAGTGATTTAAACCTACAAAGGGATTTTTGAATGTGCCTCTAATTACATGCGTTACAGACCTAACAACAGGAAACTGCACAAATAAAAACCCTTAAGCCAACATAAATATGTCTGGATTCCAGAGTTGCACTCCCACCACCTGCGTATGTGTCAGTATGCCGCACACGTCTTCAGTGCGAATGCTCCGAGCAGCCGCAGGCGAGGCAACGAACTGAAGGACAGTTTCAGCCAGCTAACGTGCCAATTGTCACATAGGATTTGGGTCAATACTGCGCACCTACGCTTACAAGTGCCTTCAAAATGTAAACAAAAATAAAACAAACTTGGATTGTAAATAACATGAAACACGACTGAGTCGAGGATGCCTCTCTGCTGCCTATGATATCATAATCACTTGTAAATGTGTGATTATGCAACCATCACTAATGATTAACCCTTCCTGTGGGGGTTAACTGCAAATGATTGGCATATTTGCATACATAATCGGAAATGTGCATGTGCTGGTGTGTTTTGTGGATATAGAACCTGTATGCATGTTCACAAAACTACAAGTGAATTTCTGATATTAATTCCAGTAAATAACTACATTTCCCTTGTGAAAACAACTGGAAGCATTTAGACAGCAGTGAAAGTCATTTCAAATTATGAGAATGCTTCAGTGCCAAAATTTGACACAGTTGTTTGTCAGAGAAAGCTCAGACAAACAACTTGTACTCGCCTCACTGTGGCAGGCGCTACTGATTTCATATGCTAGTGTAAGTTAGCCACGCTGCCTATTCTCCAGCGCCAGCACACAGCTCGGCAGTGGGCTAACATCACTCTCTGTCAGTCGGAGGAAAAACACAGCCACATACAAAGCGGGAAGCAGAGAGGGGAGACAAAGGAAGAGAGGGAGGGCTAGAGTGTGAGAGGGTGGGAGAGACACAGATCATGGGGGAACGAAGGGGGAAATGAGCGGGAAAGCAGAGATGGATAAAGTAAAATAAAGCAAGTCAGAGAGAGAGAGAGAGAGAGAGAGAGAGAGAGAGAGAGAGAGAGAGAGAGAGAGAGAGAGAGAGAGAGAGAGAGAGAGAGAGAGAGAGAGAGAGAAGCTAGAAAAAAGATGGAAAGCAACATTAGAAAGCTCATTCAGCCATCTGGGCAAAGGAGGTGATATGAGAGAGAGAAGGAAAGTATAAATGAGAAAGAAAAAGAACAGGACAGTGGGAGGGAAAAGTGTACTGTACGTGGGAGAAACGGACAAAGAGGGCAGAAAAGAAAGGAATAGAGGGAGAAAGAGACAAAAGGGGGCGGAAAGAAAGGAAGTGAGGGAGGAAGAGGAGGAGGTCTTCAGTTTGCTCTTTGTTTTAGTGAAAATCAGTTCTTCAATCTTACCACAGCAAGGCACAGACTCTAATCCAACTTTATACATACAACATTGGCCATCAAATCTTTTAACAGCACTGGAGCAAAGGCGACAAAGAGTTACACAGCTTTCCAAATTAAATCTTAATATCATTTTGCCTTGTGCTGTACATTTAATAAAAATAAAACTGTAAAGCTGTATTCGGATCAGTCAAAACTGTGGCTGTGACTAACACGCAACATGGCACAAGTCAGCAGAGGATACAAAACAATGACTTCCTTGAGATAAGTTGGTACTGGATGGAGGAGTGTGTGATTGGAGTTGAGTATTTTACTCAACTAAACCAACTGACAAAGCTATATGCTATATGGAGGAGTATGGCTGTGTAACTAGGTTTGTGCGTACATGTATGCATGTGTGTATGTCTGTGCATTTAATGTTTGCAGACTTAAACTCTAGAAATGGCCTAATTTATGTGTGTGTGTGTGTGTCTAATGGGGGATATTATGTTTCCCTCCATAAAGGCTGGGAGCCTCAAACGCATGCAAGAGAGAAAATAAGAGAGGGATCTTTAAGAGAGAGGGAGAGAGAGAAGCCCCTGGTAAACACATCCATTTTCAGCTTGTAGTGAGGTAATGCTGCCAAAGCGATCCATGCACACACAAATACACACGTGCAAAAATACACACAAAGTTCTGCAGACAGACCTCGAGTTTGGCAGAACATTTTAGATCCACCCAGCCTGAACGCCTAAAATGATTGCACACACACAGTCCCACTCACACTGGAGTCAAGTTCGGCATGTGGAACCCAAATCAAAACAATAACAACCTCCTCTGGAGATGCTGTTAGTGCATGTGACTGAAGCCGCTGGCTCCCATTGTTTACAGGGAGGGACAGGAGAGCTGGGGAAAGAGGGAGGGAAGGAGGCGGGTGACAAATCTGTATTTCAGGAAAACTGCTGCCATGTTGATATTAAGAGCTCTATGCTGGTGGGGGTGGTGTAAGTGTGTTGAAGAAAACAAGAGATGGTCTGAACAACCTCTCCAAATGGGGGTTGAGGGGGCAACTGTACCAGCTGTCTTCTGAATTCCAACACCACCCCTAGTGTGAACACACACACACACACACACACACACACACACACACACACACACTATCAACCCCTAAAGCTAAAAGAGCCACTGCCTACTGTTTACCCCCTTAAAAGCTGTTCTGTACAGCGATCAGGGACAATCTGAAGATAGGCAGAACAGTGAAAACTTAGCCTTTACCTTTAGGTGGTCGTGTGTGTGTCTATGTGTTTGTGTGCATGTGCGTGCGCATAGTTACTATGCCACTGCTAGCCAGATTGCAGGTGAAGCTTGTGAAGCTAATGACAAATGTCTCTGAAGAACAAAGGATGGCAGGCAGAGAGAGAGAGAGAGAGAGAGAGAGAGAGAGAGAGAGAGAGATTAAAAGAAAGAAAAAAAGAGAGACTATTACACAGCACCCTTACAGAAAAGAGATGCAACAATAAAAGCTTTATCTTATTTGAAAGGTTGGGGGGTTGTGGCAAGGGCCAATTATTACTGGATACGTTTATGAAACAGCTGGGGTCCACCGTTTAAAGTTTGACAATTTTACCACCACAAAATGAGGTTCATGCATTTCAAGACTTTTAAATGTCATTATGATTTCTGAGGGAAAATCACCAGAGCCTAAGGAACAATAATAATAGGGAGTAAAAGCTTGGAATAGCACACAGGCGAGTGGACGAATACATCAGGGATCAAAAGACTGCCTAAGGATGAGAGGAGTGTGTATACAATTTAACTTTTCCAAATATTAAGCAACATGCTTCAATACAAGTCAAGTCATCCCATTAGCCTCCCATTCATAGCACACATTTAAAGAAAGATAAGATGGGAAATAGCTGCCATCTCTGTGTCTCTGTTAGGCTGTACTGTATGTATATCTGGCCAAGTGCGTGAGCTGAAAACCCAACAGACGATGGATTACCTTTAAATGTTCTTTTGGAAGAGCCTAGTCTCTTATTTACAGTTCTGGTCTGCTGCCTACCCGCAGCTTTAGATCTTATTGGACACACCAAAGCCCCCCTTATTGGATTAGGAAGTAAAAGGATATTCTAATGTTGTCCTATTTGGGAACAATTTATGTAGATGGGCCCCAGCAGATGGCTGTTAGATGTCAGACTAACAAATGGCTAACTTTCAATTAACTTTATCGCTCCCTCCTCACAACATAAGGCCTTTTTGTTGAGGAAGACATCTGTCGGATAGTTTTGACTAAATGTCTGGCTTATAACTTAACTGCAGTGGATTCAACAGTATTGAGCAATATTCAGAGGATGCCTATGGTTGAAGGGCTGCATTTAAAATGGCTTTATCACTTGCAGCCTAGATGTTATTCCTGTCATTAAACATGATACTGACAAAATTTACAGTAAAATCAAGCAAATCTGTGTTGAAAGGTCCTCTGATGCACGTCGTATGTTTGTATGACTGTGGTTTGTGTGAAAAATGATCTTTTTGCTCTCTTGGAGGTGGAATTACAAGCCACACACTAAACAGATTAGAGCCTCTTCTGCGGTGTAAATATCTTTTATACATCTGTTAGTCCAGAAGGTGGATTCATATCTGGGAATTGACACCAGTACAGGCATCGTGGTTTTGATTCATTATACACTTTAGTCTACAAATCTGTTCCACCACTTTATGTGTTCTGCGGTCATGCCTTGTAAAATGTCCAGTATGTATGCTTTAATAGACTACCTTTAAACATTTGCAGGAACAATAGGACGCTGACAACAACAGACAGTCATACGCTTTCTCCATGGTTTCTTTTGACTGGCGTATCTGGGGATTCGATGTCAATTCTCCAGCAGGATGCCATTAGATCCTTTCCTTCCAAACTGCTAATTGGCAGGTTATTGGTGTCCCTTCATTATCAATGACTCAACTGTTATAACACTAGTACAGTCCCTATTGAGAGGACTGAAGGTGGTCAAAACATTCTTTGAGGGACTTGGAGGACACACGTGAAGATGTGAGATTTGTCAGTTTGGCTGCACAAACCAAAATTTGTTGGGAAACCAGAGACACCTATGTTCTCACCTGATATGACTCAGAGGGGGGCCAGGCTCTCAGTATGTGAGACAGAGAGAAATGCCACTGGTAATTAATATGTCAGTGCTGATACATTAATCATATGAAATCACTACATCCATAGCACACACGTGTGTTAACATCCCTGAAAATACATAACTTAACAATAAATAAACACACACACACCGACAAACACAAGTACTCTGATAAACGGATGTACTGAACTGTACTAAACAAGCCATTATAAAACTTGTTGGCAGTCACAGTACTTCACAGCATTTTTCTGTTTCATTCCAAGTCCAGAAGACAGATTCTCATCTGAGGAAGCCTTTGGGAGGAATCACATTGTTCCCTTTTAAAATGTGCATCTGCATGAGACTAAGACAAGTTACTGATGCACACAAAAAAAGATTTTAGATCACTTAGTCTCAGTCAATTAAAAGTACATTTTAAGTGGCCCCACATTGAAAAAATGTGGCGGGTGGTAGAGATGGGAGTCAATGTGGGATGGGAGTCAATTTCACTAATAATCATGGGATTGGGACGGGGGGGAAAAAAAGTCACGTATACAATCACACATAGTCACGAGGACTCCTCCACCCTACCTTCGTCCACCCCTTGGTTGCACAGAGCCCACTCTGCCTAACCGCGATAAAATTGATGAGCGACACTCAAATTAAAACGAGGCTACAATTATGACATCCTCATGCCGTGCTCTTAATTAGTACATCTCCATTTTAATTAATAAAGCCTGTCAACCTGACAGATATCAATAATTCAAAACAGACAGGTAAATGGAGCTTCGAAATTAATGGCCATAATTAGAAATAATGTGGGGAGGAGGCACGTCTGCAGGGCTGGGTTAGTTTTTTAATAGGTTACACTTGAGAAGCGGGTAGCCTCCCCGTTGTGTCAAAATGTCTTTGCCCCAAACCAAAACTTTGCCTGGGTCAGTACAGCAATATTAATATTGAATTATGGCACAATTATTATTCAACACTGTATATTCTTTATTCAAGATTTGTGGTTTTCATGGGCAATTTTGGGTTTAATGTCTTTATTGCTAGAACATTTATTTTATATTATGTTATATTTATATTTTGTTTTATATTCAAATACATTTTTTTAAAACAGCTTGAATACTCAAATAAACAAGAATGGCTAATTTGCCATTGCTTTATGGGAACCCATGCTAAGTGAACATTTAATAGAAACATTAAAACAAAAGCGATCAAATAAAACAACTAGGTTCAAACAATAATCTATATGCAGTTCTGTCAGCACATAATTAAAATTACTGAACATTCTGTTCTAACATTTTCAGTAAAATGTTAAAATGCTATATAATGACTTCTATATATATAAATATTTCTTGTTTGTGCCTATTTCTAGTGAATTCAAATAATTTGTGTTATGCTCAAATTTTAAAGGTCTAAGTTTAAAATTTGAGCATACAATAACAGTACATGTCATTCATTCCTTATGCTAGTGCCACACGAGCATAGGCGTATTTCGGGTGTTTTACGACTGCATCTTCCCAGTTCAACGCACAAACTGTGTGATAATAGAAGGAACCTTGTAGATCTAATTCTGAAATGATCTTCACACAGTTCTTCATCATTTTAGGAGCTGACTTTAACACATTTGCTAATTTAACTGGCCAGCTCTGGTAAAAGTCTCACTTCATGTTGAAGAGAATGGATGTTCGGTGGAAGAAACACTCATTCCGCCTCCTCAATTAGTGCTTCTGTTTAGATAGTATAAGTGACACTTAACCCACATCAATTAGTACCACCTCATATATACACCGTAGATAACCATAATGCCCGTCTGTCGATAGAATCAATTAGGGCTTTTTTTTCCTGTAGCAGTCTGTGCCATCAGTCCATTAAAGCTGGGAACTATGGATTAGTCCGAAGCAGCACAGGGCCCACAGAGCACACTGTCACATAAACGTTGGCTTTGAGGCTCTGCACAATGCATTATAGATAGCCGTCAGGGAATGATTGAACACAAAACTACCTTACAGACACAACAACAGTGATGTGGGACAAATTAGCATATTAGTGACATTTTCTGTGAGGCTTTAGATTGATTCATCTGTTGATACGTACCATTGGTGCTGTCAGGCCGACATATTTTGTCCTGCTCCCTTGACAGCCATAAAGATTGTGCAAACTCCTAAGAAGCAGCGTTATGTTTATTTACAACATCAATAACTGCAAATTGATGTTTGCTGATAGCTTCAAAATGAATGTTAAACATGATGAGTCAATTCCACTTTTAACGTCAAAGACGTTATTTAGAAATGAAGACTATGTGGATTTTATTTAAATTGCCTGCAGTGAACCTTCAATCAAAAAAAATGGTATAGATGACAATCTTTCTATTCTCAATAACTGATGCTGTAATTAGCATGCCAGATGTACGCCAATAAGCTTGCATGTAGCTCTGAAGTCTTTCACTGTTAAAGTGAATGAAAATCCTGGATTGAGTTCACAACAACACACACATTGCCTACACATGCTTGCCACGGTCCAGCGCTTTGGCAACAGATCGCAGAGAATTTAGCAGCCGACGGTCTACTAATCCACGGTTAACCATTCTCCCACACACACTCACTGATATTCAGCACGCTTAATTAAAGAGCCAATTTGCATATAAATTTAAACTCACAATTCCACTCCTGCGGCATCACAGGTGGTCGTTTTCTCAGGAGCCAGAACCTGCCAAATGAGCCTCTGCAGACCAACTCGATGCAGCTCCCACCAGTGTGCCATGGATATTGACAAAGAGTGAGGGCTTTGCCTTTGATTAGTCTATGTGCAATAAATCTAAAGCCGAGTTAACAGTAGGGAGGGGTGGGTCCATGAATACTTAACAATTGTATCTGAGATTAGAGTGAGATTCAGTTCAATCAATTGAGGTAGTTTTCAAACCCTGAACAAAGCAAACTCTAGTAAAAACAGAAAGGGCCAATACACCCACTTATATGATATTCAAATGAGTCCCTGTTTAATAAGATGCTCCCTCAAGAAAATTGTTCATGCTAAAAATTGCAATGACAATCTTTGCCACACAAGGTGCTTTTTTCTGATCCGGTTTTCTCATGTGCATTTATTCTTCTCTGCAACAGAGAAGATCTAATTTTCTCCTGTAATACGGAGTTATAATAGTTATATATTACCGAGACACTAAAGATGGAAAGTGGGAGGTTAGAGAATGGATCTGATATAATGGTGCACGATAGTTAATGTGTAACCCTGACTAAAATGAGATCATATCACTCTAATTTTAGCATGTTTCCACTGGTAATCTGATACTTGCAGAATTGATTTTTAAGATTTTGCTGATCCCTTTTAAAACAAGAATGCACAAGATATGATCACAGACCTTTTAGGCTCATATAAGTCTGGGCTGGTCCCTTCTGGCTGTTCTAAAGCAGAGATTAAAAACAAAATGAAGCTTTTCCCATCAGGGCGCCTAGACAATGGAACAACCTGTAGTGATGAGCTCATGCAGGTTAAATCTGTGTAATTTAAATCCCTTAAAAACCTAGTGATATTGGTAGTTTTCACTTCAACTGTTCACTTTAGTTACTACTTTGCTCTACTTTACTTTGCAAAGAGAGTCACTATTCTGGTTTTGCACACTATATCACAGATAACAGTGTATTGGAAGGACTACGGATGTCACAAGAACTGACTTGTTTTAGACCGCTGGCATTGCTGTGTAGCCTAGCCAATTGTGTTCCATACAACATTTGCAATGGCTAACCTCTAAAGGCAAATAGCAACATACTGCTCATGTTTTTTTGTAATGTTAAATGTGTTTATTAAATTAAGGAGTGCATGCTGAAGTGCATGGGATTTATTGTTTTGTTTTTGCCGTAGTGTGTGCAATTTTGGGAACCATTATTATTAACAACAACCCTCTATTACACATGTTGAGCAATGTCGCTTTATATAAATACAAGCATGTTTCTGCCTGATATTTTTAGCTGTGTGTAGTTAGGCCAATCTGATTAGTATTTGACTCAACACACTTGGTTTGGTCAAGTAACTTGTTGCAGGAAAAATCTCAATCAGATAACAGTACACTGGGTCTGGGAGAGTGAGACAGTGAATCAGAGGGAGAAAGCAACAGAGAGAGTGAGAGAAAAACAGAGCTGTCTTTTCAGATGTTAATCGCATGGTTTCTGAACTCCACTGGCATCCAAACCAGAAAAACAGTTTTCTTTGACAAACGCCGAGCATCTATCTCACTCTCTCTCACTCTCTCTCTGTCACTCACTCTCTGGAGAACCCACACTGCTCCCATGCACACATCTTCCCCTCCCTTTCTCCCATTTCGAAACCCAAACGCCCTCCTTCACCACAAACACAAAAACACATTGTGCAAAAGGAGTAATCTTGGTAACAGGGTTCCAAAAAGGTACGAAGTGACCATAAAGACAAAACAAAACCATGAGCGGAGGGAAAACAAGCAGATTATAAAGCCACGCCACTTTATCAAAAGACAAACGATAATTTGACAGTCTCTGTAGGCCTCGTATTGCACAGGATGGGGAGACTTTGGCCCTGTTCCATGTCTGAGTTGGCTGATGCACCAGGATCCAAGTGTGGAACACATGGCTGGCTCAGCACAGTGAACTGGGTGATCTGCAAACACACTGATCAACAATAAAAATGATCAACAATAACAAACAGCTATGTTTTGGCATCGAAATGGGGTTTTGAAGTCAGCTCCACCCATTCCCACCAGCTTTCTTGCTTTAATTTACAGCTACGTGGAAGAAACCATAAATTAAATGAAATGTTGTCATTGTGTTGGACTTAGGTATAAAAAATGAAGGAGTTACAATATTATAAAAAGGGCCAGCAAGGGGTCCAGTTATTTCCAGAAATGCGAGTAACTGACTGTTGGCAGTCAGAAGAGTAGATTTTAACCCTCAGATCTGTTGTTTTTGGAGTTTGCAATAATAAGCAGAGAGCACTCCCTTGATTTCCCCTTCAACTAAGGTTGTACTTCACTTCCCCTGCTAGCAATTAGTCTCCAGAATGCTATTTGTCAAAAGCCAAGCCATTCTTTTCCACTAGTCTGCCCCCGCCAGCTCTTGTTACAATTGACTGTTTCCTGCATGGAGAAAACATAAGCCCTTGGAGGACGGAGAAGGCCCAGCAGCTGGCTAAGGCCACAGTCTGACAATGTGTAGCAATGTCTAAACATTCAGGAAAGAGAATCAGACGATAAACGTGGCATAAACAAATCAGAAATTTGCCACCGGGAGCAATTACTACCTCTGTGTTTCGAGACGTAGCACATTTATAAAACATTTCATAAAGGAAACCATTTCTTTGGACAACTGGGAGTTGGGGCAATGCAGAAAATAGGTCAATCACAGAATGACACCTATTGATTTTTGGAGCAAGATCTGTCGAAATGTGGGCAATGTAAATGTGCTGTAAACAAATATGATAAAGAAAGGAGAGCCGGACTGGCTGACAGTACCATAAAAATGTAGCTACACAAAACCCCTGAGGTCTAACATCTATATGGCACAATGTCATTTTTCCTCTATTTTCCCAATGATTGCAGACGAGGCATCGGCATACTTTAGTCACCCCCGGTGAGGTAGGAAACCTATTCTATCTGGGTTACAAGGGACCTGGAGAGCCATCAGTCAGACGTTTTCTTGGTAAATCACCAGCAAAGAGGGAACTTTTGAGAGTGCAATTAACAACCTCAAGGTCAGACTTCTCTGGAGAGTTAGCTCTGAAAAAAATCCTCAGGCATTCTTTCTCGCTCTTCTCTCTTTTGCCATTGTCCTCACAGCTACGTACTGTCTCTCTCGTCCTCCTCTGCGCACACATACATTTCTTTCACTCTTTTTCCTTGTTACTCTCTCGTCCCCTTCCCACCATCCCTCTGAGCCTCCTTCCGCCCTCCTTCTCCCTTCCTTGTCTCCATTACAGATAAACATTACTTTGTGATCGGTGCTGACACCATTTCTTCCCCAGCACCACAGTAAGGCTTAAAATCAGTCGCAGGTGTGCAGAGGATGAGAGCCATGGATCTTAATCTTGAGGCAATAATGGTTCTGTGCACTGAAGAGGTCAATATGGATATCTGAGAAAGCAGCTCACGCTCATACCTGCTCCTAAGATGGGGCAAGAATGAACTTTCCATGTTGTTGGCTGTGTGAGAGCACTTTATAAATTGGGCTGAAATGGATTTCTTAAGTCTGCTTTTGCAGTTGGCTTGATTAAGCACTTGACAAGCACAATAGATCTTTGGGTTTTGAATACCAGGCTTTGAAGTGCTATACAAAAAATAATTAGATGTCAAGTCTGTGCTGTTGGTTGGAAATTGGACATATCATTAAGAAAATAATGTATGACATTAAGAAGGGATGAACTGGTAAAACTTTAACTATGAGGATATTTCAAAGCAAGAAACAATTAACTAGATTATGGGGCATGCTCTTGTAAATATAAAACAGGTAGATGTCATGGGGGGGTCAAAATAGAGATGGGACAGCTTTATAA